>NW_012267221.1:12734617-12823551 GCF_000151885.1 Dipodomys ordii
GTCGGGCTTCTACTCACGCCGAGTCTTGGATCCTGGGTCGTCTCTGGTCTGCAAGCTGCAGGATGAAGATGTCCACTCTTTGTTGGTTCTTGCTGGTGTTGAGTAGAATCCGCTCACCCGCTGCGTCTGGCTCCTTCGTCCCAGACTCTCTGTGTGAGCGCTCAGGTATTGCCCCAGCTGCGGTCTCCGCCGCTTGCGACCCTGCCGCCCCCGCCACTGCGGCTGCTGGCGAGCACTCAGATGTGTCTTTTTGCCTTGGCTTCCCTCTCTTGTCTAACTCTCTGTCCTGTGATGGCACACTTTGTGTGATTCTCTGGCTTAGGACTGTTCACTGGAACTCTAAAACTGCTTTCTATGCGAGAGCTTTTTCAGATTCCAGCTTCTCCTCCGCCATCTTGAAAATTCTCCTCTATAATGCATCTTTATGCATTAAAAATATTATTAAGCCAAAGCTAGTGACTCACACCTATAAATCCTCTAGTCAGGAAGCTGAGATATGGGCATCATGGTTCAAAGTCAGCCAAGGCAGGAAAGTCTGTGAGACTCTTATCTCCAATCAATGATCCAAAATGCCAGAAGTGGAGCTGTGACTCAAGTGGTAGAGTGCTAGCCTTGAGCAAAAATGCTCAGGGACAACCTAGAACCTGAGTTGGAGCCTCAGGATTGACATACATACACCCTCTTCCTCTCCCTCCCCCTTCTCTCTCTATATATACATACAAAACACACATATTTGTGTATATATATTAAACTTATGAAAAAAGTCATCTATGGCTAATTCTCCTAACACACCTTAAAAAAAACACAAAAATTCTTCATGCCTTAATATCAAAAAAGAAAAGACAAAAAAACAACAAAAAGCCTTCTTCCAGGCTAAATTGCTTCCACTTATTAGCCTTGTAACCCTAGCACTGTGTTTCACTTAGATATAGATGCTGTTTTTCCATGAGAAAATAAGGTTGTAGTTTTCTTTTTCTAGAGTGAGCAGGAGGTTGTAATCCTTACCTTCAGAATTTCATCTGTAGTGTGAAATTATCATGTCCCCAAATACTACTAAGACAAGTTTGCCCCTTCAAACAAAGCCCAATATATCATTTCAGGTACTAGGTAATGTTGTCTGTCGGGAGAACCAGAGAAACTACATGTGGGAATGACAATAGAAGTATTGTTCCTATTGCATGGCTAAGGTAAGTGATTTAACTTCAGTTTGCAATTTTTTTTGGGGGGGGGGGTCCAGTCGTGGGGCCTGAACTCTGGGTCTGGGCACTGTCCCTCAGCTCTTCAGCTCAAGGCTAGCACTCTACCACTTGAACCACAGCGCCACTTCTGGATTTTTTTTCCTTTTTGCTTATGTGGTGCTGAGGAATAGAACCCAGGGCCTCACGCATGCAAGGCAAGCGCTCTACCACTGAGCCACCTTCTCAGCCCATCAATTTGCAATTTTTACAGTATACTTCTGATTTAAGTTTAGAATTTCATTTTTGGAGGGGCTTCTTTTATTTATTTATTCATTTTATTAAATATGTATTAAAAATATATTTCATTGTAAAGATATTGTACAGAGGGGTTACAGTTACATGAGTAAGGTAATGAGTACATTTCCTATGGAGCATTGTTACCCCCCCTCCACCCCAAGTTGTAAAGTTTGTTTACAGCACAGTGTCTTGTACATTTCATTGCTACAATGGGTCAATCTGTATCCTTATTTCAACATTTTGTTATTTCCCTTCCCCTCCCCAAATTAGAAAGATGTATATACAAGATGCAGTGTACTTTTTGCAGTATACTTCTGATTTAAGTTTAGAATTTCATCTCACCAATTCACTAAGTATTATTAATTTTTTTTTGTCAGTCATGAGGACTGAACTCTGGGCCTGGGTGCTTTCCTTGAGCTCTTCAGCTCAAGGCTAGTGCTGCTCTACCACTTTGGCCACAGTGCCACTTCCGGCTTTTTCTGCTTATGTGTTGCTGAGGAATCAAACCTAGGGCTTCATGCATGCAAGGCAAACCCTCTACCACTGAGCCACCTTCCCAGCCAACTATGTAATTGATTTTAAATTAGCAAAATGTCACATAATATTCTTGTGCTCTTTCTCCAATACAGCATTTAAAAGAATGATTAAGTTTAATGTGAAAGCTGACATAGACAAAGGTTATATGTGGGTTTCAGAATGTTAAGAGGCAAATATTTGAAAAGCTGCCTGTATGGTCTGAAATCTGCCTGAGCCCCTGGTTCTAACCAGCCATTTTGGGAGTTGGTTTCTCTCAGTTTCTGCTTCTTGTTTTCTTGTGGTGGTTGTTGTTGTTTGTTTAGCCTGTTTTATCTTAATTTTGGTTTTGCCTTTTGAGCTGGTCCTGGAACCCAGGTGCTGTTCCTCAGCTTTTTTGCTCAAAGCTAGGCTTTATCACTGAATCCTGCTTTGTAGTGGATGATTGGAGATTAGTGTCTCCTGAGCTTCCCTGGCTGACTTTGAACCATAATCCTCAGATCTCAGCCTCCTGATTAGCTAGGATTACACTGTGAGCCACTGATACCTAGCTCTGCTCTCTGTTTTTAAGAATCCTCTCTCTGTGTTCTCAGACCTGCCAGCAAGATCCATGACCATTCAGAGGCCTTGTGTCCACTGATCAGTCTGCTCAGCCTCTCTCCAGACCCATTAGCTGGACCACTGGTGCTGTGTATACTCAGCCATGTTCTTGCCTATTGTTTTCAAGATGAACGTGAGATTTCAGACTATTACTGAGAGCATCCCTTGTCTCCTGGTGCATTACTGTTACTAGAAATTCATTCAAGTTGGTTCTTTCACTTTTGTTTATCATTTTACTTTTCAAAACACCAGGGCAAGAAAATGACACTAAATTAGGTAATCTGTACAGCAATCCTTAGAGTAGAAAAGAAGATAGAGGTAGCATTCCTGTTTTGTTCCATCTGCACAGGTAACACAACCTCCTAATTGAACTGAAACATTACTGTTTTAATGGGGAGATGGGTGTGGAGTGTAATGATGGTCAGCTTCCGATCCTGAAATACTCAACGTTGAGAAGATATATATTCTACTGAAATCCTGGTACCTAAGGCTTTTTTGATCTGATGAGGTTCCTCCCCAACCAGTGATTCACTTCATATGCCCTATGTTTCTCCTATCTCACCATCAGCTCAGAGCAATTGGAAGAGACTCAGAGATTAAATTCTGAAAACAAGCCTCATCATAATGGAAAATCCAATTAGCTTTAGACACAGTAGCCGCATACCAGCAGCAGCCCTGTAAATTTGCCTTCTATGAAAATGGTTTAACTGTTCATTAGGTAGCATGTCAAAAATTAAACAATGCCTATTATTTTCCTTGTCCTGATATCTACCATTATCTAGGGAACTGTATTAGAAGACATATTGCTAATATGCATTTTAAGTAGATACAGCTTCTGGAATCTTTGGAGTTTTTTTTCCTGTTTTATATTTTCATGAACGTTCTGGTGTGAGAGAACATAAGGATCTCTGGGGAATTTAGGCTGGACTCTTGTTCAATAGTTTGGAGATGGTGAAATGATAATATGGGAAATGTTTATGGCATTTTTAGCTTTCCTAAGTGAGAAGTGATAGTAAGTAGTGTTATTAACATGCTTACTTTTTAATCACTCTGTCAAAGAAGAAAAGTGATTGCAGTATCCCTGCTTACAGGGAGGAAAACTGAAACATTACATGACTTGCTCAAATTTTCATGTGGGATTATTGGTAAAGCTGGAAGCAAAAGCCCAGCTAAGTGTGCAGCCTCCAGCCTATGCTTTGTCACAGTGGCAAAGTTGACATTCCCTGTGTTTCTTCTGTACATCTCATTTTTATTACTTTTTATAGATTTGACTTAGTTATATTCAATAAAAATATACATTCTTTACCACAATATTATAAAGGGTAGGAAACTGATCGAGACACAATCTTTGTCCTAAAAAGGTTGAAATAGCATCACAAATACAAAGCAGAGAAATAGTAACTAGCATAACAGACATATAAGAAAAAGGCATTAAAGCCTTTTCCAAGCAGTAAAATATATAGTATAGGTGTATGTGTATGTACATACATAAGAGAAGTGCATGCATGGTGTAAAATTTAGGGGATTTCATTTGGTTGGTAGTAAAAAGAAAACCAGGGAATTAAAATGAACAAAGAGGGATGGAAGCTTGGGGTACACTTTCCTCCCCTAACGTCTCTTCTGATTAAACTACCATGTCCTTTCCTCGGTGAACTTTCTCTGATTTAATGGTGTGTATAAGAATATACCTGTTGTCATTATATTTGATTCTGGTACCCTGAATTTTGTATATACATTTATCTAATTTAGGGAGGGGAAGGAGAATAACAAAATGCTGAAGTAAGGACACAGGATGACCCCTTGCAACAATGTGACTCACAAGACACTACGTTTGAAATGAATTTTACAACATTGGGGGGGAGGAGTGGGAGAGACGGGGAAGAGAAGGGATAACAGAAGAAAAACGAAGGAGGGGGCAACAATGCTTGACAAGAAATGTACTCATTACCTTACTCATGTAATTGTAACCCCTCTGTACAGCATCTTTACAATATGATAAAAAAATCAAAAAAAATGATAAAGGCAAAAATAAGGTAGGAATTAAATAATCAGGAACTAAATAAATGTAATACTGAATTTCTTTTTTTAAAAAAATAAGCAAATAAATCCTGTAAGAAATTTTTTCCTAAGACTTAAAGACTTAGGAAACTGTAAAAATCCAGATTCCCCCTCCTATCCATCTTCTATGGGTCTGCATTGAGGTCGGTATTGTTAGCTAGCCTCCAGTGGCTTTGAAACAAGCTTTTAGACAATGCATTCTCTAACAACTTTATGTGATCATGCTGTTTACCAGTTTTAATGGAAGGGAAACACGGACATGGAAGGCGTTCATGGTGTAGGAGTCGGCAGTGGTGGTCTTTGTAAACTCTCTTTGTCATTGTGATAGCATAAGACTGGAAGGTGAAAGGAAAGGAGAGATCTAGGTAATCAATGAATGCAGCTTTTTCGTAGTTCAAGTGCACTTGAGCACAGCTCCATCTGCCTGTATCAGAGAAATCAGGCTCCTAACAGTGCTTCAACTTTCCCTGTCCATCTCCTACATTTCCTCTGACGCTCACATTATGCTCCATCTGGGCCATGTCTGCTTCTCATTTTGCATTTATGAATAATTTGAGACTATATTTAGGTATTTCTAGTCATTAGGTACCTACATTTCTGTATACAGCCCATAATATTTTTTTCAGAATTTGAGAAATTCATGAAAAAGAAAGCTCTTAATATTAGGTCACTTAGTCAATTACCTCCTTTCCTGCCTAATGCAAGATTATTCCCCATAGCCCTGTTTCCAGTGCTCTGTTGCCTATTTTTAAATGTACTAACTGATGGTGATTCTGCCACTCCCCTCAGGAGACCATTATCTGGACTCACCATTCTGTGTCAAGGGGCTTTCCTGGTAATTAGCTCCAACTTGCTATTTCTTCCTTTTCCCATTATCCTTGGTTATCAATTCCCTTGTAACAATATTATTTCTCTCACATTCGTTATATATTTTTACATAGTTTCCAGTTTCATAAAAACGCTCTTAAAAGGAGTTGAGCTACTTAGTACCAACCCATATCCTAATTAGTTACACTGTTGGAAGATGAAGATGAAGCTAATCAAGGAACATTGATACATTATCTTATGCCCTTGCTTCTGTGCTTATCCACATTGATTTTATTAGTCTGTGGCCACTGGGCTCTACAAAGCAATAATTTCTTTAAGTACAATGTGTATAGGTCATATACAGATGTACAAGAAAGGGCCACTTGATTTTCTAAAAGATGGGGGGCAGGAATGTATACTTCATTAGTATATAAATGTAGAGTGGCATCCGGTATGCAGATAACTTAGCAAAAATTATAGCATACAGTAAATTTAATAAGATCTTGAGACATGTCTATGAACTAAATGAATATAGAGTTGGAAATCAAACAACCCTCATTCTATTTGTAGCTTTGTCACTTGCTGTTCAAAAGACCTTATCAACATTTGCATGCCATTTATTTATTGGCTAATATTTCATAGCTTAATGGGCTGGACAGGGATGGCATTTCATCTTATTCATCTTTATACCCTGTGCATCAAACTTAAGCTCATTGATTTAACTTATTTCACTTCTTGTGTTGTCATCTGTGAAATGCAGTGAATTTTATATTCCTCTATGTTGGACACATTTTATGCCTTAGCTCACATTGAATTATCACACTTTGTACCTCAACCATTGCCAATGTAACATATGTATTCAGAGATAGCCTAATGACAACTCACTTCCATTGTACCTTGAGAATTCCTGTCATCCCTCAAAGGACACCTACAGGTGCCTGGTTGAAAGAGAGCAGCCACCTACTAAGTCACTCAAGGTTTTCATACAAATGATTTGCTTATCATAACGGGAAGGAGGTGGTGCTATTACATCTGACACGCAGATGCCACCATAGGATATTCATACAACAAAGAATTATCTATTCCAATATTAACGGTACCATATTGAGAACTCTGACCTAGTGACTCTGAAAAAAAATAACTCATCTGAAACTGAGCTCTAGTGGCTCATGCCTATAATCCTAGCTACTCTGGAGAATAGCTGAAGATCATGGTTCAAAGCCAGCCCAAATAGGAGTCTACCGAGACACTTATCTCCAATTGACCACCAAAAAAAGCCAGAAGTAGAGCTGTGACTCAAGTAGTAGAGCATTTAAGGATTTAAGGATATTTAATTTAAGGATAGAACACTATCCTTTAGCACAAAAGCTCAGATACAGTACCCAGGACTACTAGCACACACGCAAAATAAAAACTATCATCTAGAAAAGTCTCCTACCCTCCTTTTCTATCTCCATCTTCCTTCACTGTCTCCACCCTACATCCACCAGAAGGGCTACTTCCTTAATTTCTAAGTGTGCTTACTGAACTGCTTGCAGAACTTTCCATTGGTTCCTATTCTATGTAGTTAGCATATAGTTACAGGATTAGGTCATATCACCACTAAGGGTGGTCCTTGTAGGGAGCAGAACAAAAGAGCACAGCAAAGAATTGCAAGATGAGGTTAATATGTGGCTGAAGAGGGAGGAACTGGCCTAAAACATTTTCTCATAAAATGGGGATTGATGGTTTTCAAGGGCACACAGAATTGGTTCTAATACACTTTGGGGATTATCTCTTTAAGCTTAGACTTTATCAAAGTAATCATGCCATGGCAGAGTATTGGGGAAGGTATCACAAAGCCCTGGGAGGTAAGAATGTTGTAATGTTACAATGTTAATCAACCTACCCTGGTCTAGTTGCTTGAAGGAGTCCAGATAATTCCCAATTACACCCATACAATAAAGAATGCTTGAGAGCTGGGTGCCAGTGGCTCACGCCTGTAATACTAGCTACTCAGAAGGCTGAGCTCTAAAGATCGCGGTTCAAAGCCAGCACTGGCAGGAAAGTTCATGAGACTCTTTATCTCTAATCAACCTCCAGAAAACTGGAAGTGGAGCTGTGGCTCAAGTGGTAGAGCACTTGTCTTGAGCTGAAGAGCTGAGGGACAGCACCCAAGCCCAGAATTCAAGCACCACAACCGACAAAAAAAAAAAAATGTTTGGGAGCTGTACACAGCATTGTGGAGAAGGTTGAATATGGCTATTGAAACTGGGAGTATTCAAACTGGTTTCCCTGGTATCTGTGGAATGAGTAGAATTTGGGAATAAGAGAAACAAATTTTTCTTCACAGAAATAGGGAGAAGAATATGTTGGAAATGGTCTGTACAACTTGGGGGGAGGGAGGAAAGTGGGAGAAAAATGAGGGAGGGGGTAACAAGTTCGACAAGAAATGTAATCACTACCTTACTTATGTAACTGTAACCCTTATGTATATCACTGAATGTAATTACTGAAGCGGGCCAGGGTGTCAATGTGAGTGTGTGTCCAAGGCCAGAGTGAAAATCAGGGTTTCTTGACCTGTAGGAATCCATATCAATTGTTAATATGTCATGGGGAAAAGATGGAAAACGACTCAAATTTTACTCAATCTGGATATCAGAAGTTGAGACCTGACAAGCAAAAATTGTTGTCAGTCATCATTGTGAGAAATCACAGTTACTTACCAAGTGTCTAGATCTACGTCAGGTCTCAGACCAAGAGCTCAGTCTTTGGTTCATAGCTCACTGACTAACCAATGACCTTAGGTCTTCTTCAGAAAGAATTCTCCATATATGTGGAATAAATTTCTCTCAGCTTTCCCCACAAGGTCCTAAAGTTGTTTTCCAGAATAATAGGTGTACACCAAGGAAATGAGAATACCCAAATCATTCCAGAACACAGTGTATACACTGAGTGTCAAAGAATCCAAAATGCAGTCGTAACCCTACACTAAAGAGTCTTATGGAAGCCAAGCAATGAATGGGATCTGTGCCCGTATCAATAGTTTAGTAGTCCAGTGGGTTCAAGAGCTACCTGTATGGTTATGTCCTAGTGCAATAAAGATTGGTTCTCTGACCAGTAGAATAAGAGCCACCAAGCATTTGGAAGGTTAAACATTGAAATAGCAATGCTATTTCAGGAAGAAGTCAGGAAGAAGTGCAGAAATTAGTACCATCATCAAATACTTGAGGAATGAGGATACCCACATTCACTTCATCTGCTTGACCCCTGACCAAAAAAAAAAAAAAAAAGCAAATCACTTGTGACCCCCTTCCACCAACATCAGTTCAAATTTCAGCGCTACTACCATAATCTTATGAATGTGCTCTGGTCTGTCAGTTCCAAATGGAAAAAAAAAAAAAAAAAAAAAAACCATCATTGTGAATGACAATGACCACAGTAAAAACCAAGTGGCAATCACAAATAAAAATTACTTTGCCAATCATAGCATCACATTAGAATAGATTATTAGTTTCTGGACTTAATGTGAAACTTTTATACAAGCAAGTATATTTTTTTTCAATCCACATAAATAACAAGGACCAAAAGCAGTTTTCTGTCATGTAGAAAAGATAGTAGCTTATCTCCTGCCCCAGGACCAGGACAAAACATCTTCTCCCTGTCATAATATAGTCCTCAGAGACCTTGATTGCCCTGATATGCCATAGGACTAGCAATCAACACTAATGATATCATGGTAATTGGACCTGGTGAGAAAAGGAGAAATTACTTAGGTTACCCTAGAGGGACATATACATGTTTCAGAGTGGATGCAAAACCCTCAACCTCTCATATGGGTGATGTTTGTAAAGATCCAATGAAATGGAACCTATGGGAATTTTTTTATATTTTTTATTTTTTGGTCATGGGGCTTGAACTCTGAGCTTGAGAGCTGTCCCTGCGCTCTTCAGCTCAAGGAGAGCACTCTACCACGGCGCCACTTCCAGTTTTCTAGTGGTTTATTGGAGATAAGAGTCTCACAGCATTTCCTGCCCGGGCTGGCTTTGAACTGCGATCCTCAGATCTCAGCCTCCTGAAGTAGCTAGGATTACAGGTGTGAGCCACCAATGTCCAGCTGGGAAAATTCTTTTAATGTAAATGACAAATTATGGCATCTATCTCCTAACACTAAGAAAGAGGCCTTGCACTTTGTCAGCTTAGCTGGATACTGAAGTCAACATAGGTGGAAATATGCTATGGCCATTTATTGAAGGCTGCCATGTTCAAATGTGATATATGCTGCCTAGAAATAAAGAAGACCCTATAACAAACTATACTGCAAGCTTTCCTGATGGTCAGGCAGTATAACCTAGAAGAGAGAGTAAAGAGAACCTTACGTGTTCAGATGCTGCAGACAGTCTGTTAAATCTGAACATGTGAGCTGCAGCACCAAAACCTAGGTTCTGGTTGGTGTTAGATCCCCTTTATAGGATTTGAAAAAGCAGCCCTTGGCTTTTGTTTAGATCCATAGTACAGTCTAGGACATTACATGTGACTACATCACTGAAGCTGCTTGTGATGAATCGGGATTCTAAGTCAGAGACTCAAGACCACACAAGCCCAACAACAAATATTATTTTACATTGTTATGAACTGAATTTTCTTATGTCTTCTCCAAATTTCATATCATAATTCAACCATGATGTAGCAGTATTAGGAAGTGTGGCTTCGTGTGTGTCTCCCCGACCATGAGTAGGGTTTGGTATGTAATGGAAATGGGACTTGATGAGAGAGGCTGATCCTCTGTCCACCCTCCCTCCCTTGCACCATGTGGGATATCACAGTAAGGGGCTGTCTTGCAAGCCTGAAGCTCTCACCAGAGAGGGTACCATGAACCCCAGGGTGCCTTACTCTTGGACTTCCAACCCTCCATAACTATGAGACATAATATTTCCTAGTCTTGGTGTTTTGTTATACCAGCTCTAAAGGATTAAGTCAAATGGTCCATTTAGAATTGGGATGAGCACAAGTGAGATGTGTAAGTAGATGTGACTTTTGTTTGTTGTAGTGATGTCTCCTTTTCATCTTACACCATGCTCTCATAGAGATTTCCCTGCAACCAGCTCCAGGGGTGAAGTACTTGATCTGGATCACAGGAACATTAGCCTATCATACCTATAATGACTAAAAATGTACTGCCACTACAATAAAGCTCAACTTGAAGTTGGCCCTGAAAGGCAATGGAAGAGGAAAGTGTTCCTAGTAGGCAAAACTCTGAGCAGCACACTTGGTCATTCCCCAGAGAGAAAAGCCTAAAGCACAGATATACACAGACCTCTGTGCTGACCAATAGTCTTCCTGATTAGTCAGGATCCTGAAAGGAGCATGAGTAGGGGCTTGGAGACAAGCTTGAGAAATCGATTAGTGAGTGAATCTTTGGACAAGTGTCCAAAGCTTTGTGTATTTGTGTGTTGTGTTAAAGTCTGTTAGAGAATATTCTAGAGTATTCAGAAAGGCCTTGGATGACCAGGGGAATAGGATGAGTTGTTCAGTGGCTGTCAGAATCTGATTTCAGCCACCTAAAAGTTTACATTATGGTCCCAGGAATGATATAACATTATTAATGGTAATAAACATTATACATAGCCCTGACTGCATAGGCTTTCTCCATCTATATACTGACACTGCTGAACTGCTAAGCTCACAGAAGCAGAGACTCATATAGCACATCAGCAAGGAAACAGACCTCAGGAAAGACAAGCAATTACTTGGTGACAGGTTCACTACATTGGATACTCGCTGTCTCTGAAGGGCAGCTATATAGTCTCACTGAAATTCACACCTACTTTAATTATGAGGTTTCCTTCCTTAACCATGGTGCCTAGCTGAGGGCACAAAGGGTATATGATTCATCATAGAAGATCACACCAATGACCTCAGACTAAGAAGCAGCTTTTACAGTGAGGAAGGTGTGACCACCAGTGCATTACTAGATGGTCCATAGGTCTCACCATGCAGAACAACACTCTAAAGAAGCCAACCTAAGACTCCAAATGATAAAATCATGTATGAAACACCCAACTAAGAAGCCAGCTTCAAGACCACACCCAGCAAGGTTAGATTCTGTGTAAATACTAAACCTATAGCCAAGATGGGATAAAATATAAAGAGAACACATGAGTCTGGAAACTAGGTGGTTAGACTAGCTAGTCCCATCATAACGTCTGCACTTGCAGAATGGGTACTTCCCATCCTTGTATCTTTAATCTATGCATTCTAAATCCTGGCACCAAGAGTGAGCAGGACTGGGGAAAGCTTCTGCCAGAGTATAGTGATTAAATCTATGACTATTTTTCATTCGAGGTTTCCCAAACTGGTGGATGAGATGAGCTATAGTGATCCTGTCATTAACTCCTGTTTTTTTAAAAAAGAAGCAATCTAGCCAGAGGCCAGGGGCTCACGCCTGGATCTGAGAATCATAGTTCAAAGCCAGCCCTGGGAAGTAAAGTTCATGAGACCCTTTTCTTCAATTAACCACCAAAAAACTGGAAGTGATGCTGTGACTCAAAGTGGTAGAGCACAAGTCTTGAGCATAAAAGCTTAGAGATATCACCCAGACACCTGAGATCAGCCCCACAATCAGAAGAAGAAGAAGAAGAAGAAGAAGAAGAAGAAGAAGAAGAAGAAGAAGAAGAAGAAGAAAGAGGAGGAGAAGGAGGAGGAGGAAGAAGAAGAGGAGGAGGAGGAGGAGAAAGAGGGTGGGGGAGAGGAGGAGGGTGGGGGAGAGGTGGAGGGGGAGAAGAGGGGGAGGAGTACGAGGGGAAGGAGGGGGAGGAGGAGGAGGAGGAGAAATATAATAGTGAAAATGCAGGATTATTTGCTTAATGAGCCCTTCTTGGTGCCAGGGGTATAATAAGCAATAAAAAACAATTTCTTTTCCTGTTATTTTTTGTTTCATCACAAAATGTATCATATATTTAAAACAGCATACATATGATATAAATGTATAGGTATTGTTTTTAGAAAGAAAATATCTCAAAAATGTCTGCATCCTCCACCAAGTTTAAGATGTATCTACTCACTTTTTTAATATGTTTAGCTTTCATATGTAAAGCTCTTTTTTTAGAATGAAAAGGTTATCCTTTGCCATATACTTCCTTTTTTAAGTAGGACAGTTATAGAACAATTTCCTGCTACCACTACTGACTATGTAAATTTGACTAGGCATAAAGATTTCCTTAGTTTCCGTTTCCTTTTATTGTCAAGTGGTGACAAAAATCCTTACTTTCCCCAGAGGACATCATGAGGAAAAGAGCAAGATGAGAATATATTGTGAAATATGTACATAGCTTTTAATGATATTGTTTTACTAGACAATAAAATATAACAAAGTGTATTTGTCAGTTTTCCATTATTATCATAAACTACCTGAGAGACTCAACTTAAAAAGAGTAAAGTTTGCCATCGATGGTAGAACATGTCGGTAATACCAAAATTTGGAAGGCTGAGGCAAGAACATCAGGACTTCAAAGCCAGCCTGAGATGCAAAGTAAGGCCTTCTCTCCAAAAAAAGAGAGGAGGTTTTATTTGGACTCACAATTTGGAAGGTTTCAGTCCATGACCAGCTGGCCCTATTGTTTGAGCCTATGGCAAAGCAGCACTTTATGGTGAGAACATGTGGTGGAGGAAACTGTTCATCGTATGGCAGGCAGCAAGCAAAGCAGAAAAAGAGGAAGGCTCAGGGACCCAATAGTCCTTTCTTTTTCTTTTCTTTTTTTCTCCTCGTAAAATTTGTAAATAGTTATATGAGATAAGGTCTTAGGACGCTTCTGCCTGTGTTGACCTCAAACGCCAAACCATCTGTTCTCATCCTCACAAGCAACTAGAAGTACAGGCCTGAGCCACCAGTGCTCAGCCCAAAATTCTTTTCAAGTGAAACACCCAGACCAGAATTTTAGCTAGGCCTCACCTATTGGCATTTCTACCATCTCACAATAATGCCAGAAGTTGAAAGGTCAAGCTTTTAACACACAGGCCTTTGGGGGACTTACTCAATGTTCAGCATATAACTAAGAGAAGCACCTACAGTCAGTGAATTCTCACAAGCTAAGAAAATCTCAGCACTGTTTTTCTGTGAGTAACCTTTCTTTAGTCTCTATGACCTTCCACAAGCAATTTCACTCCGTACCATTAAAAACTGCTTGCTAATATGCTATTTCACTTGTTCCTGCCTTTTCAAAATCTAGCACATTAACAAATTAGAAGAGAATTAGGGGGGAAAAAAACTGCTTGAAGGAAAAGCTAAAATAGACAAATGTATCCATTGCACGGGCCTGGCAGTAAGTTTTCAAAATAGTTCTGTGCAATAGAGAAAATTAACTTCCTTTATTCTTCTGGCAGCCTGTCTCTTAAAGTCTGGCAGAGACATTAAACAGAACAGAGCAAACCTTTATTTTCTCCTTGTTCTGGTATGAGGCTGTGCGAGGTTGTTGGTCTGGGCGTCCTCTGGATTGCCCTGCGCACTCCGCATGCGCCCTGCGAATTCGCGGGAGGGAGGAACAATGGCTGCAGCCCACTGGAGAGGTCATGCTGCAACCTGGATTCCCACCAGCCCTGCTGGGAAGGAAGCCTGTCCGTTTATCAAACTGACAGCAAGGCTGCAAAGGGAGCAGCTAAGCATCCTTTGCCAAGGACAAGCATAATGCAGAAAAATACGTCATTGCTGCTGGTGAATGAATACGTCACTGGTTCAATTGTTGGATCGTATCACCAGTCATCTCAAGTAATAGACAGTGAAGAATAACCCAAACTTACATCCTCCAAAGAGAGCTGGAAATAAATTTATCTAAAGTGAGTTATTGAGCTGGAGTCAGGCTTGCTGGTCTCAGAGAAGTGATGGAACCCTTGTATTTAATTTCTTTATTACAATAATTGCTATTGTTGTAGCTGCTTGTTATCTTGAAGTAGTTTGAAGTAATTGTTCTTAAAGGGGTTTAAACATGTTTGTAAGTACAATGTACCTTGATCAATCACACACCCTCTCTGTCCTGATCCCCCATTTTTCTCAACTCCATCCATCCCCCTCAAATTGTCTGGTTCCATTTTCACATAACTAGAATCTATTCTAAGTCTACCCAGCTTCAGATAAGAATCCCATCTGTTTCACATGGTTCATGTAAAACATACAGCTAGAGTTCATAGCAAGTTCATAGCAAGCTATGACAGCTGAGGTAGAGTTCAACAAAGCAAATTTTACAGGACAGTTCTGGAAGTGCTGGTACAGATTCTCCAAAGAACAGCGCACAGTGTTCTTTAGAACAGGACAAGAAACACCTGCAGTATGCCCAGCTCCTGTTTCACCATCACTACCAAACATTATTTTGTTTGGGAAAAAAATACATTTTTAAATACTGAAATACTAGAACAAAGTAATAGTGTTAGTCTTCTTAATTCCAAATACCTCTTAGAATGCAAGTTTACATTGCTCATGTGATTGTTTGATCAATTTTATCTCTGCCACCAAGCTTCAAACGTTAGGAGGTCAGGCTGATGCATCTCCTTTAGCTCACCTGTTACAATCCCTAGTTCACACAGTATAACTAAAGCAGAGTTGTTGAGTAGATATTATTTAGAAGGTTCATTATTAATGATTTTGTAAGAGTGACTCATGATATGCTGAGAACTGAATAACTCTTAGGGGAGGAACACCAAGATGAATGCTTCTGTGCCTCTGATCACATAAAATAGTATTTATTGAAATAAATACACCCCCCCAAAACAATAGAGAACAAAAAGCCCAAATCCAATCTTGAGTATCATTTCCCAAGACTGTGTCAGATACCAGCATATGGTTCTGCACATAGTCAGCCCACCTCAGCACTCCCTATCAATTTCTCTCCTGTTTCTCTTTAAATTTCTAGTTTTAAAATTCATTGAAAAAAATTCTTGCAAATTTTTTATTCCTTCAACCCTCACTGGAATATTTTCAAGAGTTTTTCATTTGTTTTGTTCATTGATGTTGTTCCAGTTCCCAATGACCTAATTGATGTTCTTCCTCTTTGCAACATTTCAGCACTTCTGAATTGATTGCCTTTCCCTTGTTATTTTATCTATACTTCTTCCTTTCACTCCATCTCAGACACATTTGCTTCTTCATTATTTTTCAACATCTTAGTCAGTGTAGCCTCAGGGCATTTGCATTTTCTTTCCTTTCTCAGTAGGAAGCTTTTCCACAAGTTACCCTTCTGAAGCATGCCCATACCTGCCTCAGATCGGAGCTCAAAAACATTTTATCAATGGGGTCTTCCATGATAATTCTATTTAAATTTGAACTCCACTTCTTTCCACAACATATGCATAGTCTTAGACCTTGTAAGGTTTCTGCTTTGCTTTTTTTCTTTGTAATAACAATCTGTCATACAATATTAATATTTCTTTCCCTTCCTGCCACTGAACACACTAGAATTTTAAGCTCCATGAAGGTAGACATTATCTTCTTTCCTTACTAATCTATTCCTCAAATCTAAAAACCTGCATTGCATTTGTACTCCATATTTGTTGAATAAATGAATGATTATAAAAGCTGTCTCTGTACATGAAACACCATATTTTAGAATGTTCCAGTTTCACTTGAAAAGTATACACATGATTATAATAAGATGTTTGAATTTCAAATAAGAAGCTGAATATGAAGTGAAAAAATATAATAAGAAGCAGGTGGCTTGGAAAGGTTAAGTAATACAAGGCATACATCTTTGCTTTTTGATGAATGCAGTGCTAGAATTTAGGTTGTTGATAAATTTTGACTTGAAATTCTCTCAGCAGTTGTTTGCTATCGTAGGTTATTTTTGAAGACAGCAATCAACACACACACACACACACACACACACCTTTATGTCTAGGATTGCCCAGGGAAAATGAGAGGAAATGACTTTTAAATGGAAGGAAAATATTCATGATTTATTAGTCCAGTGAAATAAAAGAGCAGGCACCCACTAGACAACGCAGGCAGGAGCAGCCTTAACCAGGTCAACTCCGGCTGGAAACGCATTGACCAAATATTGGCAGTTCCAGCTTTGGGATTATGAATGAGCCAGAGAGGACCACTCAGCATTGTCTTGTTTATCTTCCCTTGGGCTAGAGACAAAAAATGCACAGGGAACCATTTTCTCCGTGTGAGAAACAATTCAAAGCATACATTCTTCCTTCCACTCAGGGGCTCAAGGGTTCAGTTGGGAAGTATGGAAGTGAGTGGTTGTTCATTTTCTGGTCAGCATAGAACCACAATACTTTAGAGATTGAAAAGATTTTCACGATTGTGTCCTGTAGCAAGCAGAAAAAAGAAATAAGATTTAAAAAATTTCTCCAGCTAATTTGATGGACTGACCCCAACCAGGTCCACAATCTCAAAATCTCTTATCCCTTGTCTTCTTCCCACACTGGAGGTTCATTTCTGGTGTCCTAGTTATGTCTCCAGAGCATGTATTTATTTCAACCCAAATTAATCAGTAACATCATTCAGAACCAGAGGATTAATATTAGCAATGTCATTGGTCTTGGATTTTTAATATAAAGGAGAAATCAAGGGGAAAGCATATAGAGGCCTTCAAAGGGCTTAGGTTTGTACAAACTAACATTTAAATCCTTATTTGTTGGTGCCTCTATCTCTTTCATGTTAATAACATAATTGTAGCCATCTTCTCTTGAACACTTACTATATACTAGGTCCTGTCCTAAGTGATTTAGTTATTCACAGCCACCCTACCACACAGATACAAAAGTAACACTGTGACATTACAGCCATGAAAGAAAGTTCAGGACATTTGTTTAGAACTGACTTGTCCAAAACCAAGCAGCCTGGATGTGGTCAGGCCATTCATTAGACCCAAACTAGTGATTGTCCAGGACTGAAAGCTATTTATCCTGCCCCACACTGTTTCCCATCTTCCCACTGGGAAGAAACCTCCGTTTCCTTCCTCACCCAAGCTAGACACCTCAAGCTTCTAGTTCTGAGATGTTCTAGTTCTGAGTTGGTGATGATGGAGAAATATGGTCAGTTCTTAAATGACAAGCTTGTGGTTTTGAGCCATTGAGGTGATTTTGTTTTGCAGCCAGATGTTTGTTCAGCGGGTCAGGAGCTGCTGCTTTCTCCTGTCACCAGCTAGAAAGCTTAGGCTTGTGAGAAGTGATTTGTGTGTGTGTGTGTGTGTGTGTGTGTGTGTGTTTCTATTTTAAACAAAGCAGACCTGGAGATTCATAGAGGAAAATGTAACCCCACAATTCCTTTGGGAATCAACAAGCACAGGTGTGAGGAGATGCTGGGTTTCTTCCATGGTGATGCAGATGAGCCACCAGGGGTTGGGCCAGAGTGTAAACTGGCAGGGATTCCCAGTACAACTTCTCCCAAGAGGGCCATGGGGCAAGAAAAAATATTGTTGCTTCTCCAGAGAACTCATTCCTGGTTTCCATCACTACCCAGGTCATGGTGAGATTTCTTGTCAGGGTCTTTGTCAGAAAAATCATATATCTTAAAGAGATTTGTTGGCCCTGGCAATTCTGGATACCTTCTGGAAACAAACCCAGAGGGCCAGAGTAGCATTGCCAGGTGCCCTCCTGGGATCTCAGCTCAGAGAGCTTGAGTTCTACATCCAGCTCAGATCCAAACCTACATCTTCCTCTCCAGGGAACCTTGCAGAGCGGAGGACCAGCTAGCGGGAAGGAAATCCTCAGGTCTGTTCTTTCTCTGTTCTCTCATCATCTTTCTTTATCAATATTTTTTTCCAGGAGATAATGCTCCATTATGAAGGGGGGAAAGGCTTATTTGTTATTTCCAAAGGTAAAAGATGTTTAGTTTTTACTTTAAGTTGAGAGATTTCAGAATGTACAGAGTGGTCTCTCCCCTTCTTGGTTAAGTCATCCTGTTCTTCCTTTACTGTTTTCCCACTGACAAAAAATGCAATTATTGTCACCCATTTTGACTAGTGAGCTGGTCCTTCTGAAAATGTTGTAGCCTAAAACGAGCTGTTTGAAAGATTGACCCATGGTAAGCCCTTCCGTGGGTCAATAGAGTGTCCTAGTAAGGTTTCCTTGTCACTGGAAGACCAGGCATGGTGGTACATGCTTGCAATCTCAGCTACTTAGGAGGGAGAGATAGGAGTGGACACAGTTTTAGGTCAGATGGCAAGACACATCCCAATCAATGATCTAGGTGTGGTATGTACGTGTAATTCTAAGGTCTGCTCTAGGCAAAAAGAAGAGACTTGGGTGAAAAATAACTCAAGGTCAAGTAATAGAGTGCTTGGAAGATTTCCTTATAATTTTTCTGTTGTCTTGTTCTCAAAAATCATAAGCAACTCAATTGCGTTCACCAGATTACATAGCATAATTCATTCCAAGAGGTTTCCTTTTTAGTAGCTTTCATTTTGACTCGTCTTATTTCTATTAGTTCTGCTCAGATGTACACATATATACAACTCAGTGTTGATTTCCAATAGCCAAAATGTACTAGCAGTATCTTGCCATATTCATTTATCCACATCTATACACATATGCATACTCATCTAGAAAGTCAGTGCTTAAGTCATGTGGCAGCAATCTAGCAGATACCATGCTGTGGACAATCGTAATGGCATCTTTAGGATGTTTTCATTCATTAAAACATCCCTGACCAACCTTACTTCATTGTTGGTGAGAATGTAAACTTGTTCAACCACTTTGGAAAGCAGTATGGAGGTTCCTCAAAAGACTTCACATAGAACTCCCCTATGACCCAGCAATCCCACTTTTGGGCATTTACCCAAATGTTTACAAACAAGACCACACTAAAGCTACCAGCACAACTATGTTTATTGCAGCATTACTTACCATAGCTAAGATATGGAACCAATCCAGATGCCCCTCAGTAGATGAATGGATCAAGAAAATGTGGTATATATGCACAATGGAATTCTATGCCGCCATCAGAAAGAACGACATTGCCCCATTTATTAGGAAATGGAAAAACTTGGAAAAAATCATATTAAGTGAAGTAAGCCAGGCCCAAAGAAACATAGGTCCCATGGTTTCCCTTATTTGCAATATCTAGTATATCTATGAGTCAAGCGGAAAAGGTCAGATAATGTGATGTCAGGAAAATGAACCCTTAGATATGTATTTTAATGTTTTTTTCTTTCATGCATGTGTTTCTAATGCATTTATAAGATTATCTCTTTGTTGCTTTGTATGTCCCTCCCCCACAGTATAACCCCTGCTTTCACTATATTTGATGTCAGTATAACTTGAGGAGGAGATGGGGAAAAACCAGTTGTTTAAAGATACAGGTGGACCTGTTACAACAATGAGAAGTACAAGTTGTCAAAACGAGCTTTACAACGTCGGTGCGGGGCGGGGGAGGGAGGGGGGGAAGGAGAAGGATTGGGATTGGGGGGAGGGGGGGCTGGGAAGGGATGTGAAGGGTAAACCAAAGGAGGAGGCTGCAATGCTTGGTAAGAAATGTACGCATTATCCTGCCCATGTAATTGTAACCCCTCTGTACAGTATCTTCACAAATAAAATTTTTAAAAAATCCCTTTTTTAAAAAAAAAATCCCTGACCACTATGCTATATGATATCAGATGCCATCTCACTCTTAACTGAAAGGACAACCTGGATATTGATAACAGGAGTAGACTGTAGCTCATTAGTGGTATTTTGTTTGTTTGTTCCAGTTTCTTCAGTAAATCAAATGCTTTGCTAAATGTGATCTTGTTTACTATCCTTTTTTTCAATCATATTGAAGGTGAGTATGCATTATACTTTTCCAGCTTGCTGGATTTAATCACAGGAGTTTAAATATACTAAGAGGCTAAGGGAAGGGTGAAACCTTTGTGCTTAACACATTGTCTTCCTGGAAACCTACAGTAGTTGACATTATCATCAAAAACTACTTAGAGTTTTGTGGAACAGAAAGTACCCTCCTCAATATAAAAAAAAAGTGAATCAAAAAATCTCAAGCAAGCTGTCACAACATTGCATATAAAATAGCAAAAGAACACAAAAGTTCTATTTGATCCTTCAGACATAGGTTTACAAACAAAACTCTAGTGAAGTTGAATGAAGAATATAAATCTCATGGCTAATAACCTCAAACAAAACCCTACACTCAGTGCTTTGTTTAATATACCATTATGCTTAGTGATAAGAAGAAACAAAGTATTTCTCCATGTAGATATAACAGGATATACCCACTTCATTGTCCATAATCCACCTCCTTAAGACGGATGTGGATCAAAAATCTTCCTTTCATTATAGAGTATATGGTGTTCCACAATAAGTTGTTTGGCTCTCCAAAGCCAGAAAAACTTCTGGGAGAGTTCATCTGTGACACCTGCGTGCTATACTTAGCCATGTAGCATTGTGCCATTGTCAGTAAAAACATTCAGAAAAGCAATTGCTCCACAGGCTTCTCCAGTTCTGTTCTATGTACCCCACTTATGCTGGACTACTATTGTGAAGAGAATAGACAATGCCAGAATTCTGAATAAAAAAGTCTGTAGGTTCCAAAAGACCTTAAATTTCATCCAATCACACCTCACTGAAATAACCTGCAAGCATCCTTGAGAAGCATTTTAAAGTCAAACAATATCACAAATTCAGGCAGCATACTTGCAGGAAAACTACCATGACAACTATAAATAAAATGTTTTGTGCTTGGAACTCATAAAAAAAAAAACCACACCAGAAAGGTTTGTTTCTCTTTGAAATTTGAGGGATACGAATTCCTCCACTGTTTTCCAGTAATTCAAGGGCAAGTGTTGCAAATTGTGCATTGCATCTGGCTGCTAGAGAGGGATAAGTGCTGGGTACTGATGAGTTGGGCCTGTAACCCTAGCTCCTCAGGAGGGTAAGATCTGAGGATTGTAGTTCAAAGCCAGCCCAAGGAAAGAAAATTAGTGACACCTGTATCTCTATCAAAAAGCCAGAAATGAAGGTGTGGCTCCAGTGGTAGAGTACCAGCTTTGAACAACAACAAAAAAAGCTAAAGGCACAGTGCCTACTCCTTGAGTCCAAGCCCTAGCACTTCCCCTCCCAATAAAAGAATGATGAAGGATAAAGCTAGCTTCATTTCTCAGCTACTACACATACAGATTATCTATAGTACTGCTCATAGCGAATACTGTGAGCCATATATACAACTTAAATTTTATAGTAATCACATAAAAAAGTATCAAGAAACAGAAGAAAATCATTTTAATGATATTTTATTTGTCAACCTATCAAAAATATCATTCAACCATTAATAGTGGTTAAGCATGATCAATATTTTTGAGAGTGTTGAGCTATGTTACAATCTTTTCTATACTAATTCTTAAGATCTGGTTTATATGTTACATTTGTAGCACATCTCTGGAAGACTCTGTATTTCCGTTGGTTAGGAACCACATGCTACTGGCTAATGTTGATCAAATTGAATAAAACAACTCTGTACTCAAATGGTATTGCCACATCATTTCAGACTTCTTTGGTCTTTACATTTGCTATTATATCTTCTTCTTAGTTGGCCTTTGGGACACGATCAAGACTTGTGCATCCAATTGTCCTCTCATCTGCATCTGAGACCTACAAGGTAACAGCTTTCTGTGAGTTACCTTGTTACTAGTTTTTGAGTGTTTTCCAGCCTGATGTAGTGCCATTACTCTAGAAGTTCACATCTTAACCTCCACACCAGGAATGGCAGCTCAAAAAGCCACCTACTTTTCTCATATTAATTTTTACACAGCAGAGATTCTCTACAGGTACCTCTATTCCCTAAGAACATCATGTTGAAATAACAAAATTAACTACATGCACCTGATGATAAATTGCTTTAATTATTAGTGAGACTCTGAAACTCATTGTTTCAAATATCAGGTCAGCACAGGGCCCAATATCCACAGTGGTTTTGCCGTGGTGTTCCTCCAGGTGCTCCAGCTTTGCAGGAGCTCAAAACCATCTCTATCTCTTCTGTTTGTTCACTTCCTCAGTGGAAGGAAATTGATCTCTGTACATGTGTGAGGAGACTATCATTTCCTAACACTGCAAAGTTTGCTATTTGATACTTTAGTCTATGTGTCAGCACTGTTACTAGAACCTATGGAAATTCCTCCAGACAGTTATTTCTTAGGTACTACAGCTGGAATAATGAAACCTAATGGAACCTATTGACTCTTGTATTTTAGCATGCGAGACCATAGAAGAAGATATAGTATTCAGACAACAAACAGCACATGTGATAAACTATAAACCATCACTTCAGGTGATTGTCACATATAGTGAATAAACTATCTGAGTCTAAATTCTACTTCTGACACTTAGGCAGCTCTATTTCTCAATCGCAGCTTCTTCAGCTTTGAGATGGGACTATGGAAAATGTTCATTAATGTTGTAAAAGAGGACTACACAAAATAACATAAGGTGCATAATACAGTGCTCAGGATTCAGCAGCATTTCAGAAACATTGGGTGTTTCATCCTTGGATTCCTAATTCCTTTAGGCATTGAAAAAAGTGGCCCAGAGAACAGCATTTCTGTAGCTTTGAAGACAAGTCCTTTCAAAGTAAACTACAGCTAGCTTGTTTCTCTCTAAAATTTTCCTGAGGAAGTTGTCAACTGCCATATATTTCACTTCCTTTCTAGATATTTATTACACAACCATGCTAATATTTTGGTTTGGAAACTCATAACCCTTTGTCAAGAATCAAGCTAGATTAAAGCTTTCAAGAAATACTTGACATCAACTGGTGGAGTGACCCATTTCATCAGTCTGTTGCTTAATCTTACCGTTCTGAATCAGGAGTGATCTCTGGAAGGCCAAAGATTTTTTTATCTTAACTACATGAGGTGTGTGTGTGTGTGTGTGTGTGTGTGTGTGTGTTGCTCCCAAGGCTTGAACTCAAGGCAATAAGGATAAGTCTAGTCTGAACTGGGCTGGGGAGGGGGGATGATAAGTTTTCTGTACTCTCAATGGGAGTTTCACCCAGAATCATCTTCCTCTTCTTTTGTGTGGGGGTGAAATATACATTAGACACCTGTGGGAGTGAGCTGTTCCCCCTGTTTTGATATTTGTGTTTGCATCCTCTTCCAAGGTTCATGTTCATTAAAACTATTTATTTCATTCCCACATTATCCATCTGCTAAAATTATAGTATTCTGAAACTCAAATTATACTTTTAGAGTCTTTTGTTAATTAAGAATGTGGAATAAAACTAGACAAGCTTTTAAAATGTTTACACTGGAACTGCTTTAATGTTAAAATGCTGCCTTTTGAAAATGCTGATTAATAGTTAATGTAGCAATTAGGATGTGTCAGACAGTGTTCTATTTTTGCTATAAATAATACTTTAAATTGTCATGAATATCCAACAGCAAGACATCATATGATGATGATGATGATGATGATTATTATTAT
The DNA here is from genome assembly GCF_000151885.1 of Dipodomys ordii. Classification (NCBI taxonomy): domain Eukaryota; kingdom Metazoa; phylum Chordata; class Mammalia; order Rodentia; family Heteromyidae; genus Dipodomys; species Dipodomys ordii. The sequence goes on from NW_012267221.1 coordinate 12,758,455, forward strand.
GATGATGATGATTCCTACTTTAATGTGAGGTATGTCAGGCACAAAGATGTTACTCTCCCAACATCACAGTAGGTGCCAAATGATGAAGTCAGGATTTGACTGCAACTCTCATTCCAAAAACTAAAATTTCATCCACTATAACCTATATTCTGCCTTTCACAAAAGAATTTGTGACCAAGATGGCGAGGGGACAGTAGGGAAACGCCACAGCTCTCTCCAAACAAAAAGAGAGTTCAAGTTCCAACGCTTAATTTCCCCGAGAGACTGACAACAACAAAAAGATGAACACCCAGATTAAAACAAGAGGTGGAAAAAAGCAAAAAAGAAAGAAAGAAAAGGAAGAATTTCAGAACAGAGAAGCATGAAGACACGTCCTCCAACCTTTACTGGCTGTACAGCAATGAGCCAAGTGGTGGACGGCCCGGCAGGGGCTGCTGGAGTCCCCAGAGACACAGAGGGTCGTCTGCAGATCACCCGCGCAGAAGTCACCTGAGGTACCAGTGTCGCACCCACTGATCCTGACAAACAGAGAAACCTCCAAGCCAAGAGCCTGCACAAAGATCCCATCCCCACCCCTCACTCTCCTAGTAGAGAGGCTCCATCCCGCCAAAGCCACTTGGCCCCATGGTGGGAACCCCAGAACTACACGGGTCACCCACAGAATGCCAAAGCAGAAGACCTGCAAGGAACTGGTGCTGATCTAGAGAGTGCAGAGACAAACCTGAGAGCTCAGAACCTGCAGGTAGATGTCTCCTCCACCCTTCAGCCAGAGGCCAGAAGTCCATCCCAAGGCGCCGGCCTGAACAGCATCAACAGAGGAGAAAAATGCAGAGCCACCACTGGCCCGCCCAGCCCACAAGCATCTCAACTGAATTCTGCAGTGGCAACCAGCGACCTACATCACACAGAAACAACAACTAGCTCCAGGGTGAGTACCCCACAGGAGACAGTGTATCCCTCAAGGGAGACCAGAGCTGGTGGGAACCCCCAGACCTTGACCCAAACCCCCTACCCAACACCTGGACCACAGGACCCACTAAAACTGGGAATTGTTCGAGAGTTCCACCAGCCCGTGGAGCACATCCAGCTGGCCAGGTTAGATCAAGAGCACCCCTGGAAGGGAGCTTAAACACCAAAGCCAGGAACAGCGCCCGTGGGTCACAACAGCCAACAGTGGAAGAAACTTGGAACTGTGTACTTCAGGCTATGTAACCTAAGCAGGATACACAGCAGCACAGGTGCAACTGGCGTGTCAACCGGGAGCCAGGACCAGGCCTGGGGATCCAGTGCCTGAGCAACACAACCAACTCCTCCTGACTGAAGTCAGAAGGTGAGCATACACCTCAGCGGTGGGGGGGGGGACTATACCCCCTGGGTGCAGTGACAGCAAAAGACCCGGGTGTCCAGGCCCAGAGAGCCAGAACCCTATCCATATATCCCAGGCAGGGAATTGGTCAACTCAGGCTGCCAGCACCTGATAATAGTCAGGAGCTCAGGCTAGTAAGGTGGCTCAGCAGTAGAGTGCTTGCCTTGTGTGCATGAGGCCCTGGATCTGATTTTTCAGCAACACATAAGCAGATTGGGCCAGAAGTGGTGCTGTGGTTCAAATGGTAGGGCACCAGCTTTGAGCTGAAGTGCTGAGGGACAGCGCCCAGGCCCAGAGTTCAGGCCCACAATCTGCCCCCTATAGCAGACTCCAGCAACTGCGAGAGTACATCCAGCACATTCGATCTCACCAAGAGCGCCTGTAGGAGTAAACAAGAGCGTCTAGGCCACTCAGTCCTTCTAAAGGCGGGAACTGCCAGTGATCTACAGCAGAGACCCAAGAGCCCTACGTGGATCAGACCAGCAGCTGGAAAGCTGGCCCTCAACAGAACCGAGACCAGGTACAAACTCTGCCAGCCCAGAAACAGCAACAAAGCAAAGACAGATACCTATTAAACAAAACAAAATTTCAGATTAGTCTCCAATAATCCCTGAATTCCCATACAAAAATCACAGAGAAAAATAACAAGGTTTATCAACACCCAGGATAGCAAGCTACACCCGAAAGCCAGCAGCCACCCAGGGGAGAGCCCCAGTGGGAGCAAAGCAGGAATAGAAGACAAAAGCTACATCCAAGAGATTCTGGAGGCAATGACTCAAGAATTAAAGTGAGAAATAGACCAAAAATTTAAAGAATACAGCGACAAACTTTCAAAAGAGATGGAGGGTCCCAAACAGGAGGTGCATGCAAAAATAGAGGCAGTACACACCTCACTAAGAGGTGAGCTTAGTACTTTGAGAACCAACATCGAATCCATAATTGAGTCCATTTCCTCCATGCAAACCATGATGGAAGCCATAGTTAACAGAGTGAATGAAATGGAATTTAGAGTGTCAGATACAGAAGACAGAATACACCAACTGAACCAAAAAGTCACAGATATGGAAAAATCACTTAAATTATGCCAAAGGGAAATCCAAGAGCAAACGGATAGTGCCAAGAATTTAACCTTCGTATAATTGGAGTGGACAAAGGTGAGGAATATCAAAGCAAGGGAATACAACACCTATTCAACAAGATTATCAATGAAAAGTTCCCCCATATTAAAAAAGAACATCTTACCTACATAACAGAAGCATATAGAATACCTAACAAGCAGGATCCCAGGAGAAACACTTCTAGGCACATTATAGTAAAAAATGATAGATCTGAATAATAAGGAAACAATCTTGCATGCAGCAAAAATGAAGAAGGAGCTATGGAAAAAAATTAGAATCACTCCAGATCTCTCCATACAGACACTGAATGCAAGAAAGGCCTGGGAAAGTACCATCCAAGCCCTAAGAACCAATAACTGCCAGCCCAGACTGATATACCTGGCGAAGCTAGCATTCATATTCAATGGAGAATTGAAAATGTTTAGTAGTAAAGAAAAACTATATGAATTCATAAACAATAAGCCAGCATTACAAAGAATACTAAGAGGAGGAACACAACCTGAAGAAAGCAACCAGGAACGGGGACCCACACCAGACAGGTATTAATAGAAGTCTAACTTAGTAAGCACAGGAGGAAAGGAAAGAAGAAAAACTTAGGAAAATAGGGAATGACAAGGACCACAATGCGTCTCTATAATAACCTTAAATATTAACTGGCTTAATTCACCAATCAAAAGAAAAAGAACTGCAGATTGGATCAGAAAACATGACCCATCCATCTGTTGCCTTCAGGAGACCCACCTCTCAGCCAAAAATACAAACAAACTCAGAGTGAAGGGTTGGAAAAGAATCTACCAATCAAATTTCCCCAGTAAGAAAGCAGGAGTAGCTATTCTAATATCTGACAAAGTAAACTTTTCATCAAAATCAATACAAAAAGACAAAGAAGTATGCTACATATTAATGCAGGGAACAATCCAAGAAGAGATATTACCATTACAAAATTATACTCCCAAACATTGGAGCACCCAAATATGGTAAGCAAATACTTTCAAACTTACAAAATAAAATATATCCAAATATGATAATACTAGGAGAATTTAATACCCCATTCTCACCAAAGGTCAGGTCTACCAACCAGAGGATTGGCAAAGAAGCTACTGAATTAATTGAGGCCATACTTAAAGTGGAACTAACTGACATCTACGTAGTATTTCACCCTAAAACAACACAGTACACATTCTCAGAACCTCATGGAACTTTCTCCAAAATGGACTATATCATAGTTCATGCAAGGAACTTAAGCAAATACAAGGGGATTGACATAATCCCCTGTAGCTTATCTGACCACAGTGGAATCAAGCTAGTTCTCAAAAACAAAGCAAACCGAAGAAATTACTCAAATACATGGAAATTGAACAGCACACTTCTAAGCAACACCTGGGTAACAGGAGAAATTTAGGAAGAAATTAAAAAGTTCCTACAATTCAATGAAAATGAATTTATATCACAAAGAAACTTGTGAGACAGCAAAAGCAATATCCTGAGGGGCAAATTTCTCGCCCTCAGTGCCCACATCAAGAAAATAGAGGCAGATCAAGTAAATAATCTCATCATGCAATTAAAACAGCTAGAAAAACAAGAAAAAATGGAACCTAAAGTTATCAGAGCCAGATAATCAAATTAAGAGCAGAAATTAATGAGATAGAAAATAGGAAAATTATAAATAAAATTAATAAAACAAAAAGCTGGTTCTTTGAAAAAATAAATAAAATTGATAGACCTTTGGCAAGATTAATTAAGAAAATAAGAGAGAAAACCCAAATTAACAAGATCAGGGATGCCACAGGAAAAATCACAACAAATACTCAAGGTATCCAAACAATTATAAAGAATTACTTTCAAAAGTTATGCTCTCTAAAGAAAGAAAACTTAGTAGAAATGAATGGATGCATTTTTAGAGAAATACAAGTTGCCCAAACTGAGCAAAGAAGAAGTAAATCAATTAAATAAGTCAGTATCTTACAACGAGATACAGGAAGCAATCAGAAGTCTTCCAACAAGGAAAAGCCCAGGGCCAGATGGATTCACAACAGAATTCTATAAGACTTTTAAAGAAGAACTAATACCCATACTCCTCAAGCTCTTCAGAGAAATAAAGGAGGGAACTATCCCAAACTCATTCTATGATGGCAATATCACCAGGCAAAGACCCAACAAAAAAGAGAACTATCATCTCCTGATGAACACAGATGCAAAGATCCTTAACAAAATTCTAGCTAACAGAATCCAGAATCACATAAAAAAAAAATCATATACTACGACTAGGTAGGCTTCATCCCAGAGATGCAGGGATGGTTTAACATACGTAAGTCAATAAATGTAAGCCAACACATCAACAGAGCCAAGGTCAAGAATCACATTATTATCTCCACAGATGCAGAAAAGGCTTTAGATAATATACAAAAAGCTCTGGAGAAAATAGGAATAGAAGAAACATTCCTTAAAACAATAAAAGCCATATACGACAGACCAATAGCCAATATTATACTTAATGGGGAAAAACTACAACCAATTCTCCTAAAATCAGGAACAAGGCAAGGATGCCCACTGTCTCCACTCCTCTTCAATATAATCCTGGAATCCTTAGCCAGGGCAATAAGGCAAGAAAAAGACATTAAAGGGCTTCGCATATGGAAAGAAGAAGTTAAACTATCCCTTTTTGCAGATGACATGATACTATACCTTCATGATTCCAAAAACTCCATCCCCAAACTCTTAGAAATTATAAATCACTTTGGTAAAGTAACAGGATACAAAATCAACCCACAAAAATCAGTCGCTTTCCTGTACACTGACAATGTACAAGCAGAGAGGGAAATAAAGGAAGCAAACCCATTCACAATAACCCCCCAAAAATAAAATATTTAGGAATTAACCTAACCAAAGATGTAAAAGAACTATTTAATGAAAACTATAAAAAGTTAAAGAAAGAAATTACAGAAGACTCCAGGAAATGGAAAGACCTTCCATGCTCTTGGATAGGCAGACTTAATATAATGAAAATGGCAATACTGCCAAAATTAATATACAAATTCAATGCAATTCCTATTAAAATCCCAATGATGTACATCTCTGAACTACAGAAAACCGTCCACAAATTCATATGGAACAACAACAGACCTAAAATAGCCAAAACAATTCTAGGCAAAAAAGACAACATGGGAGGGAATCTCAATGCCGGACTTCAAACTCTACTATAGAGCCATATTAACAAAGACAGTGTGATACTGGCACAAAAACAGACCTGAAGACCAATGAAATAGAAGATCCAGAAATAAAACCACATGCCTACAGTCAGCTGCTATTTGACAAAGGAGCTAAAGACATACAGTGGATGAAACACAGCCTCTTCAACCACTGGTGCTGGGAAAACTGGGCAGCCACATGCAGAAAACTAAACGTGGATCCTAGCCTATCACCATGCACCAACATCAACTCAAAATGGATTAAAGACCTTAATATCAACCTGAATCTCTGAAACTACTGCAGGACAGAGTAGGAAAGACACTTGAACTTATAGGCACAGGCAAGAACTTCCTGAACAGAGTCCCAGGGTCACAACAAATTGGAGAGAGACTTGACAAATGGGACTACCTTAAAATAAAAAAGTTTATGTACAGCTAAAGCTATAGCAACCAAGCTAGAAAGACAACAAACTAACTAGGGAAAATATCAGACAAGGGGCTAATATCCAGTATATACAGGGAACTCAAGAAACTAATTCCTCCCAAACCTAACAAACCAATTACTAAATGGGCAAGGGCACTAAAGAGAGTCTTCCCAGAAGAAGAGATAAAAATGGCAAAGAAACACATGAGGAAATGTTCATCATCCCTGGTTGTGAAGGAAATGCAAATAAAGACAACCCTGAGATATCACCTTACTCCAGTCAGAATGGCCCACATCCTAAAGTCAGCCAATGACAAATGCTGGAGGGGATGAGGAGAAAGAGGAGCCCTATTACCCTGCTAGTGGGAATGTACACTTATACAACCACTTTGGAAAGCAGTCTGGCGGGTCCTCAGAAAGCTAAAGATTGACCTCCCTTATGACCCAGTCATACCACTTCTAGACATCTATCCTGAACAACAGGAACCAGTATACAAGGACACATGCACCTCCATGTTTATTGCAGCACTGTTCACAATAGCCAGGATATGGAAACAACCCAGATGCCCCACCACAGATGAATGGATCCAAAAATTGTGGTATCTATACACAATGGAATATTATGCAGCCATTAGAAAGGACAAAATAATGGCATTTGCAGGGAAATGTATGGAGTTAGAAGAAATCACGTTGAGCAAGGTAAGCCAAGAGCAAAGACAGAAATGGCACACGGTCTCCCTGATAAGTGGATGTTAAATCCAAAATGTTAGGTGATACGACAAAATTAACAAGACTTAAGAAACAAAGGACTTTCACTCATCTGGTCGAATCACTACTAAATAACCCCATGCTGCTGATCACATATATATATGTGCACACCAGAGGGGAACCAGGAAGACGACACAGAACTAGAGGGAATCAGGGAAAAATATACAACAGCAGTACCCATCAGCTGCACTGGACATTGACCAAAATGAACTAAGCAACTCAATGGCAGCGATGAGAGGGAGGGAACAAGTGGGAAAGAAGGAACCGCTGATGCTATGCAAAACAAAAGAAATGTACATATCACCCAATGTGGAAGAAATAACTGTATTGCAAAGCTCATAGAACTCATAAATGTTATAGACCATGATAGACAATTTGCCCCATGAAAGTTAGAATGTGTTTGTGACTTTAACTAAGCATCACTACCTCAAAATACTGTGAAATATGGGAAATTATATAATCACTTAATCACAATAAAAATTTTGAAAAAATAAAATTAGAAGGAAGACTTTGTGCATCAAGAAGTAAATTTGCTGCACTTTAGCCTGTCTCTGGAACAAATATAGTTAAGTAATATAATCTTAATTTGACATGTCTGAGAAACCATATACCTTATAAGCCACTAGGGCACACAGGCAAGAATAGCAAATGATTATGAAAATCAGCCAAAAGGTCGCTGTAGCTTCCACAGTGACAACTGAAGTATTTCAATGCTCACATTTATGAATTAGTAAATACTTTTTTCTCTCCTCATCTAAATAACCCAATTGTAAAAAAAAAAAAAAGTTAAAGAAAAAGATTTGTTCTTTGAAGGATGTCAAGTTGTTGTTTTTTTAAATTATTTCAGCGGGAAATTATTATCGAAGCCTAGCCTCAAATATGTGTTATACACAAAATAATTTATCTACTCAAGTTCATGGGCAGCTGGACTGGGAAAAAACACATTAATTATCATTCAAGCGGAAGTGCCCCCACAGACATACCATTTAATTAACAGAGAAGGCCAGTATCGGAAATGAATAATTTGCAGCATGACAGAGAGATGTGTGAGATAACCCTTAGGTGATTTAATAATATTATCAGAGGATAAACATAAAAAACATGAAATATGTGCCTATTTTATGGACTACTCGTAAACATAAAGATTCTTTAGGGCGGAGAAAAGCAGCTTCCTGAGTCTCTTCCATGCTTGCATTAAAAATGTCCTCTAACCAAGCTGTGTCTGAACACCAGTTCTTTAGAGACTGGAAAATCCCACTCCTTTGAATCCAAACTTAAATAGACCTAAAATCACTTCATGTCGCAGGTTTTCTCTGTCTTCAAAAACCCTTGAAATCTGTCGCTCTGCCAAGATTATAAATAGAAGTAGCATGGCAGCAGTGAATTGATCACCCTGCTAAATGTGCTCGTCCCATTTGGGATAGTTTTACGAAGCATGGCGGCAGCTGGGGCAGTGTCGGCTGTTTTGCCGCCGTCGCTGCCGTTGCTGCTACTGAAAATGCCTTTCCATTTCATTTTCTTTCACTGAGACGCCCGAAAAGAGATTATCCTAAAGAATTTCCAAAAAAAAATCAAAATAAACTTCCAGATTGTTTTTTGGAGCAATCTGAGAGACCACCAAAGTCTAAAATGAAACCACATATCCACACTGACTTCCTGAAACATAATCTAAAAATCAGAATTCTTGGACCCAGATTGGCATTATCGGTGAACTGAAGTGGACTGTTGAGTGTGACAAATGTTGTGTTGTGATTCTTGGAAATATCATTCTTAATAAAATAGACCACACATCACATCTAGCTGCCAGGTTGTGAGCTGGGATATGGAAAAGGATAGATGCAGATTTTTGTTTCTGACTTTCATGTTTCCATGAAAACCAGTGCAAGACAAGTTCATTTTAAATGATCTTGTTGTTGTTGTTGTGCTTTAATTCTCCTTCTCCCTACCTTAAGCATCTCTAATTTAACAATACCAGAATTCTGAGAAGAAAAATAGGCAGGCACGCACACGCACGCGCGCACACACACACACACAAAACACTTTCATAATGAACTCTCTAAGACTAGAACAAGAAATCAGGATGAGAAAAAGGACAAGGGGAAAGATCTCTGGTTTCTATAGCATCCTGATCTATGGTTACCTCAGGGAATGATGAGTATGTGGCCAAGAACTTTCTTCAGACCTCAGCGGAGATGTTTTCAACCAAGCTTTCAAAAGTCTAACAACAAATGAAGGAAAATAACATTTAACACGAGGAAATTAAAACAATCCACACTCCAAAGATTATTTTTCCACCATTATTACTGCCATATTTTTTAGTAAAGAAAGCTTTATTTCAAACAGAATCTTACACAAAGCCTTAACAGAAATATATTGTATGTACAACATATATTACATAATATATAAAATATAATTTTATGCAATTATATTTTGTGTAGTTTATGATATATCTTAATATATAATTTTATATAATTATGATCTTTAATTTTCTGTTATGTAAATATATAAAACATAATTACATATATAATAAACAAATAACATGTTATATAATATGTTTATCTATATTATATATAATTGTATATAACATAGTTTGTAATTTATATTATATAATTATAATAATACAATTATAATTATGTAATTATGATTTTATTATATTATGATATCATTATCATTAGAATAATATTAGAATATCTTTCTAATTACATTATAATATATCATTATATAATATAGTATATTATTAGGTATAGTGTATTATGAATAACACATATTATAGCAATATTGAAATACATATTTTTATTATTTGAATATGGCATATGATGTGATATTGTTATAATATGTATTATATATGTTATATACATATCTCAAGCCTGAAGCTGCTGTAGTCAGTACAGAGGAAAACTCCTTCAGGTGTTGCTTTCCTTCAGACTGGAACCTAAGGAGACCTTGAGGCTCTTTGAAGGAAATCCCATGGAACCTTAGGGAATCTCTGAGCCTGTATGAAAACATGTGGTAATATTGTCTTAAACACACCTCATGAGCACAGTCTCTTCCCCTCTCTCCCTTCCTCTCTCTCTCTCATAATTTCTCTCTCTCTTTTTGTCCCTTTCTCTCTCTCTCATACACACACACACACACACACACACACACAGCTTATACATCTCAATTCCTCCTTCAAAGTCATGGCTAGGACAGCACTCCATTCCTCTCCCTTAATCTATCAGCAGTGGTCTACGGTGAGGACAGTAGGCCTGACCTCCCTGTTCAGATACAACTGGGCCCCTAAATGTGACCATGTCTATAAAGTAATAGCTTAGCACTCAGAATTAAAATAGTGACTGACAAAGTAATGTCTTTATAATCTGACATATCACATGTAAGCTTATGATTTAGAGGAGGCAGAAATGTCTACATGTGAAATAACCAGGTTCATTTCAGGATTCTGAACTGAAAGTGAACACACTACTAAATGTGTAAGTCTTGTGGTTGTGAGAAAGGAGAAAGAGTGGCACTGCCTGGAGCGATCAATTAATCACTGAAAGGGTAAGTTAGACTTGCAGATCTTGAAAGAGGGACTTCTTAGATGGGAAGAAAGAGAACATTCCAGCACCAAATCCTGGTGTCTTCTCCAGGAAGAAGTTTAATTCTGGGGAATAACTCCCCTTGCCCCCGAAAGACTTAAGCTTTACTCAGAACAGACCTGAAAGATGAAATCTGAGAGGGGACACTTTCTCACTGAAAGAACATGGGTGGAGCTCCTCAAATTATCAGAACTGCCTCTGATTTCTATATGATTAGAACTCTGCCCAAAGCATTTTGGGGGAGAAATATGAGTACTGACCCTAATTGTGTTGCAGTCACATTTACTGTACTAATAATATAGGTTAAAATAGTAGCCAGTATGTTTTTCTTTATACTTTTGTCATTTTTCACCTTCATTCCCAGCTACTCTACGTTCGTGCCTGAGGAAAAGGATATGATAACAGAAAGCAGAAAAGAAAGGAACCTTTCTCTAGCTTTTGACTAAAAGACCTGGGGAAAACTGAGATGATTCCTAATAAGACATGGTCCTCATCCATTCCTCCATTTTCCATCATTCCATCCTCATAATGCTAGAAAAAAAAATTACCTATGTTTGACAAGGGGGTGGGAGAATTGCTCAGGTGGAAAAAGATGTGAGAGAATGGGGAATTGGACCCAATGAGACTCATGGACAAAAAAAGAATCAAGTTTAAATCTAACTCAGCCTTCACCCAAGAATATATGCTGGCCACTAGCAGACACTTCCCTTTTATTGCATGCAGCATTTTGGTCATTAATTCACTTGAACTTCATCACTTTTTTCCAGATTTCTTGTGGATGACTATATAGTCCAGGTTTTCAAAATATCGATGTGCTTCACAATTACCTGGAGGGCTTATTCAAGTGTTGGGTCCTCTCCACAGTTTCTGAGTTGGTCGGTCTAGGGATGAGGCCTAAGAATTTGCATTTCTAACAAATTCCAATGCTGATGGTGCAGATCTAGGGACCATACTTTGAGAATGGCTGCCCAGGGCAGTGTTGTGGGACATTCATAAGCACAAAGAAGGAAAATGGGAGTCTACAGCACAGTTATTTCTGTGGCAACAATAGATAAGAAAATCCCCACAAGTGAGCTGTAGCGAAGATGAGGTTAACCTGAACAGAACCCATTCTGAGGTATTCTCTGAGCTTTGACATAGTGGTAGAACTCATTGGAAAATTTTGGAATACTTTGGAGTATTTATCCCTAACATCTTATACCACAGTCTCCGCTGAATATCTTTCTCCTAACTTTCAGAAGCAAATCTTTGCCAGTCTTTGAATATATCACATTATGTAGAGGCATGTAAGGCCACTTAAGTACACAGGAGTGCTCCTAAGTTCCACAGGAGTTCCATCTTCTAAAACATACTACTTTCCGATATGGCTTCCTCACAACTGTGAAGCACTCAGTAGAAAGGAAGTGTTGGGACCTAGGTCTTTCTTTATTTGGTGTCCTTAAAAAGAAACCAGATGTATCTTATTCCAACTTGAGGACCTATTACATCTATTTTATCTATGAATCAAAATACAGTGAAATGGTTGGTTGAGCAGGCCCTGAAGTTCACATTTGGAACCCTCGGAACTTTCTTTACAAATTGCATGACCTTGATTACACTTCCTAAACTCTCTGTCCCAAGTTTACTGATGTAAAACCGAAAAAAGAGTATTCTATCTCTTACAGTTGTGGTAAAGATTAACCATTGCTAAAGAACTTCCCAAGGGACTTGGTTCATACCATATAAGCATTGCTTGTCTTTGTTATTTATAGCAGCACTTCATATAAAATCTCTCACATGCTTATTTACATGTTTTTCTGGCTAGTTGAATTGCCACCATATTTTGACAGTCTCTTAAATTGGATGTTTCTATGTATTCTTTCCCGATTCTATTCCCATTCCCTGACCCTACCAATCAATGACAGGACCAAGAAATTGCCCTTTGGTTTATGCTGCCTGAGGCCTGAGCTCAGATCCTTCAAAACCCACTCTTCCAGATCCTGCTAATGAAATTTAAAGAATGTCAGGCCACAGGCCTCTGTTGTTAGGAAGAGGAAAGGAGGAGAAGCAGCCTTCCAGAAATGTGGTCCCAGTAGGCATTCAAAACCTCCAGTACTCTTAGCCTCTGCTTATCTTGGGTTGAGCCTTTGTTAGGATTAAAAAAAAAAAATCCAGTCTTGTGAAAACTAGCTTCTCAGTAAGCTATAGAGATGTTTCCTGGTTACACTGATATGAGAATAACCTTTAAACTGTTTCCATTTCTGAACCTGGCTGGAAACAGGAAATGCATAGGGGTCCAGCTTTAAACAAAAACAAAGGGACCAAAAGATAAACCAAATTGTCCCAGAAGAGGTTTATGTTAAGTGTTAGAAGGTTCAGAACTGGGAGATCCTCCCCCCACTTTTCTGCCATTCCAGAAATTCCTTTTAGGGGAGGGAGGAAAAATAATAAATAAATAAATAAATTTAAAGGGAAGTACTGTCCTACACTGCACGGCACTGCCATCTTCAGGACCAATGGGGAAAATTCTCAGGATCCGTAAGATAAACCATCTTCATTTAACTATAATCAGATGGTTAAAATTTTGACAGCAGACAGCCTGGAACAGATTTTTTTTCTACTGTTTCCAATGTTTGAAAATCAGTAGACACAGATATTTTTTGTAGTGTATGCGCATTTAAAAAAATATTTGCTGATTGAAAAGCCATTTACAATAAATAGGAAAATTTAAATAACTCAAACTGCATTGCCAAATGATGGGAGCAACACAGACACAAACATATTGTTCTGAAGGGAAAAAGAAAGTTCCTTAAAAAGAAAAGTATGAATCAAATGATTTAGAACTGTTGCTTGAACAGATGGTGTGATTAACAACTAGTATGTTAGCCATCTCGGGAGCTTACAGAGAAGTAAACAAATTCAAGGGGAAATTACTTTCTTCCCCTCTGAGTGTTTGGTTATTTCATCACTAAAATTTGAAAGTCAGAATTTTGAAAATTGGACATCCTTAGGAGATTGTTAAAATAAGGAATGAGGAAAGATTCCTTTAAAAAAAAAAGGAAAAAAAGAAAAGGAAAAGACCACTGCATTTCTGAGTATGACCAATGCTGTGTTCTAGGCATGGCATAGATGAGATAGAGAAGTTTGGGCTGTCCATGTCAGCAAAATGCTGGAGGCAGGTGATGGAGGAAGGACTCAGCGTAAGGGTACTGGATTCTCTGCCTGGTTCCAGCACCAGCTTTGGGGCCAAGAGGCCATTCTTGCTTTTCTCTCAGGACCTCAGCTTCTTTGTTTGGAGAATGCAAGTGAGTACCAGATGATCTGAACAGCTGTGCTTCAAAAACTTTAATGTGCATCTGGGGATCTCATTAAGATGCAGATTCTAACCTGGAGTAGGGTCTGGGAGTCTGAATTTCTGACAGGCTTCCAGGTAACCCTGATGTTGCTGATCCACAAGCCACGTGTTTCCCATCAGGGCTCTAAAGTCCTTTCCAGAAATGCTCCTCTAGCATCCATCCTCTGATAGGCTAGGTGCTGCTCAGAGCTAGATAAAAGGAGAGTGTATGATTCAAAAATGTGTAAGAATGAAAGTAAATAATAAATATGCCAAGTGCTCCGAGTTTTAAGTGCAAATTGAGGACTTTATTGGCAGTGTTAGGGATTGAACTCAGGACCTCTGGTATACTAGCACTCTAACAGTGAGCTATATCCTCAGTGCATATTTTATGTAGATTGTCTAATTAAGAGATGACTGACTTTGGTAAACAGGTAAATGAGGAAGGGGTCCAAATGAGAGAGAAGGAGAGAGACTGTGTTGTCAGATAGCATCCACTCAACGGATTCCAGACTAATCCCAAGACTCAGATCAAAGATCTAGGACCCAAGTATTTTCCTTCTACTGAGTGCTACACAGCAAGAAAGTCAGGCTCCCATATTTTTACTCTGTGAAAGGCCCTGGAAAGAGAAAGGTTGAGAGGAAATATTTTCAAATAGTACTCAAAACTCAGGAGGTAGAAAACATCACAGTCTTAAAATGGGCAAAGATATGAACAGAAACTTAGACAGAAGTGAGATTACAGACGGCAAATAAAAGATGCTCTATATCAGTAACCACTAGATACATTTGCGTTAAAGCTATGAGGTAATAGCTATTACAATGGCTAAACTAGAAAGTATTGACAATAAGTACTCATGAGTATAATGGAGAAACTGGATCACTTGCATATTGCTACTAGAAATATTAAAAAAACATGTTTCTTAAACACAGTAGTGGTACTCACTAGACATTAAGTTGGAAATGAACAATATAATCTGTGGGCAGAGACAGGAGGAAAAAACTGGGAGAAAGCAAAGGAAAGAATGACATTGTCCCAAAAGAAATGCACTCACTACCTGACTTGCGGAACTGTAACTTCTCTCTACATCACCTTTATAATAACAAACATATATTTAAAAGAAGTACATTTGAAAAAATAAATGGTTCTTGAAAAGACAAGATATAAGTACACAGGAACATACAGAGATTTGTGGCAAAGTTGTGAGTGGTGTTAAAATTCATAGTTTTTTACTCTACAAAAAGTCTATTTGATTGTACGTTAGTTATTTTTTAACTGGCCAGAGAAATATTAAACCACTAGGATCTTTAATCTTTGGGTAAAGAATGAAATGGTTTCATTTTTAAAGTTGTAAACATTTTATTACTAAATATAAGCAAGACAAAAAAGTAAAAGGACTTTAAAACTTGAGAGGGTTGAAAATAGGAACATATTAGTAGTAACTTGAACTTTTCAATAATAACAAAAAGCAGTAAATGAACTAAATATTCCATATATAAAAGACTCAGATTATAAGATTGGATTTTAACAAAGGACAAAACCCCCAAAAAGAAACTCATCAACAATCTTAACAGAGTTTAACACATTTATCTCAATAGTCAATAAAACAAATAGACAAGAGACCAGATAGTATATAAAAGGTTTGAATCTAAGTTTGGTTTATTTGCAATGTATAAAGCTGTACACAAAAGTTGTACAGAATGCACATCTTTTGCAAGTGCACATAGGCAAAAATTAAATATAAAGCACATAGTTTCAGAAGTAAGTTGTAATGATATATATCTATTGGAGCTTGAAGTCACGGCTTTGAGTTGCTTGGCAGGTTCTCAACCACTTGAGTCATACCTCCTGCCTGACTGGAGATGGAGTCTTGAGGGCTTTGCTGAGTGGACTGAGTTCAAACACTCCTTCTAAATCTCAGCATCTTGAGTAGCTAGGAAAACAGGCAGGAGCACTTGCTTTCAAGCAAGAAGTATAATCTCAATAATTTCAAGTGATTGAATTATGTATAGTATATTACTTAAGCATATTAAATGTAAGAGAAAAAGTCAATGATTCAAATACAACTAAGTAATCCTCAAGTTTTGGGAAATTAAAATGAAAGTGAAGTAAATGAAAGCCTGATTAATCACCACCATAATACTCCACCAGCTTAAAGTTTATGTTTAATTGCTGCCACTTTCTGCATTTTCTAGTCCCAACAGCTTATCATTTTAAGCCCACAGTACCTTTTATCCCTAATTATTAAATGTTGAATGCATCTTCCCTTATAAGAAACAATCTTAAGTCAATGGTGAGTCCAAGAGACCAACTTATCATTAACAAAACCTTATCCTCCAAAAAGTTTTCTTATAAAAATAGCCATGGGACCTATGTTTCTTTGGGTCTGGCTTATTTCACTTAATATGATTTTTTCCAAGTCCTTCCATTTCCTTACAACTGGGGCAGTGTCATTCTTTCTGATGGAAGCATAAAATTCCATCGTATATATGTACCACATAGGTTCCATGGTTTCCCTTATTTGTAATAATTAGTATATGTATAGGAAAATCTTAGCAGATGAGCAGAATAGCTCAATAGCCATGTACATATGACCATATAGGACGATGCTAAGCAAAATGAACTCCAAGACATAGACACAAGAGTTTTTTCGTTGTTGTTGTTGTTTTTAATATTCTATGTGATTTCTTTTTTCTTTTGTGTTTTCCCCTATGTTTTATGCCCTGTTGTCACTGTATTTAATTCTGGTACCCTGGGTGTTTTATATACATTTATCTGAATTAGCAAAGGGAATGAATAAAATGGTAAGACAAAGGACGAGGGGGAAGCAATACAACAGCGATACTCACAAGACAGTATGTTGGAAGTGATCTGCACAACTTGGGTGGTGGGAGGAAAGGTGGGAGAAAATGGGGGGTGACAAGTTTGACAAGAAATGTACTCACTTCCTTACTTATGTAACTGTAACCTCTCTGCACATCGCCTTGACAATAAAATTTAAATTTAAATAAAAAAATTAAAAGTCAGTTGATTCTCTCGTTGCTTGCACTACATCGCACTCCTCAGTAAGGACATATACTAACAATTCTCCAGAGGTGGTTTAAAAAAAAAGCAGACAAACAAAGAGCTGTAAGATAATAACCTCTTTAGTAATGAAAGAACTACAAGTTCATATAAGATGCCATATTTTAATCTATTGGTTTAAGGAAGAGTAAATAGAATGAAGATAGAGTTGAGGGGGCATGGGGACCTGAGGCAGGGGGGGCAAATTGATATCCTTTTCCTTTTTCTCATTATTTAGAGAATATTAGTTTCTGTAATCAAACCCACATAGATAAGACCTTACATATTTAATACAGTACAAATGGAAAAAATTAAGGTTAACATTTCTAGACCAATAGGACAATTAATTTCTCTACAATGCCAACTCAACATGGACTGATTTCCCATTTCAAAAGAGGACCACTTGGCCATAAATACAGAAATGGCTTAAAAGTTGCACCAATGAGATGTACAAGATGTTATGTCAAAAAAACGAACTTTACAACTTTGGCGTGGGGGGATTAGATGGGGGGAAGATGGGAGGGCAGGGATGGGAAGGGGAAACAAAGGAGGAGGCAACCATGCTTGATAAGAAATGTACTCATTACCTTGCTCATGTACTTGCAACCCCTCTGTACGGTATTTTCACAAAAAAAAAAAAAAACTTAAAAAAACTTGAATGGCAACCTTACTTCATTGTTGGTGGGAGTGTAAACTTGTTCAACCACTTTGGAAAGTAGTTTGGAGGTTCCTCAAAAGACTCCACATAGAGCTCCCCTATGACCCAGCAATCCCACTTTGGGGCATTTACCCAAATGTTTACAAACAAGACCACACTAAAGCTACCAGCACAACTATGTTTATTGCAGCATTATTTACTATAGCTAAGATATGGAGCCAACCCAGATGCCCCTCAGTAGATGAATGGATCAAGAAAATGTGGTATATATACACAATGGAATTCTATGCCTCCATCAGAAAGAATGACACTGGCCCATTTGTTAGGAAATGGAAAGACTTGGAAAAAAAATTATATTAAGTGAAGTAAGCCAAGCCCAAAGAAACATAGGTCCCATGGTTTCCCTCATTTGCAATAGTTAGTATATGTATGAGTCAAGCAGAAAAGGTCAGATAAGGTGATGTTAGGAAAATGAACCCTAAGATATGTATTTAAATGTTTTTTTTCTTTCTTGCATTTGTTTCTAATGCATTTATAGGATTATTTCTTTGTTGTTTTGTATGTCCCTCCCCCCACAATATAACCCCTGCTTTCACTGTATTTTATGTCAGTATAATTTGTGGAGGGGAAGGGGAAAAACAAGTCGTTTAAATAAGGGTACGGGTGGACCCGTTGCAACAATGAGAAGTACAAGTTGTCATGTCGAAAACGAACTTTACAACTTTGGTGGGGGGGAGGGAGGACTAGGTAGGGGAGTGGGGGGAGACTGGGAAGGATGGGAAGGGGAAACAAAGGAGGAGGCTACAATGCTTGATAAGAAATATACTCATTATCTTGCCCATGTAATTGTAACCCCTCTCTACGGTATTTTCACAATAAAAAATAAATTAAAAAAAAACTTGAATGGCAATTCCTTTGTGCAACTACTTAAGGATAATAAAAATAAAAAGTTGTGTCTCTATTGGGCTGCTAATCCAGACTAATAATCAGGTTAGGATGTTTCTCTTAACATTGTATTTCACAGTGAAACTGTCAATGCTCTAAATTCCTTTCTGGTGAGTGGATACCCTTCCCTTCTCTGAGATGCAAAATGTTCCACAGATTCAGAAATGTGTATACATTAGTGTTCATCAAGAACCAACACCCCAAAAAGCAAACATTCAGCTGATTTTGAAACTAAGTGATTTATTTAAGTGACTTAATATAATCTACATATTAAACATATAGGACAAGGTACATAAAACAACCTAGTATACAGACAATACTGAATACAATAAAAAATAATAAAATATATCTATATTTTTCGACATGGGAAGATTTATACTTCATTTTTAAGTAAAAATTGGCAGATTACAAAATAATACTAACTCATTTTTGTGTAAAATTTACAAGAAAACGTAGATGTTTTCACAGGGAAACTCCTAAGACAAAATAAATGTTCAAGATATTATCACTGCTATTACTGAAAGTGGGATAATTGATTTTATTTTCTTCTTTACATTTTTCTATATTCCCTGATAGTATTATTTTATGATTAAGAAATATCAAGCAAACCTATTTCTAGAGACCACATCTAGAGATGAAATTTTCTTTCTATTAATGATAATGCCTTTCTGCCTCAAAAGTGAAGCTTGAAAAAAAATGAAGCTTGGTGTCTATTTGGAATCCTTCTTTTCATTGAAGAAGGTCTTGCAGGCTTCTTCGGGGCTTCTGCCCACTACTTCAGAGTATTCGGCATCACTCAAGAATGTGCCTAGGTGCCAGCAACGCACCTGTCTTAAGCAGTGGTCATCCTGAAGTCCATGTAAAGATCTTGGGTATGTATTGGCCACTTCCAATGACCTTGAAGCACTCCAACTTTCTCTTTCATAGCTCATGACTATCTGCTTCCAATATTAATTTGGAAATGCATTTTGGTCTTGACACCTTCCCAAGCATCTTCCTTTAAAATACTTCAGAACTTTTTATAGTTTTCCATAAATTGAGTTTCATTAAAATTATGGAGTGTTTTTAGCTTTTTTCATCTGGGATAGCAAAAGAGAAAAAAGAAGATCTGTCTCTTCTGAATTAATTCTGGTTTTCTTTTTACAAGCTGTGCATGTTTTTATTCAGAAAATGCAGAATAAGAGAATTCATTGGGTCTACCTTGTTTCTTTCTCATCCTCATCAAACTTTTCTGTAGCTCAACAGTTTGTTGATTTGATGAGTTTAAAAATAATCTTTTACTGATTACAGAAAATATTTGTAATATATAATGTGCATCTGGAATTATTTATTTAGTCCATGAATATCTTTATCCTTAATTCTTGGGCATTTTAGACCAATTTCCATTGTTCATATTCATGTTTTTAATCAACTTTTAACTTTTGAAATATAATTTTAAAATACATCACAGCCAAGATTTTCTGATCAGTTCTTGAATTTTATCTAAATTGATGTGTGGGGCTTTACCTTGCTGCTGAAATGTTGGGCTTCCCTGTGCTATGGTTTTCTGAGAATAACTCTTAAGTACCAGGATAAACCAGTTCTTGTTCATGATGTAGTGCTCTCTGGCATGTGAGGTTCTGCTGCTTTGTTAGAATCAGACATCTATCTACTGCTAAAACCTCATCTCTGAAATTCGTTGTGAATTAGGAGCCTGACAACTGACAAGGTAGATAACTGAAAATTTAAATTTCTTACCTGACCTAATGCTCCAGCTTCCCTAGTTCCATTGGGAAAGAGATTATGAGTCCACTACTTAGTAACTTTTCTATTATTATTTTTAGTTTTGTTTGTATGCATAAAAATTTTTTACTGACAGATTTCAGAGCAAGTGCTTACTTATGAAAAATGGTTATAATTTACACTAGTATTTTCTCACATGGAGAATGATAACTGATACAAACCACTGAACTGCAACTTTGCTATGCAGACTGCTAGCCATCTTTCTCTAGTGACATCAAGACCACTTCATTTATCACTGTCCCACTCTCACACACCAACTGAGGATTCCATTCCATCCAGAGAATGACTTTTGCTTTTTTATGTTTTGATCAGAATTTTCTTCCATTTCCCACAAATGTCCATTATGCTGGTACTGATAAATTGGGTGCCATTTTCCTCAACACATCTTTGACTTTCCTTCAATCGCTGGATACCAAATGCTCTTCAGTGATTATAGCAACTTGCGTGCTTTGCTTAACACAGTTTCTCTATACCCTTGTCATTGCCCTATCAACTTTAAAATGTTTAAGTTCACTTCTTCCTGGTGTTCTTCCTCCCTAACCTTCAAACGCCCCCAAGTTACAGCTAGTACTTATCAATTATTGTGTCCTAATTATGTTCTAGGAATTATGTCATCTTTTTAAGAGCATTGGGGAAAGGTTATTTCAGTCTTACACATGAAGAAACTAAGGTTCAGGGAGTTTAAGAAACTTTGCTCAAGCAACCATAGCCAGGATGTGACAGTTGGGATTCAAAATTTTATCTCTTGGATGCTAAAACAACTTCTTCCTTAATGTCGTGATTGCTTCTGTGAGTCTAACATTCTCACCCATGTGGCCATCAGATGGTCATCTCTCCTGGTATAATCTGTCTGCAATACCAACCTAAGCTGAGCTGGCATAAGACTAGAGTATATATAAAATTTTCTCCAGTTTCTTTTATTTGGGTCCTTATAGGTTCGTTTGAATGCATTATTGTTTTGTTTTTCTTTCTAGAGCTTAGTTCCTTTTCTAAAGCCTGATGTCATTTCTTGAGCTAAGACTGCTTTCTCCCATATTCCAAACAGTCTAATTTTCTTTTTTACTGTATTACTTTACTGACGTGGAAGCAAGTCTGTACACCAGCAATCATTAACATGATCCAAAGAAGGCAGGAAATTGAACACTAGCCTTCGGGTGGGAGGCTTGTGGGCAATCCCATCTTCCCAGATCTTCATTTGCTCCAGAGAAGAGAAAGCTGGTCTCATGATCACTCACACCATGTTTCTATAGTTTTGCCATTTCCTTGAGCACTAACTTGTTTTCTGGCATTTGAAAAGAAAACTTCTCCAGGGATTAATTGCAATTAGAGGAGCAGATTGGAGAGAACATCAAATCTCATTCTAGGAAGAAAAAGTAATGTGGAAAGTGGCAAGAAGAGAAAAATGATTAATTTCCAGAATACATTTTACAGAAACACAAAGCTCATAGCTTATACATGGTGACCTTCTTTCTTTTTTGTGGGTTTACCTCTTGTCAGACTATTTTATTTGCCACTTTCTAAATTAACCACTGAATCAAACTGCTACTTGGCACACTCATTCCCTCTGCAAATCATTGCTGAAGCTTCTGGTTGACAATGTTGTCAAAGAGGTTATGCACTGCCAGCACCTGACTAGGCAATGCTAACCTGCATTAATCCCAGCTATGGTCCTCTCCTCTCCACTTTTCACCTTTAGGGGCAGTGTTACTACTTCAAAGAATGAATCAATTTTTTTCCCCACCACCTAAGCTTTGCAAAAGATTTCTTCAGCTTTGTGGGCTCTCTGTATTTTAAAGAAATCTTTTAAGGCTTTTTTCCACTTGAGAACTAATTTATTATCACTATTAAAGGAACTTTTCATAATGTACCAAAACAGAGGTCAGATTCATTAATCAAGGACCTTAAAATCAAATTCAGTTATTCCATTTCATTAATAGATTGCTTCTTATGTTAGTAAGTCATTTTAAATTGTTTTTGGAACAGGCTAAGACATAAATACCATTAAATATCTGGAAAAGATTCTAAACCAATTGTTAAGATTCAAATATTTGAATGAAGTTTGAATGTTTTTTTACATTAAAGAGATAATAAACATTGGAGATCTGTTAAACTTGATTTAAACATTACTCATTGTAAACACATGTAAAATATCATACAGTAGTCTCCTAAATGTGTCCAATTTTGTTTTTATGTATCAGTTAGGAAAAATTTAAACTTGTCGGGCAAAAATTTAAGGTGGTACTCACCTGTTCCCATCTATAAGGAAGATCAAGGTTCCATATCAACCCAACAAGAACCCTCAAGACTCCATCTTAATGGAGAAACTTGGACATGGTAGCATATTTATTATCCACTGAGGCAAGAAAAATACAAGGATCCTGGTTCAGGATCACCAGGGAAAGATATGAGATCCTCTCTAGAAAGTAACTACCTAAAGTAGCTCTCCTTGGTTTGCAGAAAAGAAATACAAATTTTTTACATAAGCTAGCATTCACCACATTTTAGCATCTGGCCCTACTTCTGTAACCTTATCTCTCTCCACATCCTAAAACCATCTGGATAACAAGGCATCGCTTTTACTTACCCCTAAGCCTTTATACGTGAGCGATTGTTCCTTTCCTTTCCTTCTTTGATAAGATCATGCCTATATTTTCTAAGTTCTGTCTAGATTTATCCTCTCTGGAAAGCATTTTCTAGTTTCCTCCCCCAGTCTTAATCCTTAGCTCCATCTGGAGAATAGGCTTCTAACCATGGGATCTCATTACACTCTTTGCATAGTACATTTGTCACACTGTCTTCTAATTATCTCCCCCTCCACACTGTGAGTTTCTCCAGAACAGAAATAGTGCCTTTCATCTCTATGAATAACTCCTGGCAGTGGTCCTGGTATACAGCACACGCTCATGGAGGGTTGAATTGTTAAACTGGATCACTACTTTTCCCAGCATGACTTGTGCTCGTGTGCTTCTTTGTTTGAGCATTAGCCTTTTACTGTTTCTTTTAGTCAGATCACAATGAAGTGAATTCTACCCCTCATCACTGTGGACCATTGGGCACCAGGAGTCCCAGGTGAGTTATGACTAGATCCCGACAAACATCTGACCTCTGCAGAAACAACTCAACCTCCATGGTCATCCTCTTTTTTTATTGTGAAAATACCATACAGAGGGGTTATAATTACATGGGCAAGGTAATGAGTTCATTTCTTATCAAGCATTGTTGCCTCCTCCTTTGTTTCCCCTTCCCATCCCTTTCCATATTCCCCTTCCCTTCCTTCCCCTCCCCACCCCCACCATGTCCATCTTCTGATGAGCAGAAATACCACCTTTATTCCAAGATGTTCAAAGAGGACAGAAGTACCCAGGAGTCAAAAGAACAAAGTTTAAATTCTTATTTCACCATTTTTAGTACAATCTTGGCTACGCCACCTACATCATTTTGGATGCCTTTCCTTTATATATGAAATAGAAAGGCAGGAAGGATGGAAGGCAGGAAGGATGGAAGGAAGGCAGGAAGGCAGGAAGGCAGGAAGGAAGGAGGAAGGAAGGCAGGAAGGAAGGAAGGAAGGAAACCTGCTTTGTCTTTTTGTGAAATCACTTTAGTATTAAATAAACTTATGTACTTGATCATGTTGCATTTTCTAATGTTTAACTGTTAGAAACCTTAAATCTCCTTGAATTCATCTATAATTAAAACAGAGCTGTGGGAGGGATGGGGTATAAAGATGAAAGGGGTGACTTTGGTCAAGATGCATTGTATTCAAAAACTACTTTGTTGAATGACAATTCCTTTTCACCACTACTCAAAGATGAAAAGGAAACAAAAAAGAAGAGAGGGGGAAAGAGACAATTACTGAACACCTGCCCAAGGTACAAATAAGTACATCAAAACTCTTACCCAGTGTGGGCATGTGAATTGTGATATATCTTTGTGTCCTTAAAACAGTTTTATTGAGACTTGTTCTTTGGAGATGTGATACTCTACTGAGTTTCTGCCCCATGCTTGTAAGTGATTGAAACAATTACAACAACCTGGTGATCCGATTAACCCTGTGTCCCAGTGTACCTTGTCAATGCCCTCGTTATCGAGAAATGGTCTGGTGAACTATAGCTATGTCCATGCTCCTCCTAGAAAGGACAATATGTTTCTTTAATCCCTATTCCTCTCTAGCTTGAGATTTGAGTGAAAGCCTTTAGAAACTATACATGGGAAATATGATTTAATAATTGCCCATGGAGATACTTTTTCTATGTGCAAGTCCTGGTGTTTGAACTCAGGGTCTGGATATCTCTCCCTTCTCCCTTTTTCTCTCTCCTTCCCTCTCTTTTTCCCTCCTTTTCTCCCTCCCCCTCCCCTTCCCTCTGTCTGCACTTTGTACTTTCCCTACCTTAGAATTCACCTTAGCGGTGGTTTTATTCCACAGCAGCCCCCTCTTCTATGGTTCTAGCTCTCCCCAGACTTGTGCATCATGTTCCCAGCTAAGTATGCCTTCTATTTCCTGGAAGGAGTTTGACTGGTATCATAATCACCTGCCAATAACTGGAAAAGTGTGTCAATAATAAGAAATTTTAGCTGGAGTCTTCTGCTTTATGCTCTAGTCTGCCCTACCCCAAGCCGTCCCTCTGGCAAAACTGATTAGGGGAACTCTGAGAGTTGAGAAGGCCAATCAATAGCTAGAAATTTCAGTTGAAAACCTATTGATTTTTGACCATTTTACAAAGATCCCAAGCTTTGGATAACACTAGTCCTCCTGGTGATTGTTCTGAACACTGACAATTAGAGTTTCCCAAGGGCATATGTCTGGCGTTCACCTCTCCTCATGCCTACCACTGACCTCCACAGAAAAGAGCTGCAAGGCTTCAGCTCCTTCTGCTTCAGTTCAATAAATCTGCTTTTTAACATCACTAATAGTTCACTGGTGTTAAAAAAAAAACAGTGAATGTCAGGATAGGCTTGTATAGGCATGTGTTATCTGTGTCAGATTTTACTTGTGCCCTTTTGTTTAAAACCACTTAGAATTCCCTTAAGATTATGATGCAGAGCCATATTTTCAAAAGGATTCTTGGATTCTTGCCAGGAAAGGTGGCTCACCTGATCTCTGCTCACTTTTCAACACAAGTTTCTTCTTTACTGGCACCATGTCATCTTTAGAGTAGACTCTACAGGCCTGGGAGAAATGTGGTCTGTCACTTAGAGAAAGGCAGATTCTTCTGGGAGCTAAAGGCAATGAGTTCCAGAAAATATTTTTCAGATGTTTGAGATTTAGGGAAACACAGGAGGTACCCTGCCAGGTAGCACCAATGTTCATTTTTAAGCTTTCCTTATGTTACCATGTATTTGCCCAAAACACTGCCTTATGTTACTTCGTCTTTTTGTTTGCCTACATTTCTGTGCAACATTCCTAAGACTTGAGACTTTTTAAAGCCCATTTTTAAAATGGCCAGTAACAAAAGAGATTTTTTTAAAGCTCTCAGGTAACTGTGTTCAGGTAGGAGCAAAGAATTTAATTTGAACCTGTGAAGGAATGAGGCTTATGAGGATTTCAAATACCGTCCCGTACAACACATTTGAGAATTCTTTTACACTGGTGGTCGTCTTGTATTAAAATAACAGTTTGAGGTATAAGTGATATCTATAATATCAACTGTCTTCAAAGCCATAAACTCTGATATTATAGAGGTAAATAGCTGTTCTCAGCTCTGGGCCTCAGCTCTGTGTATTTTTGTTTGTTTGTTTTTGTTGGTCACAAGGTTTGAACTCAGGGCCTGAGAGTTGTCCCTGAGCTTTTGTGCTCAAGGCCAGTGCACTACCACTTTGAGCCTCAGCTAAGAGAGAGCTAAAACCATAGAGGAAGGGGCTGCTGTGGAATAAATCTCCTATAGTTTGGGGAGATTAATTGGAGTTAAGAGTCTCACAGGCAGCCAGGCGCCAGTGGCTCATGCCTGTAATCCTAGCTACTCAAGAGGCAGAGATCTGAGGAAAACAGTTCAAAGCCAGCCCAGGCAGGAAAGTCTGTTAGACTCTTATCTCCAATAAACCACTAGAAAACCAGAAGTGGAACTGTGGCTCAAGCGGTAGAGTGCTCACCTTAAGCTGAAGAGCTGAGGGACAATGCCTAGGCCCAGAGTTCAAGCCCCATGACCAGAAAAACAAAACAAAACAAAAAGAGTCTCACAGGCTTTCCTGCCCAGGCTGACTTCAAACCTCAATGCTCAGATTTCAGCCTCCTGAGTAGTCAGGCTCACAGGCATGAGCCACCAGTGTCCGGACTGATTTTTACTCTTAGATACATGACAAAATTATATAAATGTGTAGCATCCTTAGCGATCACTCCTTGTCCCCACCTTAAAAGATAAGAAAACATTATTTACTAAACCCTTCATCTACTTAGAGATCATTAACAGTGTCATTTGTGTAACAACTGGGAAGAAAAAGGTAGCACCCCTTGGAAACAGTGAAGTCAAGAACATTTCAAAATGAACTCATTAAAGCTGTGTCCATAGCATTATGGAGAATTGCCAAACAAGAATACAACCTAAAAGAGTTTATTTCATCTCCCCATCGTGTGTTCAGGAAAATAGACTTGGAAAAGAGAATAAAAATCAATTTGTGGTCAAAATCAATTTGCATTTTCTCTATCATGAAGCCCTTCTGCATTATATTGGCTAGAACCATGTTGGTTTGAAATCACAATTGTAAGGTTAAAACATTCTTCGGTATATGTCTCTGAAGGTATTTCTAGAGGAAATTGGCAGGTGAGTCATGGGTTGAATGCAAAAAGTTGACCTCCAATGTGGGCAGGCACCACTCCATTATTGGAGGCCCAAATAGAACAACAACAACAAAATGCAAAGAAAAGTGACTCCACTTCTCACCATGCCAGAGGCTGGGACATTTAATATCAAAGTGCTCACATTTGTCAAGGGCCTTCTTTACCATGTCATCCCATGGTGGAAGGTGAGAGGAGATAGAAATCAAGAGAAGGCTGAAGTCACATGTCTAGCAAATTCATCCATTTGTCAAGGGCCCTTGTGACCCAATACCCCTCAAATGTCTAATCTCTCAACACTGTTGCATTGCGTATTCAGTTTCCAGCAAATTGATTAGGGTGAATACATTCAAACCATAGAGCTATTAGCCCTGGTAGAATAGTCCCCGAATATCCCCAAGTTATCATTACACTCCCTCCACTAACATTTTATGAACCCCTAGGTGTTTGGTCTGTGTTGTTTATGGGACATCCTCTTAATCTTATTCATCACTATGAAATCTGTATTAAGAATCTTTTATGGTCTTCCCTATGGTTCAGAAATTCTTAGCCTTAGCCCAATGGATTTCTACAAAATCCCTGAATTGTCTTCATAAAATGTTTAATGGCTTCAGAATAGATGTGCACAATGGTAGACAGGTACATACCTTTAATGGAAGAAGGATAAAAATCCATAAATATCCACAAACTATCAAAAGCTCTAGGGCATACATTTGTTGATCTACTTTTGTGACTGATACTATGTGAGCTCTAAGTCCACACAGTTGAAATTAGATTTCTCTGGAGTGAATTCACACATTGATACTGAGTATAAACAAAAGAATTCTCAATTGAAATAATTTGGAATAAACACTTGTGGAGTAGCCTGGGCAATATATTGGATATTTATAACTTTGTTCTTTATAACATTCCTGCAACCCTTTAAAATAAGAAAGTATGATTTTCCCCATTTAACATATTGTAATAATTAACACTACTGAACACTAATTGTAAGCACTACACATTGAACAGCTTATGTGGTTCTCACAGTACCTCTATAAAGTGGATTCTACCATTATCCCCATCTTACAGATGAATACACAGCCTTTCCATGACATCCCCTCCTCTCTTCTTTATATCATAAATAATAACAACAATAGCTCACTTTTATTGAATTCATTATATTCCTCGTATAATTCTAAGCACTCATTTTCTTGAGGGAGAAATCTACAGCACAAAAAGCTCAAGTATTTTTTTCCAAGATCATGTAGCAGGAGGCAGGTAGGATTTAAACCCAGCCATGCTCTCTATGGTAACAAGTTGTAGGTCTGAGAATTGTTCATATTTTAGGCCTAAATTCCTGTGGATGCCTAACCTCCAATCCCATGATTCCCTTTTGTTCTTCATTGTAAAGCTCTCTTTGCATCACAGGCTCAGGGCATAATGCTCAAGTTTCCTCAAGCATCTCCTAGCCACTTGTGCTGCATGTGTGGGTCTTGGTGACCATGTGCCAGGCCATCCTGGACTCTGTGCTGGCTCCCAGACCACCCAAGTTCACACCAGTCACCTTTTATGATTCTTGACACAATAGAACCCAACTCAGGATAACTGTGCAGTATCAAATTTCAAATATTGCCTCTGTGTTCTGAGACCATCAGAGCCCAGTTTTTAAAAAAACACAGTCATAACTCTCCTCGGGGCTGGGGTTGTTGATTTTGTTAGGTGAGATCACTTGAGGAATATAAAACACAAGTGAAAGAGTGGCAAAGAGGAAAAACAATAGAGCGATATATCCGGTCAAACAAAAGTCACCAAGCAATAGGAAACTACCCTACCATGTTCCACTCTATTTAAACTGAGGGTTTAAGAGCTGGAGGAATTAATCAATTTCTACTCTTCTCAATTCCTTCGCAGTTGTAAAATGTTTACTTGCATGGTGGCTTTGAATACTCTGTGTGTGTGTGTGTGTGTGTGTGTGTGTGTGTGTGTGAAAGAATCTAAACTATGGCTGTCTTTAATAACCTGGCAATAGTCCACATTTCCCCACTCAGCACACACACACACACACACACACACACACACACCACATCACATCACAAGATTTGGTGTTCAAAGCACACACAGAATTTGTATGCCTAACCATCAATTCATGCAGAGCTTTTAATGTTATGCAAGACTTTTTCTTCCCTTGCTCACTACCAAGGGACTGTGCTGATTCGACATTTTATAGGCGCATCAATTTTCCTTGAGAAGCTGTGCAGAGAATGTGTGAGTGCCCAGGCCAGTTTCTTATTAAAATCAGATGATATGCAAAAGTATGCTCTCACATTTCAGTGATACGCTGCCCCCTAGTGAAAGTTTTCAGCTAAACATTCCACCTACACAGTCATGGGGACAGCACTGCAGAGGTACCCTGACACAAATGAGAAATGTCTTTCAGTTGCAAAGAATGTGAGAGCAAGGTGCAATTTAATTCTCAGCTGTTTTCTGTGCACTTTGGGGTTCTATAAAGTTTTCTTTAATAATTCAATATTGCTTAAAATATAAATATATTCATAGCATATTTTCATTCCTAAACCAATAAAAAAAATTCCCATGCAGTTAAGTAAAAAATTCTGGTAGCCAGTTACCTCCTCTCAGTAGCTGTGGATGACTTTCCATTTCCATTTCTTTCCTTTGGTTATTTCATGGTGTTTTTTGCTGTCTGTTCAGAACAGATCCAATCCTATCTAGGATAACTACATAAAGCCAATGATTTTGCCTACTGACACTTCTGTTGTACAATACCTCTACAGCCTATTGAAGTTGAATGTTTGTCCTCCTGAAAGTCTTTAGTATCGTTTATATAAAGTATTTTTCATAGTTGCTTTCAGGGGAAGCTTTAATGTTCCTCTCATTATAAAATTATCCACATTTGGCAAGACTTATTTCAATGCTAAATGAGAATACAGTTACTGTTCTGCTTACTGGTTGAAAAAGTGACTTAACCTAAAGCACTCACTTCCCACCCCCCTCCACAGCCACGTCTTAGCACTCTCCTGCAGACCCCGCTGAATCATCCCCTGACAAAGTACCATGGGGTTTTGGAGAAGCGAGCCTGAGACCAAGGCCACATCTGATGCTGATGCCCCTGACTAACAAAGACACTGCTATGACCTTGAAACTTGACAAAATAGCATTGCTCATCCATCCCACTTCCAATCTCATCCGCTTCCACCACCGACTTCACTCATTCTGCCTAATCTTTCAAGAGACTTTGTTGTAACTGTGTGGTGGACTATTTCAAGTTCAGCCATGCTGAAGGAAACTTGGTTTCCTTTCCCAGGCTTCACTCCCGAATAAAATCTGTTGAGTTCACCTTCTATCCCTTCTTTACTCTGATACCCTCATGACTCAGTTTCCTTACTCTGGTTATGTATATATTGGTTTACATAGATGAAATTGTTTTCATGACAGAGTTAAACATAGTCTCTTTCGAAATATTGAGATGCAGGCATGATGGCTCTTACCTGTACTCCTAGTCATGTGAGAGATGGAAATGACAGTTCCAAGCCAGCCAGGGCAGAATGCTCTATAAGATTCTATCTTATAGAAGCTTGCCATACATAATGGCACATTCTTGTCATCCCAGCTACGAAAGGTGGATTCTAGCCCAAAATAGGTTTACTTGCAGCCCAGGAATAAAATATCTGTACAGGAAATGCTATCCTATCTCACACATAACCAACAAAGGGGTAGGGATGTGGCTCAGAAGTAGAGCAACTGCCCCTAAATTCAGACTGCAATGCCACCAAAAATGTTAATAGTTAGAAACTTGGAAACAATTCTGTTCATCTTTGTTATTTTATTTC
Organism: Dipodomys ordii; assembly: GCF_000151885.1. Lineage (NCBI taxonomy): Eukaryota > Metazoa > Chordata > Mammalia > Rodentia > Heteromyidae > Dipodomys > Dipodomys ordii. The sequence goes on from NW_012267221.1 coordinate 12,789,258, forward strand.
TCCATCCCACATTCTTCCCATTCATGTAATATCATCAGGAATTACTTCATGTTGTCTGAATTAACCTTTTCAAAACATACAGGATATATGATTGAAGAATAAATGACTACGGACAACTGTTATAACATCTGGGTGTTTAGGAACTTGTTTCTCTCTGTTTTTCTACTATTGCATATTACACAGATGCCATTGAAGATTAGAATCAAAGAATGTTCTACATATTACTTATAGCTGTACCATAGGTTTTAAGTTTTCTAGAATCAAAGACATTTTAGTGTTACTGAAATACACTCATGAATATCATCCATTTTATTAGTAGTTAAGTGCTTATTTGAGTGAAACCTACAACACTTTAGGTTTGATATTATTAGTACAATCATTTTGGAAATAATGAGAGTTGGCTCAGAGAAGCTGATCACTTTCCCAAGGACACACATTCCATTATTATGCATCAGAATTCAAACCATGACTAGTTGAGGTCAAGTGCCATGTACTTGCTCATCAAGGCTGCTCCATATTTTGCTCTTGGCTTGTTATATATTAATTTCAAGAGATACAGGCTGTTTCTGTTCTTATTTTAAGAGAGAAAATAACATCAAGAAAGAATTAAAAGCCAGGAAGTACACACAAAGGTCAGTATCTTACCTCTAAGCCTTTTCAAATGTTCTAAATTAAGGAAAGCTGTTCTCACTGATCCCTGGGCAGAATGCATGAGGGCTGAACCTAAGGAAGCAAAGACTCGCAGGGCTTTTCTCCAGGGATTGTCAGTACCCTTCTTCTCAGTCATGAATAAGTTATGAAGGTGAAATCTCTCTGCTTACATAGAGATGCTGTCATCATGGAAAAAGAAGGGGACTTCAGATAGACAATGCTCAGAGAAGACAGAAACAACAAAATAAGCTGCCCCTTACAAGGGCTTGCAAAAAATCCTCAAATGACAATACACTGTGATGGGAATAGGCTGAAATGTCATAGTTGAGGGAATATTGTCACCCTTGTTATTAAACCGATTGAGCTGCTCAGTTTTTGGTGGTGTTTGGTTTGGGATTTGGGTCCATTACTTCTATTCTTATGATGAATGACAATCAAACATCCTTTATTTTGGATGTTTAGAGATCTTTCTAGATTGTATAATGGTCTTTTATTAAGCTATGGCAAGGTCAACTGTAGTTATTCTATTTTTCAAAATATGATTAACATATGCACTTGAAAAGTCTGAATGCATTTATAAGAAACTGAAGCTTCTGTATAGTTAACTGTTCAGGAAGCACTCACTTGCTCTATCTGTGAGGAAAATATTATCCTTTTCTGTAGTTGTTGAGATTGTTATGTGATTTGCTGTGGCTAATGTAATAAGAATGTGCCTATTCCCAGTCCAGTCTAGACTTTAACAGACAGCATGTGTCTCTACTCATTCCTCTTATGTCCCTGTCTTTTTCTGAAAGAGCTACTGGTCCAAGAAGACCAATTAGATCAGTTCTGCACACAGTCCAAGTTTTGAGCTGTGCTCAATTAAACACAGATTAGTAAAACCCACTAACCAATAGATGAAGAGACGTAAATACTGTTGCATGTCACTTAATGTGAGGGTGGTTTATTATTATTTATTATTATGATAATTATTTACTAATACAAATCCTAACAATACATAGTAAAATGTGTATCCTACTGGGTTCTACATCATGTCAACGATAGATTGTCCACTTGTCAAGGAATCCTATCATTGGTCATCCTGGTTTTTAAGGCCACAATGAAGAATGGGAAGAATGTTAGGCTGGCCCCTGACTTACTAAGAAGCTCCATAGTCACCTCATCAACACATGCACACTTTATTTACAGGAGGAACTTTCACAGAAAGTATAGTAAGTAGTATTCAATAGCATTTGTTATCTAATCTTTAACTACTTTATAGTAAGCACAGACAAACTCCTTGAAGTGGACAAAGGTAAAGATAACTGTATAGCAAAGGAGAAGGCAGATGTCCTACACACACACACACACACACACACACGCATAGTTCAAAATTATAGAAATGTAGAATAAATACATAGGAAAGCAATAACCCTACATAAGTCAGTTTCCCAATTTGTAGGAAATAAAATAGAAATATTAATGATTAGTTGGAAAAAATACCTTAACAATTGCTCTAATAGTAGGTCTTGGTGTTTATAGATCATAGTCTGTCTTGAAAAACTTGTAAAATTATGGATTCTCTTATGACATAAATGCATCTGAGAACCCCTCACCCCCATACACATACACACACAAATCTTCTCTATAATTTTAGGCAGTTCTGAAACTCCTGAGAACTGATTTCTAAGCCCTGATCACAACCATTTAAAAAAATTATAAAGTCTTTGTTTCAGGGAGAGTATACCTTAATTATCTGAAACATTTTTTGTGAGAAATATTCCTGTGAAACGTGATTCCAGAGCAATGATGTGTCCTGGAATTTATTGGCCTTTCCCCAATTACCATGCAGTGATGGTTGGAATGGTCCTGCAAAGAATCAAGAGTTTAACATTCCCAAACACTCCATGGCATCCTTGCATTGCACATTTTCATGAACTTTAAGTTTAGGGGTGTACAGTATTTACTACATTCTTATCTTTTTGTTGAATAACTTTCACTGAAGTCAATTTTAATTGCATGTTGGAAAAATGGAAGGCCATAGGTTCTATTTTTTTCTTTTGGCTGATACAATAAAGGAGTTTTTTCACATCTGCTCTTTTTGCTTTTGTTTAGACAGACCCCCTAGTATGTGAACAGTTATTAAGTTTTTCATCTCAGATCCCTGAACATTTATTTTGACAACCTTTTATTCTCTCATCCAAACAAAAAATAGCCAACTGACAGATATTGTCAAAGATAACACAACAATTCAGTGTTCTGCAGCTACAATTGGTAGATCTTAGAATTATATTTACAGATTTTGAGGCACCAGCATGGAAGGTCAGCAATTCTCTTAATAAAATCACTAATACCATGGTGTCACGACCACTAACAATAATATCTTATAGTTACTGTTTTCAAGACACATATTTTCAGAGGAACGTTAAGCAATTATGATATTTTCCACAAAGGAGAAAGTAATAACATTTGTTGTCTCTTAAAAACATAAAATAGGAGTAATGTTTCTCATTTTACAGATGACAGACATGAAACCAAAGCATTGAAGTGACTTGCACAAGGCCACACTTTATAAATGACTGCGCAGAAACTTAAATCCAGTTCTGTCTCTTCTCTCTGTTTTGCTTTGAGAATAAAACTTAGAGAGAAGTGTTCATAGTGTGTTTGGGGGAAAAAAACTAAAAAATATTGATTTTTAAAAGATATTAGAAGTTTTCTTTGTAAATCCAAAAGATGGGATTTGTGCCAATGTGTGACTATAATAGAAGCAAATTTGTGTTTGATAATAGAACGTTGCTAAATGAGATATGTCCCTGAGTGGGGCTATTAATTGCACCAAGTCTTACCACTGATGAAAACAATCCTTTCAGAGAAGGAGTTGGCGTTCTGAAAGCTGACAGTCCTGCACTAAAATGACTGTATTCTTGATGGACCCTTAGTGTTCTACCTTAGTAACATAAAAGAAAGCAGAGATTGCAGCTTCATCCTAAGCATGAGGCACCCAGAGGCCAATTTACAGATGCCTGGTCCCCTCATCAAGTTATGGGGAGCAAACCATTTCCTTCTCCTAAGATCAAGGTTTTGAATACAGATAAAGGAAAGCTGGAAAGACTATGAGAACTTCACAATTAATCTGAATAGAATTCTATATATGTTTCCCAGGCCACCCCAGAGGACCGCCAAAACCCTTTCAGGACATACATAAGGTTAAACCAATTCCACAGTAATACTCTGATGTACTTTTCGCGGTTGGTATTTGCAACAAGGATACAAAAGCAAAGGTAAGTTAATGCTTAGTGCCATGAACAAACCAAAGCAGTGGTGCCAACCTGTCATAGCTGCCATTACATTCTTTATTATCACAAACTCACCGTTGCAAGATGTCTATGTCACTTATGAACATCCTTGATAACACAGTACACATTATTAATTGAATTTATTGAGTATAAATACTTTTATTATTCCATGTGATAAAGTGGATAGTGTCATTAAGTACTCCTGCAGCCTTTCTTTCTTCTTTCTTTCCTTCTTTCTTTCTTTTGTTCTTCCTTTCTTTCTTTCTCTTTCTTTCTCTCTTTCTTTCTGCCAGTTTTGAGGCTTGAACTTAGGGCATAGGTACAATCCCTGAACTTCTTTTGCTTAAGGCTAGCACTCTACCACTTGAGCCACAGCACTACTTCCTGCCTTTTCTGTTTATGTGGTACTGAGGACTCGAACCCAGGACTTTGCACACGCTAGGCAAACAGTCTACCACTGAACCACATTCCCAGATCCTTCTGAAGCATTGCAAACCTACAAAGAAAAGCAAGGGAGTAACTGGGTAACAAGCTGAACTTGTGCATTTTCCAGACAGCAGCCCTTTTTATAGTTATTTGGACTTGAATTGTAGTAATCAAATATTTTCAAGAATTTTCTCCAAAGTCAGCCTGGCATGTCAAAGAAAACAGAGGACAGAACTAATTGTCAGTAATTCAGTATCAGCTTTCAGACAAGTGAAATGTTGCAAAGGAAGGGTGGCATTGTCCAAAAAGAATGTACTCATTGCCTAACTTATGAAGCTGTAAGCTCTGTATATAACCTTTAAAATAACAATTAAAGAATTAAAAATGGTGGAATTTTGGAAAATTTGCATCTACCACCAGGAGCTTGACAGTGTCCTAATACTAAAATACTAGAAATAAATTATATTAATGACTGAGTTAGGATGCTGTACAATGAAAATAAATGTGTCAATACTTAGGCCTATATAACTCTACAAACCAAGTTTCCAAAGCACCAGTGAATAACATTATAAAATAGTTATGAATAAAAGACCCATTCAAAGTACAAAGTAAACAACGACATTTTAACATTACTGAATATGAGAAGCTTATTCCTTGGATTTTAGATTTCACACTGCAACCAACTTTTAAAAAACTAGTATTGGTATAGTATTAAAGAAAATTGAGGAGATTTATCTGGAAAGGCTGTTGGTATTCCTCTCTTTTCCAACTATATATTTCTGTGAAGCCAAATTGTCTTTAAATATGTCAACCAAAATAGTATATCTCAATAGATTGCATGCAAAAATATATACAAAAATCCAGCTTTCTTCTATAGTCAGATATTACAGAGATTTGCAGGAACTTTTTTTTTCAGTCATGGGGCTTGAACTCTGGATCTGTGCGCTGTCCCTCAGCTCTTCAGCTCAAAGTGAGCGCTCTACCAATTGAGCCAGAAACGCCACTTGCAGTTTTCTGGTGGTTAATTGGAGATGATAAGAGTCTCACGGACTTTCCTACCTGGGCTGGCTTTGAACTGTAATCCTCAGATCTCAGCCTCCTGAATAGCTAGGATTACAGGCATGAGCCACTGGCACCTGGCTACAGGAACATTGGTAAGAGCTATTTTTACCATTCCTTTTTTCCAAAATAGTAACTTTCCTAAACAAGATGACTGATGCTAACATGTAATAACTTTTAGCTTTTGAGAGAAGTAATGACAATTTTTAAATTCTCTGTTTTAACTTCCAATATGATTTTTAAAAAAACAGGATAAGTATAAAACAAAAAATGGAATCTTATTTCTAACAACATAAAAAAAATTCTGATAACAAAATGTTTCAGACTGCTCATCTAAGAAAAGTTAGATGTCCATATCTGAAAGTCTCCAGGAAGTGTCCTGTGTTGTTCCCCTTCCCTCCCCATCTATTGACAGCACTAGAAAAGCAGGCATGGGCTTCAGGTCTGCCACTAAAGACCGCAATGGCTGAGTTCAAAACCTGAAGGGGGGAAAAAAGCAACCAAGAAACCTGAACTTGCATTGATTGCTTTTCTTTCTGTCATTAGTCACAGTGGGAATGTAAGACAGATACTTATAGCCAATCATTGAGAAACAAAGGAGGTTATATTATTTGTAGATCTCACATTGCTGATTTAAAACGTGTCTGGGAGAATCCAAATAAAAGAAATTGACCCCTAGGGAGAGATACTGTACAATTTCCAACGTGGTGGAAATTTAAAGCATTGCAAGTATTCAAAATCTTTTCCCAAATCCTCAGAATTATATATGTTCTCTTATTTGATTTTACAAAGCCCTCTGTGAAGTAGATAAGACATGCATGATTATTCCTAAAGGGAGAGAAAGCACAGGTCACAGGAGACACAAGGGTAACAGAGAGAGTAGCCAAAACAGCAAATCCACCAAAGTCTGCTTTAATGAGACAGGAAATGTGTGATCAGCTGGGGACTTCAAAGCCTGTGAAATGACTTAATTCCCTCTCCCTTCAGCTGAACAAATGTTTACACATACCTATCAAGGACAAGGAGAAAATTAAGATGAATTAGAATGGCTCCGCCCTAGAGACGCACTTAGCTCAGGTTAGACAAAGTTGTGTTCCACTAAAGGTTATATAATGTGCCATAGCACTGAGGGCAAAAAAAAAAAAGCATACCAACATCAAGAGTTCCACCCTCCACTCTCCCCAGATAAGACTTCTCTAATTCTCAATTCTAGGTCAAACAGAAACATAGGAACATGGGATGGATCCATGAAATCTTTCTCTCAACAACTGGCCTTGGAGTTGATTTTAAGCCTCACACTCATGCTCATGGAATTTAGCAGAATGTAGATTTTTCGGCTTCACACCCCTGGTTGCGGGGGGAGAGGGGAGAGCTTCCTCGGAATTTCACTGCAACCCCTCATTCACAGCCCACAATGACATTCGTGCCCAAAGTAATTGGTACGAGTAGTTATTTCTCTTCTATGCCCATGGGAATTGGCAGGAAGGCAATGTATTTCATGTGAGGAAATAACTGTTAAACCAAATTGCTTCAGCAGTGAGTCTGAGTTTTGTAGGTTTGTTTGTTTGTTTGTGCTTTTTGTTGTTGGTTTTAGGATCTCAGGCTTTGTGGCCTCAGTTGCCAGGTAGAGTACATTCTTTCCCTGGGATGAGTTGCCATTTCTCAAGCCCATCTTCCTCTACTTACCAAGGGTAGCCAGCTGCTTTGTGTTCTGAAAAATAGACCTCCTGACTGCTGTCCCACCCAAACGCTGCTATTCTACTACTTTTCCAAATGCAATTAATATTAAGCTCACTGATCACATTAAGTTTTATGTTGGAGTCTTAGACATAGTAAATAAATCACAAATTTCTTTTTTGTTCTCTAAGGCATAATTTATGTAAGAAACAGTAGTTTGTTATCTAATCAAATATGTGTATATGCACATATATACATATACATACACATCCATGTGTATATATGCATATATAGTGTAATAGTTGTTGTATTTTGTATGTTGACTCACCCCACCTATAACTCATGGAATAAAAAGAAAAAAAGACTTGTGTGGCAGTAACAGTGACAATAAGAACATATGTCCATGGTTAATATACCAAAAAAGCACTACATATATTTTAAAAGGAATGAAAAAATAGCACAAGCTTTAAATGAATATTTGATTCCTCACAGGTGTGAACTATGTATTAATAAATGGAAAGAGCTTCCAAGAAGGGTGGCCTCTTTCTCCTTTAGATGTATATGAATCTACATAGCTTGTTTCTACCTGGTGCTATATACTGATTATTTTATGTTGAGTACTATATGATCCAATAAAATCATTAACTACATTGTGGTTTCTTCAGGTTTTATTTTGTGCCCAAATCATGCTCTAATCTTTCAAATTATGATGAATCAATGCCAGAGACATAGAACTCACTGGGAAAGATTTGAAAGTATTAATTCAACTTCAAGAAGAACAGTAGAAGCTCTATGAGAGCAGAGTAGAAGCCATGACTTTATCTACAGAGCCTCACACAAATGCGTACAGTCTTTACTCAACAATTATCTGTTGAGTGAACAAATGAAGGCAATAATTGAGTTGTCAAGGCAACAATCAGAGCAGATCTCTGATTCTAACAGTCTTGGGATACAGGATGCAAAACAGGCAAGACGCTGCCAAGCTCTGACCAACAGACATCCCAGTGAATGCTAGAGTTGGCTCTCACAGAAGTTCGTGAACCAAATGTATGCTTCTTTCCCCATCAGTTATTTCAACATAGTAGCTTGCAATTGGCCCCATAGTGTTCCCACTATATAGAATATATGGAAAATCAGTTTATTTATTCATCCATTCATGGACACTTGAGCTATTCTAATCTTCGGTTTTTAAAGCTAGTCTAATGTATGCAGATACTTAAGTGTTTTCAATTCCTTGACAGATGTACTTACCAGTGAAATTATAGCATCATATAATTCTCTTTATTTTACATCTTTATTAACATTAATTAGTTGTGCAATAGTTTGTGTCAGTCTGACACAACCATTTATCATATATGCATACAATGTAGCTTCATCAGATTCATCCCTCCATCACACTCCCTCATCCTCTCACCCGCTTTCCCAAACCAATTTCAACAAGCCTCAAGTGATAATTCTATGTTTCACTGTGTGTGTGTGTGTGTGTGAGAGAGAGAGAGAGAGAGAGAGAGAGAGAGAGAGACATGCTAGAGATCAATTCCAGGACCTCACGTATGCTAGATAAGTGCTCTGCTCCTTAACTATATCCACCTCCTATATTGAACTTTTTGAGGAAATAGCAAACTGTTTTCTGCAACACCTGAACAAAGTGATAATTCTGTGTTTCACAGTGTGTGTGTGTGCGTGTGTGTGTGTGTGTGTGTGTATGTGTGTGACATGCTAGAGATCAAATCCAGGACCTCATGTATGCTAGATAAGTGTTCTACTTCTTAACTACATCCACCTCCTATGTTGAACTTTTTGAGGAAATAGCAAACTGTTTTCTACAGCACCTGAACAATTTTATATTCCCAGAGCAATACACAAGGGCTTCAATTTTTCCACAGCCCCACAAACACTTGGTAATTTTTTTTTACAAAATAGTTATCATAGTTGGTATAAAGTCTTCATTTTAGTTTTTATCTGTAACTCCCTATTGACTAATGATATTGAACATCTTTCCACTTGAAGATGAACAGTTTAGGTCACAAAAAATAGGGTTCACTTATTATGTACCATTATTTGAATTATCCGGAGGGAAAAAAGGTACACAAATTAGATAACACTTCCCTCATTGGGAAAACTCATAGACAAAATGAAGCAGTCTATTTGTCCAAATAAAAGAAAAATTAGAACAGTGTTTAGTGCTGTGAAATGAAAGTCTTCAGAGCTGGGACAACACATGTAAACCTAAGGCAGAATGTCCTGCCCTGAAGAAATGACCACTCAACTAAAATCTGAAGATGAATAAAGAACTTAACCAGATCAAGATGAGACTGAAAGGAACATGAAAAAAATGTTGGTGTTGGGCAGGAAGATGGCAAGTAGGAAGGTCAGTATGGCCCAAAGAAGAAGAACCAAAAGGTACAAGATGAGGCAGAAAATACACACAGGACTGAAGGTCAAGTTAAGAAATTAGACCTATGCCAAAGACCAGAAGATGTTATTAAAGGTTTTTAAGCAGTATAATAACACAAAACAAACATGTTGGTCATTAAGGGTGGAAAATAGATTGGAGAAGGAAAATAGACTGGAGAAGGAAAGAGTATAAATTGGAAAATCAGTTTGGGATTTATTTTATTGTATTGTTAAGATGGTATACAGAGGAGGTTACAGTTACATGAGTAAGGCAGTGAGTATATTACTTGTCCATCATTGTTTGGGATTATTTTTATAAGGGAAATTATTCTATAAAATCAGCATATCTTGGAGATGAGTTATTGAAGTCATAAGAAAATGTGAAAGATGACACTAGCATTTCTGTGTGGGGCAGAGACAAGACAATGTTGAGAATGAAAACAAAACTGGGGATTTAGCTTTTCTAGGTAGGTTGAGTTTGAAGTGTCATCTAATTAGAATAATTAAGCAACTACTGTACCTGTGAAAATAATGACAGATGAAAACAGACTGGCAATATAAATGTATGGGTTCTGTCCATGCTGGGGGTCACTGAAGCCAAAAATGTACATTAAGTCTTACAGGAGAATGTGAAGTAACAACAGAGAAAAACCCAGACTGAACCCTCAGGGATCAAATATAATTGGCTATATACAGAAGAATTAAACTGAAAATGACTCTGATACCAAGTACCTGGGGAGCATATGTAAAGCTAGGAGTCATAAAGGAGAAGAAAGATGGGAAAAGAACGTGTCTGAGAGGCATTAGCATACAACAGCTCAAAGCTAAAGAGAATGAGAATTACACAAGGGCCAAAATATGTCTGTGGATTTGTGGCAGTTAGTAATAACCTCATCAAGAGCTGTTCCTGAGAAGAGGGCAGAGGCCAGATTGAGGAATGAGTGTGAATAAGTTACTTTCTGAAAGCATTCTATAAGTTATAGCCTTATCATCCTAAGTGTGCCAGACCCAGCCACTCCAAAACCAAATGATAAGAATGTTCTGAGACCTCCTACCAGCAAACCCCTACCGAGTCCAATCTAGTCTAGGCTGGTCTGAAAGAATCTGGCTAGAAATTGCACAGTACTTGTAAACAAAACCTTGCCAATCAGATAAATTGCCTTAGCATGCCAAAAATTATCTAGACTAGAAAAACTTTGGCCAAGTGTCTATTGCCTCTATTCATTCGATGGATGTGGAACACAATACTATCTCCGAAAAGTCAGGAATGCACTTTTAATAAGACATGGGCCTTTATGTATGAGTTACCAGTAATTGAGAGAGGAAGACAGAGAAATTGACCAGTGGTTACCTTGTTGAAGTGATAACCTTTTTGAGAGCAAACACCGGAAAGGTGTAACTAAATCAGATAGGAGTTTCAGGGCTAGCTTACAGGAATATATTGTTCTCATGTTCATTTTGAATGGTGAGTAGAATGAGATATGATAAAGTTCAATAGTGAAAAGCTTTCTAAGCAGAAAGTAACACTTGCACAGAGCTCAGAAGCATCATACATCAAAGAGTGTTGGGAAAAGAGTCTAGGACATGAGTCAGCAGAAGGAAACTGGACCAGTGCATGGAGAACACTGGGTCACCAGTGTAACAGACAGCACAAATAGCTTAAACAACCAAATCTGTGATGTTCCTGGAGAGTTGAAGAGGTAAATGAATTTTCCATTATGGTTGGTAACAAAATTAGGCAGTCAACTCATATTGGCCTGAATTAGCTCTTCTGCTCATCACTTAACAAACCTATATAAAACTCTGATTAGCCAGGCTTGAGTCACCGGCTGCCATTAATTCCAGAAAATTCAATCAAATTCACCCAAATTAAATGGACTGATGGAGAGGTAGGGAAAATCGTGGATATCCTGTGGATCATGCAAAAGGCTTTAAACCTTCATGACAAAGGAAGGTATTAAGATCTGTAAGGAGGGCAATGAAACAATCATATTTGCATTTCAGAAAAATCAACATGGCAGAGGATTCTTGCTGTCCAGAGGACAGTGGTTGGAACCTGCTCAACATTCATGATAGGAAATTATCTGGGTCCCTTCATGGGTTTCTAAAAAGACTTTCAGCATTCATGATTTCTGAGGGTTTTTGTTGTTGTTGTTGTTTTACCCTATACCCAAATTTTAAGCAGCGGGAGTCTAGGCAAACAGAAATACAAGTCAGACATGGTTCTTTGCTAGAAGCCAATTCAAAGAAATAGAATAGATTTTACATGTTTCAGATCCTCTCACCCTATAACCCTGTGTGTACCCAGGAGACCTCAAACCCCCCATGCTTCAGGTTACTAATGTGAGGATTCTTGTCATAAGACCACAGTGTTTCTCTGCACATCTGAAGTGTAACCTTCTCATTTGTACAACTGGAAACAGAAACTGGAGTAGCTGTGAGTCACTGCATGGCTTCTGCTTGTCAGCTAGGGGCATCATCCCCTATAAGGCTGTCTTAGATTTAGGTCAGAGGCTCATGAATAATGGTCTTAAATATGTGCAGTTTACAAATGTGCTTATCTTGCATGACAATTTATTGAATCCTTCCAGCATCTCTGAGGTAAGCAATGTCATCCCTTTTTCACAGATATAAAGAATGAGAAATTCAAGCAAGGAAGTTACCCAAAGTGACACACACGTGTGTGGGGAGCGAGATGGACAGGTCTTTGAGAATTTAAAATCCTCCTTCTCCCATGAAGCCTGCTTTTTAGTAACAGTTCTGGGCAAAGGCTCCAAAGCCAAATTCTGGGTTTAAATTCTCAGCTTACTACTTTATTGGTTGAATATTTAAAGCAACAGATTACCGTTCTCCACTGACCTTTACTTTCATGAATCTGAATAGATTTTTTTTAAATAACCTACTTCAGAAGGTGAAGAAGTATGAGAAGCATGTAAGTCCTCATAAGTAAGATTTACCTTATAATTTATTGTCCAAAACAATATTCTTGTGGAAATGAAAATGGAACTTAAACTAAGCAGAATACAAATTATTTTTTGCATATTTAATTGCTAACAAATTTTCCTGTAATTTCTTTTTTTATCATATTCAGGTCTAAGTTTTTTGTAATTTTTTATTATGAAAATACCGTACAGAGGAGTTAAAATATCATGGGAAAGATAATGAGTACATTTCTTATCAAGCATTGTTGCCTCCTCCTTTGTTTCCCCTTCCCATCCCTTCCCATATCCCGCCCCCCCCATTCCCCTCTTCCCCACCCCCTTCCGCCAAAGTTGTAAAGTTCTTTTTTTGACATAATGACTTGTACATCTCATTGGTGCAATGGGTCCACCTGTATTCCGATTTAAATGATTGAGTTTTTTTTCCCTTCCCCTCTACACATTATACCAACAGCAAATACAGTGAAAGCAGAGGTTATATCGTGGTGGGGGGACATACAAAGCAACAAAGAAATTATCTCATAAATACGTTAGGAACAATCACATGAAAGTAAAAAACATTTGAATACTTATCTTGGGGTTCATTTTGCCTAACATCAACATATCTAACCTTTTCTGCTTGACTCAGACATATACTAGGAATTGCAAATAAGGGAAACCATGGAGCCTGTGTTTCTTTGGGCCTGGCTTACTTCACTTAGTATAATTTTTTCCAAGTCTTTCCATTTCCTCACAAATGGGACAATGTCATTCTTTCTGATGGAGGCATAGAATCCCATTGTGTATATATACCACATTTTCTTGATCCATTCATCTACTGAGGGGCATCTGGGTCCTGTAATTTCTTACTGGACCTATATGATAGTGATATTGAAAAGCTATCTCAGAAATAAATTTTTCTGAAAAAATACAATTATTCATATGAATATCTATTAAAGTTTAAAAATTTGAAGACTTCATTTATTCACCCGGGACATTAAAACAACCAATAAGTAGAATAATCACTAAGGGACATGTTCACATACTTCAGTCAGTTCCTTGGCCATGCTTATTCCCTGAGCCTTCTTTGCAGGCTGTGTCTTGCAGGACTTGGCACATTGGGCTGGTGTGCCTAGATGCCAACAGGGCTGACAATGTGGAATATGTTTCTGATGCCAGCTAACTAAGCAGGAAAGATTTAGGGTCCGTAGGTGCTTCTGCCTGAGAACATTTTATTTTAACAGTGGGTATCTTAATGGTAGACCATGCAAAACAAAAAGTGTGTTAAAGTTCTATCTGAAGGAAACTGGAAAAGAAAAAAAAAGATGTGTTATCACTGGTGGATTCTATTATAGGTATGCAAACAGTGATAGAAATGAATTATGACTTATTTTTGATGCAACTATTAAAAAATTACAAGAAAAATGGAAAATCAAGGAGAAATAATAAACTGAACATGATACTGCAAGATTTTCTCAGGAAAACTCTGTGTAGTTTACTCACTCTATGCACAAAGCTCTTGGAGCGACTCAAGTTCACAGTAATAACTAGGATAGGACTAACTATTTTTATTGGCTTAGTCCTTGTTTTCTTTTTTCAGTAATGCGATCTGAACTCAAGACCTCCACTTGCTAGCCATATCCTCATTCTTTATTTCTCTAGTTATTTTTATGACAAGTCTTGGTTTTTCTTGGGGCTGGCCCCAGACTACAATCCTCCTATGAAACGTCTAACATAGTCCAGATTTTTTTACGGGGGGCGGGGGGGAGGGTCTGGTTGTGGGGCCTGAACTCTGGGCCTGGGCACTGTCCCTCAGCTCTTCAGCTCAAGGCTAGCACTCTACCACTTGAGCCACAGCGCCACTTCCAGCTTTTTTCTTTTTGCTTATGTGGTGCTGAGGAATCAAACCCAGGGCCTCATGCATGCAAGGCAAGCACTCTACCACTGAGCCACCTTCCCAGTCCCATAGTCCAGATTATAGGCCTATAGTACCATTCTTGGCTTGTTTATTTCGATGGAGGGGAGGAGTCTCACTAACATTTTGCTCAGGCTGGCATCCAATTGCAATCTTCCCAATCTCTATTAACCTTCCCCCTCAGTAACTGGGATTATAGATGTGAACCACAGTTCTCATTAATCCTTCATTTTTATTGTTGTTTTGCTTTGTTTTGAATCACTACTATTGTACATCTTTAGTGTAGTTTAATAAATAATATATTAAACATTATAATTACCATCTTGTTTATTTATCCTCAAAGCCCTACCTGTTGTAGTCATTTACTTTTATCTGCCCCACCTTAAAAGACATATGAGTTGACGATCATTGATCTGGTCCAGATTCTAAATTGTTACACTACATTGTACACATATCCTTCCTATCCTCTAGTCTTTTCTTAAAATCTGTCTTTGGGGGAGCAAAGAAATGGAGGGACAATGGTGAACAAATGCAGCAATGGTATTCAGTATACACCAGGTTGTAAATGAACTATACAACCTGGGAGGGGAAAATTGGGAGAGAGTGAAAGAAGGGTGACATTTTCCAAAAATAAATGTACTCATTACTTCACTTATGAAACAGTCACCCTTGTGTACATCATTTTTATAATAACAATGAAAAAGTGATAGCCGGGCGCCAGTGGCTCACGCCTGTAATCCTAGCTACTCAGGAGGCTGAGATCTGAGGATCGCTGCAGTTCAAAGCCAGCCTGGGCAGGAAAGTCTGTGAGACTCTTATCTCCAATAAATCAGTAGAAAACCGGAAGTGGCGCTATGATGGAGCACTCGCCTTGAGCTGAAGAGTTGAGGGACAACGTCCATGCCTAGAGTTCAAGCCCCACAACCAACCAAAAAATAAAAAAGTAATATCTTTTAGTTTTACAGTATTTCCTATCATACATTCCAGTTGTTTTGGGTTTGCTACTTCTACTCAATTATTATATTATATAATACATGACATGAACCAATACATCAATTTTTGTTCTTAGATGCAAGAATAAGAACAAACTCTGGTTCAATACACAGTAGTTTACAGAGTCAGTAGGAGGGTCTAGAATTGTGGTATAGAATTGTGCAGCCAAGAATTGTGCAAGTGCTGGATCACATCAAAGAACTGGATGCTCCTGCAAATACAAACTCTTAGCCTCAGTCCATACAGCCCTCCAAACAGACATCTCCTATGACTCCATTGTTGAACATTGAACACTGCAAATAGAACTGCAGTGATAACTATTTCAGAAACCTCTGAGTAGCTCCTGCTGGGACTATTATCCTCTACCAGGTAAAACATGTTTCTTTGTTTCATCAGACTTGATAAAAATATTTCATCAGACTTGATAAAAGTAGTAAATGTTCCTGGTTGGTGGACCGTAGCCACCTGCTTTGCACTAGAAGTAAGAATAGGCTCAGAAAGTAAGTATTTGCCATATTCAGTGTCTCAGGCACCAGAAATTTCCTACAGGGCCTACTATGTTCATGACTTGCTTCTCTTCAGTGGCCCTTTCTGAATTGAACACCACTGAGCCCTGAGGACTTTCTCCTTACTGAAAATAAGTTATCAAGTGACGTTGTGAGTACCAATGTAAGTCACTGCTTCAGACCACTGTGGAAAATAAGACAATAGCTGTTAGTATTATAGAGCTCCTTCCAGATAAGTTTCTTTGACAATAGATGGCTCAAAGTAGTTTACAAATTCACTGATAAACTGAGAACAGAAGAAACTGTATCTACTAAAAATTGTTTTGGTCTCCTGACTTTTAAGAAAACTAGGCCAAGAAGTAATAAAAAGAAGAAAAACAAGTGTCTCTGTGTCCTGTGCTTTGCCCTGTTTCCCAATGGAACACTTGGCACCGTAATAGTCATTATTCAGGTAAGGCTCAAATATTTCCCACAAATCCTGCTGTCTTCACAACAGCTGAGGTTATAGGAGTTAATGTACATCATCTTTAATGCCACCGTGTCAAACAAAAAAACCAAGGCAAATAGCAGTAATAAAAACCCCAAAGGCTATTATCTAAATAGAAGATAAAGAATACCAGTATTTTTTTAAATCACAAAATTATATATTTTAGCTTGAACAACCTGATATAAAGGGTTGCAATGTTCTCAGCCCAGCAATTAAAGTTTCAACACTAACTGGAACAGAAGAACTTTAACCTAATCATTTATGGAAAATTGCTGCCAGACACCTGGCCCCTGTGAGGCAGATGCTGAGAAATTTTCATGGTGCCTGTGCTGGACACTGAGAATCCAACTCCCCCAGCATTAATGTGCCAGACTTCTTGTTTAGTACTTTACAGTGTAAAGCACACTTTATAGGAAATGAAAGAACACAAATGAGTACACGTTCCCTGGGGTAAATGCTATATGGGTTGGGCAAAGCACATATGGATTTGGTGGAGAAAAAGTGCAGCATAGTCAAGACCAGAAAAGAGCAGGGAAATCAAGACTGGCAAATGGCAGGGAGAATATGATGCTGTAATCTTCTCAACTAAAAGTAGTTTTCACAACTGTTACAGACAGGGCTTCTCTGGATTATCAAATGCAAGCCTTGCTTTTACTCAATGGAAGAGAGGCTCTAGAGTAAGTGGTAGACTCAGAGAACCCAAGTTTCCTGACTCCCAAATGTGTGTGATCACTACAGCCAGCACACATTTAAAGAAAATAAGAAGTTCCCATTCTTTTTTGTGCCTTAAGCACCATGTATGTCCTTGTGCTCCAAATATGGAGAAAGGCCATTTGATCTTGTCACTTGATCATATGGCAGTGAGGTAAGTGTTGAGGGAGAAGGTCATTCTGCAGAGATGACTTCCATAGTCAGGTGCTCAGCACACAGGTATGGAGGTGGTAGGGAAGAGGGAAAACTGCCACTACCTGATTCAGGGGAATGAGGCTTGAACTTGAGAGCTGCAAAATCAGTCTGATCTCGGGCTGTTTTAGCTAGTGAACTCAATTGCCTCCAGTTCAACTTGTCATTATGTGACCCCGATAGGTCAGTGCAGGCAAGCTTGGCAGCATAATGGAAAAGAATGGGAACACCACCTATTTTTCCACTGCCAAGAAATCTGAGCTCTGGAAGCCCTAAACAGACAGTAAAATTAGCACTTTATGAAGGAGAGATTGGTTCCTCTCCATTCTGTTTCCCCGCCACGTTGGCAGCTGAAGCCATCTAATAATTAGTTGGTATTAGTCCATATCATCTCCTTCCTAGGAAGCTCCAAAGTTTTCTGATGCCTTGATACACTTGTGTTAATTTTTCTTTTTCTCAGCTTTCTGGGTATGATGTTCTAGTTTTGCTATTGGTCTCAAAAAACATTAAGTGGGACATTGACTAAGTAAATGGACTTCACTTAATTGAGTGGATTGCTCTCTTGACTTTCAGATGTTTTCTTTCCTTTAATGTCCAAACACAAAACCAGCTGTTAGCAAATATCTTCTTGATTGACCTAAGGATGAAGTCTCTGGGCCTCCATGGTGTTATTAAGTTCTTTGTAGGAATATAGGAGACACAGAAATGGTAGTCACAGAAGTGGTGTCTATGTTTCTTGTAAGAATTTATCTCCTGTCAATAATGAGTCAACGGCAGTTAGTGGTGACTGGTTTCATCTTACTAGCACGTTTACTGCCACCAAAACCACAAATGATGCTCCATACATCAAAACCTGTACCAATTAGCCTGCCTGCCAATTCATGAAAACTGCATAAACAGTGTGAACTGCATAAACGGTATAAAACTGTGTCATAATCCCTTCTTTATACTGAAGTCTGGCTGGCATATTGATCAATGAAAGATGTCCTTAAGTAAACATCACAGTCCAGTTTCCTTTCCCAGTAATCAGATCAAGTTCAAGGGAGAAAAGAAATCAGGTTATTTCTGAATCCTGGCCATTCCTAGATTGTGATGGCCGGATAGAGTGGAGGAAGCAGCTTTCAGAAACAGTAATCAAACATTATGACACTCTGAAGTGCCAGTGTGAGCTGGATCTCTTGAGAGGACTGTGTGAAAAGACCACACGTCCTTTGTACTTGTCTCCTTGAGCAATCAGAGGCAAACTGGCATGACTTAGAATTAAATACATAAAATCCTAACCTTGCCTCAGAACCTGTTGGATAACCACTACCAATCACTGGGGTAGGCATTCCAGAGTATTTCCATCTTGCCAAATTGCTTAGGTTGCTGAATAGTGTTCTCCTTGTTAGGTGTTTTGGTGTGCCCATCTCCCGGAATTCAAGTCCTAAGTCAGAGACACATCCAAACATCAAAGGAGAGCATTATTACCTGAGTAAGAAAACGAGGAGAATGGACAAAACTCTCAATCTCTAAACTGCATATGAATCACGTGGGCATTTATTAACATACAGATTTCAATTCACTAGGTCTGGAGTTCATTCTCTGATCTCTTAACTTTCTTTTAATTAGTTTTCCTCTCTTTATCTCTATGTATTACCTGTTGGAAAATTTAGGAGTAGGTATTACAGTACAGTGGGTTCAACACAAGTGGTCGTGGTCCTTTAATACACTGGCTTACATCCTTGAACTCAAGATCAGCTATGTGACTTTTGGCAAATAACTTACATCCTTCTCTTTGTTTTAATATCCTAATCAATGAAATGGGACTAAAAAGTAACCTACTTTATATAATTCTCACATTCACAAAATGAAATTGTACACATTAAATCCTTAAAATTATGCCTGGCACATAATAAATAATAAATATTGGGTGAGATTGATATTTCTTCAGTTAAATTTTGTGGCTCACTAATTCACTTAGTTTATATCTTGTCTAGTCTGTTACCTTGATTCACACTATTTGAACAAGCTTAATTTTCACAACCAGTATATCAACTTGGTTCTTTCTCATAAACTGTCATTCTTGATTTATGGTACCACATATGCATCTATACATAGAACTATATCTTTCTATATGAAGATTTTCGCTATTTTATCTCTTTCAATAATTAAAAATATTTACATTTTTGGTCTGATGAAATTACTCCATGTTTTCTTCCTCAAAGGCAATTTCTTTTGTTGTGAGAAAATGTAGCTGATTAGCTTTTATTGATTTTTTTATTGTGAAAATACTGTACAGAGGGGTTACAATTACATGGGCAAGATAATGAGTACATTTCTTATCAAGCATTGTAGCCTCTTCCTTTGTTTCCCCTTCCCAGCCCTTCCCATCCTCCCCCTGTCCCCACCCAATCCTCCCCGCTCCCCCTCCTCCTCCCCCCCCACCAAAGTTGTAAAGTTTGTTTTCGACATAACGACTGTACATCTCATTGCTGCAATGGGTCCACCTGTATCCCTAAAACGATTTGTTTTTCCCCTTCCCCTCCACAAATTATACCAACATCAAGTGAAAGCAGGGGTTATCTCGTGGGGGAGGGACATACAAAGCAACAAAGAAATAATCTTATAAATGTGTTAGAAACAATCGCATGAAAGAAAAAAAAACATTTGAATACATATCTTAGGGTTCATGATTTCTCTAACATCACCTCATCTGACCTTTTCTGCTTGACTCAGACATATACTAGATAGTGCAAATAAGGGAAACCATGGGACCTATGTTTCTTTGGGCCTGACTTACTTCACTTAATATAATTTTTTCCAAGTCTTTCCATTTCCTAACAAATGGGGCAATGTCATTCTTTCTGATGGAGGCATAGAATTCCATTGTGTATATATACCACATTTTCTTGATCCATTCATCAGCTGAGGGGCATCTGGGTTGGTTCCATATCTTAGCTATAGTAAATAATGCTGCAATAAACATAGTTGTGCTGGCAGCTTTAGCGTGGTCTTGTTTGTAAACATTTGGGTAAATGTCAAAGGCAATTTTTTTTCCTTTTGTCATGTTGGGTTTTTCCAATCTGAGTCTAGAACTTATTATTGTCAGGAACTTTTTCAAGGCTCTTCTCTGGATCATGATTTCACATAGATATTTTGAGAACATCATAGTGTCAGTACCCAGGTCATGCTCTGCAGCTGTATAGAACATCCTGCTGGCATTTGCAGCTCCAGGCCCTGTTCCTGCAGTTCTAGCTCTTGGGTTGATATAGGTGTTTCTGCTCTCAATTTGCTAGCTGCCCAGCTCTAGTTGCAGGAAGTTCTATTTGTAGCCTGGCAGGCAGTTCCAGCCGTAGTCATTGGCTGGTTTCATGTAGACTCACCTTGTTGGAAACATTTTTCTCTTTTATGCTCAAGCATATCTCCAAATGCTCTGGGTCCTATTCGAGTCATGTGTGCTTTATCATTCTCACCCTCACTCATGCCACACCCTCTCCTTTTCTCTGTCCTCAATAGTACAATACACTTAATGAGACAAGATATTCATTTTTTCTCTTTTTGAATTATCTTTAAATAGTTGTGCAAAAGAGTTTCAATTTGACATGTCATGTACTCATATACATGAGTATAGCACATCTTGATCAATGTTATGCTTGTCATAATTTTTCCCTATCATAATATTCAATGTGTCTATTTGAAAATTGAGCTAGGAAAATTGAGGGTATCAGTGGAGTTGGGAGAGATGGAGAAACAAAATACTCTTTATCAAAAATGCTTACGGACAAGTTCCTCATCTCTTCCCTCTCTCCATAGCCCAAGACTGCACAAGTTTTGAACTTTTCATGCATGCTGTAGTCATTTCAAAACCCACCTTCCCCTTAAGCTATCCTCTTTCACACAAAAGCCATCAATACCAGAAGCTATTTGGGCCTTGGCAAAATCAATCAGTTGGCATGATAGCAAGTCTTGAATCCAAGAAGGGGGTGGTCAGTCAAAGTCCCAGGAAATGGAAGCGATTACTATATTCATACAGATATCAGTTCTCTACCACTGCTCCCACGGTTTCCAGTCCTCCTCCTAATTGCTACAGAATTCCCTTGTAAGATATAGTTTAAAAATAACGCTGCAGATCATGGTAACCATCATGACAGTCTCCTGGTACACATTTTCTTTCCTCTCTCATGTAGTATGAACTACATTTAGTAACTTTTTCTTCTTTCCAAACACACATATATGAAAGTTAGTTGTGTGTATATACACACATTTCTCAGGATGAAATACTTGTGTAGTAAGTCTTGCTGCCTTCTTCCACGATTCATTTCCCCCATTTCCATATGTTCTCTGCCGACATAAATACCTTTAGCCTGTTCATTAATTCCCTGGTAAATGTATTCAATCCTTCCCTCTGTTCCTTTTCCCAACACTCCAGTTGCTTTTTAGAAGTTTTAGCTCTAACCTTATGCTCTCTGTCTCTCTAGCCCTGCAGTGATTGTCACTATCTTTCTGTGTTTCTCTTCCCTCAAAGTCTTGTAAAATATAACATACTGCAAAGCAGTGGTGTTCCTGGGATTTAGCATTTGGGATGGCAGATGGGGTGGTAACAAATATGCTTGTGGGGGGCTGGGTACATCCCCCAACACTCCAAGCCCATTGCATATATTTTGAATTAACAATATTAAAGCTAGTGGAATCAAAATCACATTAATATATCACTTAATCTATTTCAGAGCAGTTAAGAAAATACATTACTCACTAACACTTAAAACAGCATAACTAACATGTAGCTGGACATAATTGTCTTGGTAAGTGAACAGGTATGAGATTTTTATGGTCTCTACAACTCAGCCACTGAAGCATAAGGCCTTGGCAAAGGAGTGGCTGCAGTACATTGGCTGCCAACCATGTTTTATTTAGACTCTCATCTTGAGCCTTGGTGATCATTCATTCTTTTCACCCAAACTATCCACAGATCCAGTTTTTAAAAAATAGAGTAGCTATTACTCAATCTTAGTATTCTCTTTATCCCTTTTTCTGTATCTGCCTCAAGATTGTACAATATTTATTGTACACTCTTTTGGGGATTATGTGAATCTGCTCAGTGGGCTTCCAGTTTGCACAGTAAGAAGGGAGTTGGAAGTTGCTTGTGTTGATCAAACACCCTCACACCTATGAGTAATGCACAATACAGGCATTTTACATGTTCTCATGAGATCATCACATAGATGTTATATCCATAGAGGTCAAAGTGGAAACTCAAGAAGGTGAATTCATTTTATGAAGACGATGAGGTTAGTAATATCTGGATAAAAGCTCCAGTCTTCTTCATTCTGAGGAACATATTTTTTTTCAGTGCTGGGTAAATGCACAGTAAATTAAAGAATTAATATTCAAGCCAGAATTTGGGGCACTGAAGTTCTTTCCTTCCTTTCTTCCTTCCTTCCCTCCTTCCTCCCTTCCTTCCTTTCTTTTTCTTCCTTCCTTTTCTTTCTTCCTTTTGACTGGGACTCGAACTCAATGCCTAATGCTTTTGCTTATTGGCTAGCACTCTACCAACTGAGCCATGACTCTAACCCTAACACTGAAGAAGTGGGAGCTCAAAATTCTATTGCAAAATAACACCTTGTCACCAACAGTAGATATGAAAGTTAAGTATTCTGTGAAAGGAACACCATTGAGCTCTACATTAAAATTTTCATCAACAGCAGCAATTCCCTATAACACTAGAAGGTACAATTGATTAAGTGGAACCAAAGATAGGACTGAGTCAATTTTTGAATCCGTTTTTATTTTAAAAAATACTGTACAGAGGGGTTATAGTTACATGAGCAAGGTAATGAGTATATTGCCTATCAAGCATTGTTACTTCCTCCTTTGTTTTTCCCCTATCATCCCTTCCCTCCCACCTCCACAACTACACCTCCTACCCCCCATGCCTATATTGTAAAGTTCGTTT
This sequence comes from Dipodomys ordii, assembly GCF_000151885.1. Lineage (NCBI taxonomy): Eukaryota > Metazoa > Chordata > Mammalia > Rodentia > Heteromyidae > Dipodomys > Dipodomys ordii. The sequence continues at coordinate 12,812,400 of NW_012267221.1, forward strand.
TTCAACATAGTATCTTGTACATCTCATTGCTACAATGGGTCAACCTGTATTCCTATTTAAGCATTTTGTTTTTCCCTTACTCTCCCCAAATTAGACAGACATCAAATACAGTGAAAACAGGGGTTATATCATGGGGGAGGAACATACAAAGAAACAAAAAAATCACATGATACATTATAAATATGTTAGAAACAATAGCAAGAAAAAAACACTTGTGTACCTATCTTGGGATTCATTTCACTTAACATCATCTTATCTGGTCGTATGTACATAGCTTTTGACCTTTTCTACTTGTGCTACACATATACTAGTTATTGCAAATAAGGGAAACCATGGGACCTATGTTTCTTTGGGCCTGGCTTACTTCACTTGATATAATTTTTTCAAGTCTTTCCATTTCCTAACAAATGGGGCAATGTCATTCTTTCTGATGGAGGCATAGAATTCCATTGTGTATATATACCACATTTTCTTGATCCATTCATCTACTGAGGGGCATCTGGGTTGGTTCCATATCTTAGCTATGGTAAATAGAACTGCAATAAACATAGTTGTGCTGGTAGCTTTAGTATGGTCTTGTTTGTGATCATTTAGGTAAATGCCCAAAAGTGGGATTGCTGGGTCATAGGGGAGTCTTCTGAAGAACCTCCATACTGCTTTCCAAAGTGGTTGAACAAGTTTACACTCCCACCAACAATGCAGTAGGGTTCCCTTCTGTCCACATCCCCTCCAGCATCTGTTATTATTAAAGTTCTTGATTATAGCCATTCTAACTGGGCTGAGGTGGTATCTCAATGTTGTTTTGATTTGCATTTCTTTTATGGCTAGACAGGTTGAGCATTTTTCTTCATGTGTCTCTTGGCCATTCTTCTTTCCTCTTCAGAGAAGTTTCTCTTTAAGTCTTTAGACCACTTATTTATCGGGCAGTTGTTTCTTTGAAGATTTTTTTGTTGGGTGATTTAACTTTTTGAGTACCTTTTAGAAATGAGACCCTTATCTGTTGTATGGCTAGTTAAGATCTTCTCCCAGTCCGTGGACTTTCTATTGATCTTGCTAGCTGTCCTTTGCCATGCAGAAGGTCTGAAATTTCATGCAGTCCCATTTGTCCAACCTTTCTTTAATTTGTTGTGTTTTGGGGTCTATATTAAGAAATTTTCAGCCTGTGCCAAGGAGACCTAGGGTTTCTCCTATGCCTTCTTGTAATGTTTTCAGGGTGTCTGCTTTGACACCGAGGTCTTTGATCCATGTGGAGTGGATTCTGGTGCAGGGTGATATATAAGGATCTAGCTTTAGTTTTCTATAGGTGATTAACCAATTTTGCTATCACCATTTACTGAAGAGGCTGTCTTTCTGCCATTTTATTTTTTTAGCTCCCTTATCAAAGATTAGGTGGCTATAGGTCTTTGGGTTCATTTCTGGGTTTTCAATTCTATTCCATTGGTCCTGAGGTCTGTTCTTGTGCCACTACCAAGCTGTTTTGATTACTATGGCTTTGTAGCTCTTGTTATCAATCTAGAGATAGAATGAAGAAAAAGCTTCAAAAGCTACAACTTCCGTTTTGCAATTTTTTAAATACTAATGTGCATTTCTCTCTCCAAAATACTAATGGAGACTATAAGCCAGGAAGTATCCTTTATTATTAATTAACTATTACGGAATGCATTTATCCTCCATCAGGAGGACAGATACTACTTAGGTGCTATTGGGTTTTCAAGAGTGGAAATCAGAATTAAGCTCCAGCTTTCTCTATGATGTAACCATAGTGAATTAGAGAATCCAATCAAGGGCTGCAGAGGGTACAGACTACCCTAATTATAATTCCAAATTGCACTAGATGCTTTTCTAAATAGAAAAAAGAAAACCAAGTAAATTAATTTGAGAAGACATAAAGCTGTTTTCATAGGAAGAGAATTTTTTTTGGGGGGGGTCTCGGTCGTGGAGCTTGAACTCTGGGCTTGGGCACTTTCCCTCAGCTCTTCAGCTCAAGGCGAGTGCTCTACCACTTGAGCTACAGCACCATTTCTGGTTTTCTAGTGATTTATTGGAGATAAGAGTCTCAAGGACTTTCCTACCCGGGCTGGCTTTGAACTGTGATCCTCAGATCTCAGCCTCCTGAGTAGCTAGGATTACAGGTGTGAGCCACCGGCACCCGGCTGGAAGAGAAATTTTTCATTAGGAAATATTACCATTTTGGTCATTCCTACAAAACTTTCAGATCACTAAAGCTCACCCAAGCTCTCTCCTCCCCTCTTTTTTCCTCTCTCCTCCAAAACACACACACACACACACACACACACACACACACACTTCTATAGCTTATTTAAAGGGAAAGACATTTCCCTGTGTTGTTTCTTTTGAAGAATTCCCTGGGAATTCTTAAGTTGAAGGAAATCGCATAACCAACTATATCCATTTACAATCCTTGGAAACTAGGATTGTTGGTAAATGAGTGTAGCAAGCAGCAACAATGTTTTCTCCAGGTTTACTTGAAAAGGAAAATATTGTGGAAAAACTCAAAGGAAGGTATATTGAGTTGTAGAGTCTGATGAGCTCTCCCCTAGGGGCCTGTGTGTTCAGGCACCAGAAAGACTGCTGCTTTATGCCAAGTCTCCATGCTGTGGTATAATGAAAGACACCAAAGAAAACTGATAATACAAATGAGCACCCCTTGCACAGCCCCTCACAAGTACAGGCATCACACTAAGGGCTTCATGTACACTATCTCCTGTAATTCTAATGGTAGGAAGCCAGCATTGTTTTCCTCCATTTACAAAATATAAATAGATGCTCGGAGAAATTAGAGCACTCACCCAAAGTCACACAACTAACTAGCAATGAGGCTTGATGGGCCTTGGTACACAGGCTCTGACAAATGCAACTTTTGTCGGTAAGACCACCATGACTTTCTCACTCATTTGATGTTATAGTTACTGTTAAACCTCAGTTGGGGTTTTCTATTGAAAATGCTTCAAAAGAACCACTGATTTTTAACCCAGACATGGAGTTGCTAAAATAAAGATAGTAGGAAACTAGAAGCTTCTCTCTCCTGGATCCCCTTAGCCAGAGGAGAGTTAATTTTGAGGGTGTATTTTCAGCTTCCCAAATCTAAGCAGTCCTTGGCGGGATGTATGGCAGGAACTTCTCCCACTGATCATATGGCTCTTCATTTACCTACTCTTTATGACTCACTCTGCACAAATCTATAGTAAGGACAAATCCATAATAAGAAAAATGAATTATTTGTGCTCTACTTCTAGATGGACAGAAAGATGAAGAGGCACACTGACACACTCATGCACACACAAACAGAAAACACAGATTTGTTTTGACAACCTACTATACTACAAAAATATTTATGAATGTAAGCTGCAGTAAAGTGCATTCATCTTCCAAAAGCACGTACATCCAGCCAAGGACTGCTTAGATTTGGGGAAGGTAAGAATACATCCTCAAAATTAACTCCCCTCTGGCTAAGGGAAGTAGGAGAGGGAAGCTTCTGGTTTCCTATTATCAAGCTTTCGTATAATGTGATTCTTTTCACAGAATACCCTATTTTACACCTCCACTGTGAAGTGACCACCCTTTGTTTTGCAATCAGAGACTTGAGCTGGCAGATCTAAAGTGCCTTGGCAGCTGTAGAGATGAAACTGAACTGAACAAACAGATTCTTAAGTGATGCTTAGATGGAAAGACTTGGACATGGTTCAGATTTTTTTAATTCATTTAAATGTGTGATTGAATCCTGCTCATTACCCTCTAAGCAGTATATTATATAGTTGGCTTTTTATTGTATAATAATATTGAGGATGGAAATGAGTAAGGTACAAGACTACCAACTCTCCTCATTAAAGGACAGCAGCTTTGTTTATGTGATAAACATAGTCAATAAATGCATGTAACAAATTAATTTCTCACTGCAATCTATACCCAGAACTTGAAATATGCTATTTTGTCCTTTGATCCAAATTTCTTAAGATGAATCAGTCCCTTAGTACAGTAACCATACTCAGACCTTGGAGTCAACAGCGTATCAGAGCACAAGGGCAAAGTTTTGGACTGTGACTTATTGCTGACTAATGACAAAGGACTCTGCTAGGACATTAACCATCACCTTTTGGACACATTCCATTTCCTTCCCTCACTCTGCTCTAGTTGCTTTCTTAGTCCATTTTCTGTTGCTGTGACTGAATATCACCAACTGATTCACTATTCTGGAAGTCCAAGAGCATGGCATCTGCAAAGGGTCTTTCCGCTGGCTCATGGCATGGGAGTTGGCTTCACATGGTAAGTCAGAACAAGCCTGTTTGCTCATGTCTCTCTTTCTTTCTTTATAAAGCCAGTATAAGTGGCTTTAAGTTTTCAATACATGAAACCTAAAGGACTGTAGAGAGCTGCGTGCAGCCGCACCTGGAAGATGGCGCCAGCTTCCGCCCTCCGCCTTCCCGATGGCGGGTGCTCTCTGTGGTAAACAACTCCTTATATGGCTAAGGCATAGAATCTGGCTTGCTTCTGCGCACCTGGACCTAATTGGTGGTTCCCACATGGCGTATCAGGATTGGCTACCCAGCTAGTACTTAAGGCTGTGGGGAATTCTCCCCGGGGTTGGGGTCAGAAGAATACTCAAAGGTCCTGAATAAACTGCAGAGAGAAGAGCTCAGTGGCGCGTCTTCCTTGCTGGTCAAGGCGGGCGTGACAAAGGACACATTCACATTTGGAGCATTTATTTTTCACAAGCATCCCAAACATGCTTTCACCTCAGTGTCATTGTTTGCAATTTGTTTACTCTGCCTGAAACACTCTCATCTCAGATTGGCACATGGCTTAAACACTTACTTCTTTCAAGGGTCTACTCAAATGCTACATTACATCTTCACACTCATTTTCTCCTTCTAACTTGTTCAATTAACCTACATCAGCCTATATGTATTTGATTCTTGACAGTCTTCTCCCACTTAAAGGCAACTGCATGAGCAAAGGAACTTCATTTGCCATAGCAAAGATAAGATGTGATCATGTTTTCCTTGTGTTTGCCAAAACATGAAAAACAGAGTAAGTATATAGTAATCATTTTCTAGGACCCTGTTTACTCCATTCTAAGATGCCCAAATGGAAATTTTTACATGTAAAGTATTCTTTAACTTGCTAAAATGATAGCATTTGCTTTTCTTGGTAGCACAGTTGATTCCAATTTGTCTCACAGAATAGATGTACACAGTCTTAACAGATATGACCCAGGGAGAGGAAGCACTTTCCTGTATTTGTATTTATCTACTAGATAGGGAATGAGGAGAGAATCTCATCTGATGCCTTCCATTCCACCTCATTATGTTTCTGAAGACTTTAGTGCTAACAAAATGAAACTTATACCATGTAAAGAAAGCTCATCAATCTTAGTATTGTGGTTTATATATAAAATATGACTGTGTAGGCTCATGTCCCAAGGTGGTGGTATTATTTTGGAAGGTAGTGGAAACTTTAAGAGGTAAGGCCTAGTTGGAGGAAGAAGATTCTTTTAAATATTTTACCTAGTCTCTCCCATCCTCTCTCTTTATGTATCTCTGTGTCTCTTTCTTTGTCTCTCTCTTTTTGTCTTTCCCTCCCTCCCTTCCCCTCTTCCTTCCTCCTTCCTTTCCACCATGTGGTGGATAGCCTCTGCCACTTGCTCCCCTTGTCAAAATGTTCTGCCTCACCATGGATCCAAAATCAATAATGGGGGCAAAGATTAGGAACCATGAACCCAATAACTTCTTCTCAGAAGAGTTTAATTAATGCAAAAAAATAGTACAATAGAAATAGACTCATTGCTATAACTACCTGACAATGAGGAACTGCTTTGTGGGAAAATTTCAAAGAATTTGAGATCTATAGTTATATCAAAATGAATGTCATAAAATAACAAATTACTAGAACACTGTAAGGCAGAGATTCTGGTGGGCACTAAAACATAACAAAAAATAATAAAACCAATAATACTGAAAGAAATGCAGACAGTGAAGGTCAGGCTCCATGACAGTTCAAATAATAATTGGAGATTCTACAAGGGATTGGACTAGAATCCATGCATGTAACATTCAAGCCACGAACTGCTGACATTTTGTCCCTGCCCTAAGACTTTGAGTGAGCCTGATTAAAAGTAATGGGGAATTAATCTGGTAGAAGACATTTCAAGGCAACCCAGCATTCAGAATATGGCATGGTTATTACTGGTTTAGCCAGGTTTAGAGTGAAAATTGGCAGCAAACCAAATTTTGCAATTTTGTCAGCAAAGCCTGGGACCAAACGACTAAAAGCTGGTCCTAAGAAAGGCATGGTTTTTGAAGATATTCATGCCATTAAGAAGAAGTGAAATACTTTGCACTCAGATGAGAGGGAAAATACCTTGAAGGCATCTCAGAAATTGGCCAACATAGCCATAACGGTCTCAGAAGTATGAAAGAAAAAACATATTTGGAAATTTTGCACTTGAGAAGCACTGTTGCTGGGGCACTCTGCTTGCACTGAGCCACACAAGGAAATATTTCCCCCAGGATTCCATTCACCATGCTCAATCACCCAGGCACTCAAAGGCCATTGCAATCATGTGTCTATAGTTGAACAGCTACTTACTGCTTGAGCTAATGGTAAGCCTTAACATTAACTTTGATGTTAGCCTTGATGTTAGTTTTGAAGACATGCAGAAAATGTTACTGGGCATGGACTCTTCAACCCAGTTTTCAAAGGAAGGATTTTGAAGCCAGGTATCATGTGTTAAGTCAGAATCCCATGGACAGCCCTTGGAGCCAGACCAAGAGAGAGACCGTGTGAGCTATAAATGACAAGATTGTAGAAGTGGGTCTGTCAAGGCCTTTGGAGCTTGTATTATACTACCATAAGCCTTGGATGTCATACATAGAGCTATAGACTTTTTGTGTTTGAATTTCTGAGTTCTGAAACCTACAGTTGTTTTATGCTGTGCCATTGTATCTTTGTACTATATAACCAATTTTTTTTATTTTACAGAAGCTCACAGCTAAGAGTTTGCCTTAGATCCCAGAAGAAAATGTGGACCTAGACTTTTGAACAATGTTAAGACTCTGAGAACTCTTGGAGATGGACTAAATGCATCTTGCATTAGGAGATGCCTTGGAAGATTACTTTAGGGGTTAAAGGAGTAATGATACTGTTTGAATATGAAATACCTCCCACAGGCTCATATGTTGAACACTTGGTCCCCATTCATGGTGCCATTTTTGAAGGTGGTAGAAACTTCAAGATGTGGGGGGGTCTAACTGAAGCAAGACATCACTGGGCGCAGCAAACCTTTGCAGTTGAGACCTAGTCCCTGGCCCTTTCTTTGTCTCTGTTTCATGTCCACCATGAAGTGAGTAGTCTCTGTCACAGGTTCTCACTTCTTGATGTTCTGACTTACCTCATTGATTCAGACCTAGAATCAGAGGAACCAAAGGTCTGTGGACCTGAAACCGTAAGCTAAAATAAATCTTTGCTTCCCTGAGTTGTTCTATCAGGTATTTTGTCACAGGGACATGAAGTCTGATTAGTGCACTTAGTGATAGAAGTATCATGTTTCATTGCCTACATCACATCTCACTTTCTGTTGTAATGAAGAGGTCAGATAAAAAAATGACACCACCTCTCTTCTCAAAACGTAAGTCCTCATTTTTCACAATGGAGGAAATTTCAAGTTTTTATCTGAATTTTGAAGATATAAGAAGATGAATATTAAAATGATGGCATAGCCAAATGATGGCAAACACCTATAACCCCAGCACTTGTGGGGAATCAGACAGGAAGATCACAAGTCATGGCTAGCCTAAGTGAGGACCTGTCTCAAAAACTCAAGAAAATGAAAAGCAAGGGCTGGGAAGGCGGCTCAGTGGTAGAGTGCTTGCCTTGCATGCATGAGGCCCTGGGTTCGATTCCTCAGCACCACATAAGCAGAAAAGGCCAGAAGTGGCACTGTGGCTCAAGTGGTAGAGCACTAGCCTTAAGCTGAAGAGCTGAGAGACAGCACCCAGGACCAAAGTTCAGGACCCACAACCAACCAAAAAAAAAAAAGAAGAAGAAGAAAGAAAGAAAATGAAAAGCAAAAGGCAAAAACTAAAACACCAATAATGGCATAAATTAGTGGAGGACATATAAAATTAAAATATGATGTCACTACAACAAAGACTAGGAAGATTCCATGCTTTTTGCCCTTGGGGTAACCAAGAGAAATCAAAGATTGTTTCCAGTTTCCAAAAATTAAAAAGAGACTTGCTAGAGTAACAATGCTCAGTGCTGGCAATTCAAGTCAACATATAATATTGTTAAATCAGTTCAAATTCAAATATCTACAAAAATTCTGTTGTTAGAACAAGGGAAAAGTTCACTTCAGGATAATGTTACTCAAGATAAAAGAAAGGTATGACTTGGGAAAGAAAACCACCTGCTATTGGATGATTTTTTGCTAATGTTTCTAAAGCTTTGGGACTTCTCCATTTTTGGTTATCTGGTAGCTGAAACCACTTCCTTTCCCTTTCTTTTTATGCTTGCCTTCAATGCTATTCTTATTTAGAGCAACAAAAGGAGGCATCTTGAAACCAAATGCCAGAGCAACTTGAGGCAAATTAAATTTCTATTTCAGAGAAAGGGAATGGGAATGTATATGACTCATATGTCTCCTAGGCTGACTTCTAAAGGAGTTTCAACCAGTTTTTCAAGCCAATACTGACTTTCAAAAATTTTACACCAAGAAAAGTCAAATTCACTTGATGAAATTTTGGATTGCTTTAGGCAGTAAAAGAAAGCTAGTTCTTCTGTATACAAAATGAGCAAAGCATGCCCTCTACTGTTTGGGCCTCTGGCTGTTTGACCTACACAATGAATATATTCCTGAGAGTCACCTAGAAGTCCCATTGAACAATCATAGTACCGTTACAAGAACCGCCCTTTGCCTGTTAGGTCTGTATAAAGCAATATCCCTGAATCTGCATCACAGTACTGCAAACCACGGTTGCATGCACGTTTTGTTTCTGCTCTCCATGCTGGGCCAAGACAAGCAAACCATGTAGCTCAGCAGCTGGTAATGTGACTTTATGAGAAGAACTTACAAGATGAAAAGACCATCTAATTCTTTTGGTTACTTTGAAGGAATGTTAGGAGCAGAAGCCATTTCTTTTCAAAAATGACCTCATATCGCTGTTCGATATCATCCCCTGTCATGTTGATAATGTTTGTCATCCTCAACATACATAAATTGGGATATTCTGCATATAATACAGGAGACATTGTGCTGTGGCCACAGTGGTATCAACACCCCTAAGAAAGTTTCTGTGCTTCTGAACATCTGCTACTGGCACCCATTAGTCCATGGGTGAACATAGTAAGTCACTGGGTCTTTAAGAACATGAAAGATATGCCAGGTACTGGTGGCTCAGGCCTGTAATCCTAGTTACTCAAGAGGCTGAGATCTGAGGATCATGGTTCAATACCAGCCCAGGCAGGAAAAGCTATGAGACTCTTACCTCCAATTAACCACCAGAAAGAAGGCAGAACTGTGGCTCAAAGTGGTAGAACACTAGCCCTGAGCAGAAAAGCTCAGGGACAACAGCCAGGCCTTGACTTCAAGCCCCACAACTAACAACCACCACCACAACAAAAGAACACCAAAGATGTACACAGCCACTTCTCAAGAAGGTGAGCAAAGACTTTCATTCCAACCCTAGGTATGAACTTTAACTTCCCAGTGAATTCAGCGTCAGGGATGAGAGATAAAGGATTTGGGCACTGCCTATTTTTGCAGCTGCTTGTAGATCCCTACCTTCCAGAAGTGACCTGACACTTTTATATTGAAGTTGAGTACTGTTCAAAAGCTTACTTCTTCATTGCCTGTAAAGTATTTCTAATTGCAAGGTGAGGTAAATAAGTAAATGAAGTACATCAAAGCTGCTGTCAGCACCAGGAACAGGCTGGGTAGTTGTCTTCTTTCTCATGGTTTGGCTTTTCTATTGCTTTTTGTCTCTTCAGGAGAAACGGATGCTTTCTTGTTTCTCTTTGTTTTCAGATTTTGCTTTTTAGTTCCCTCTTTCTATAAAATTAATATGATCAACATTTCCTTTTTTCTCCCCCTTCTTTTTCCCTCCCACTTCTTCTCTCCTTTGCTTCCTCTTTGTCCTCTCTCTCTCTTCTTTCTTCTTTAATTCTAAATTGGTAAGCTGTGTTGCTGCTTCTCTTCCTGGGCAGTAGTTCTTATAACATCTACATTTTCCATTGACTCTATAGCTGTATCTCCATTTGGGGTTTCTGATGGTCTGTATTCATAGAATGTTTTACAAGTGTTTGACTTTCTATCCAGACACACATCTGTGCTTTAAGCTCTGATAGGCTGGTGGCTGTGATCTCTCATAACTTTAGGTTTCCCTGCCATAGTCTGAGGTACCACTTCACCATCATGTTGCTCAGGAGTTTCCTAAGGAGGTCAGAGATGTCAGAGAATTATCTCACCATGGCACACCCTACAGCACCTCAGCTCTCCAGGAAGATTTCATTAATATGTTTGGCTCTGTGGACCCCTAAAGGCATCTGAAAGGTAGTAATTTGGAAAATATGTTTATGCTTTTCTGTATCAAAATATGTCCCTGGAAATTTTATCCCACACTAACCCCATCACATCACATATTCAGATAATAACCAACAGGTATAGACATCACCTCAGTAAATATATATACATACATACATATATATATATATATATAGCAATGCTACCAGTCTTTATTATAAATTATATCCATTGTGACATAAAGTCATTTAAAGAATGTTTGCTAAGTACTTACTATATAGTTGAAACCATCATTTGTGCTTGAACTTAGAGCTCAACCAGGAAAGTTTCTCTCCTTTATCTAAGTGTCCTACTACAACTCCATTATCACCTCTACCAGGATGCCAACAACTCCACCTCTCCATGAAAGAAGCTTAATGTGAAGGTTGGCCTCTGAACTTGGTTCATACTGTCATTTTTGCCTAAAATTTTTTCATAGGCTGAAGTAATTCAAACACTGAACTGGGTTTAATGTTATCTCCTCTAAGAAAGTTCCTTACCATGCCAAGAACTTAGACTTCCTTCCTCCTCTCTTGAAGTCAGGGATGAGATCCTAACTGGTTTTTTTTGGGGGGG
>NW_012267221.1:12826411-12848760 GCF_000151885.1 Dipodomys ordii
GAGGGAGGGAGGGAGGGAGGGAGGAAGAGTCCACGTGTTTGAGGGTTTTTTTTTTCCTTTTAGAACAAATGGCTATTTTCCTGTCAACATTTATTCAGTGCCAACACTGTGCTATTGTGTTAGCTACTGAGATCCAGAGATAATTAGAACTTGATCCTTACTCTCAAGCAATAAACAAACAATTTAGTGGGGAAAATAGAGAAGTAAATTACTTGGTCAACACAGAGTGGTAAGAACTGTGTGGATAGCAGTGGGGCGGGGGCGGAGGGGGAGCATGGCAGAGGAATGTCAGCTTGGTCGGGGTGCTGGGAGTTGCTGATGCTGAAAGAACCCTTGGACCTGATGTCTTTTGCATCTTAAACACTAGAAATTAGGCTGTATATTTAAACAAAGAATTCAGACATGAAACTGCATGATTTTCTGTATAGACAAAGAACCATACAGGAGGAAAAAACTGAAATTAATGAGAAAAAGAGTAAATAATAGCAGCTTGGTTATAAAGAAAAGGATGGACAAAGCACACCATTGTAAGAATTAGCCTGCCCAGCCTGGCACCTTGTGGCTCACGCATGTAATTCAGGAGGCTGAATTAGAAGCCATCCCAGGCAAGAAAGTTCATGAGACTCTTTATCTCCAAGTAACTAGCAAAAGGCCAGAAGTGGAGTTGCAGCTGAAGTGGTAGAGTGCTAGCCTTGAACAAGAAAAAGAAGTTTAGTGACAGTTCTAGGCTCTGAAATCAAGCCTAGAGATGGGTACAAAAAAAAAATAAGATAAAATAAAATAGCCTTTCCCAGAAGAACATACCAATGAAGGAGACAAACTGGATGAGGAAACAGACGGATACTCAAGTAGCAAAGTGAGAGGCTGAAGGAACTTTTTAGGAACTGGAAGGGCAGGTATCTGCTAAGAACAGAGTTCAGGCTGGAAAGGGGAGAAGAGTAATGATTACTAGATCAATAGTCTTCATTCTTTTTAAATGAAAACACTTACTTAAATCAAAGGTGGCTTGGAGTTCATTCTCTTCCTAATACAAGTGATAGAAAGTTTGGGCTCTGGAGACAGACTGCCAGTATCTGTTCCAAGTGGTAAGGGTGTGATACAGGGCCTTCCTGTTGTGAATAAGTTTTTGGTGGACTAGGCCTGCTCATCTATCTCAGACAAATAATAGTGCTGTCAGAGCCTTTAGACAAGGAAATCCAGCAGAGTTTGGCTGAACAAAGAACAATTTGTCAATAAGGCAGTCCCCATAACCTAAGAAGTTAAGTGAGCTCCACAAAGGAAGCAGGCAGTATTTATGGACAGGAAAGGGAATGGCTTGATTGGTTACAGCGCTGCCTTGGCCTCCTTTGAATGTGAAATCATCCTTTGGCCACCAGAGATGGCTAGCCCTTGCTGGGATTGGCCATTTGTTACAAAAGTATACTACAATAAGCTGTCCATTTACATGCTAAATTATGTTGCAGTTTGTGACATGCAGACATGAATAGAGACTTGTCCTCAGGCCAACAATACCTTGCCCAAAACCCATCAATACCCAACTCATAACTTTGTAAAAAACAGTAAGAAAGCTTATGCAAATAAAGTGCTGAGAAGAAAGCCTGGCATAGGCTAGGTACAAAACCAATGCTACCCACTAGAATTTTCTGAGACAATGAAAACTCTATTCTAGCTAATACAACAAGTTACTCACCCCTAAAGCTACTGAGCACTGGAAACTGTGGCTGGTGTCATGGAAATTTTAGTTTGTAATTATTTCAATTCCAAAAAGGCCATACGCTGCTCCCATGAGGGCGGGGTCACCATTTCAAACAGAATTTAGACACTGAATTCCATCTCCCACTTCCTCAAGGACCCTGCGGATTCCTACAGAATAGACCCAGCCGGCTGAAGAGAGGACTGTAGCTCTCGGGATACAACTTGGTTTGATTGGTGCTGATGCTCAAAGATAGCATGAAGAAAAGATAAGCACACAATCGCTGAGCTTCAAAAGGAGGTTCTGGTACCCAAGAGGGTATTTGTTAGGCAAACAAGAGGGAAGTGGCTTCCCACCAGAATAAAACAGAGGTTCTGCCAGCTTTCTACTGGAGTGAGAGCCACTGAGAACAGCTGGCGTTCTCAGAGAAATGGCGGAGCTGCTGCACAGATGTGTTCCTGAACCCTGGTAATGGCTGGTGACAATGGAGTCATTTCACATGTGAATCATCAAAACAGCCCGTGTCATAGTCCCTACAACATGAAATTCACATAGTCTATGGGATCAATGAAACACAAAGGGAGAGGAGAGGAAGGTTACCAATGAATAATTCATTTCCTTTTATGGAAACAGTAGAAAGAAACAAACGCATCATTAATAGGCTTAATGTGATTAAGGTTTTCCCTGTAAGGGGGGCTAGCCCCCAACTCCTGGCAGCAAAGCCACCAACAAAGGAGGCTGCTGTGAAGTGGAGGAGAGGGCAGGAATCTGTGGTGGTGTCTTTGGGTATTGATGTGTTTTCTTTCCAATACTTCAACTTGAATTCAAGATTAGTTGTGTTCTCTCTCTGTTTTGAGAACAAAAATTAGCCTCGTGATAAAAAAAAATTCTGAGGATTTGTGAAAAGGTATTATTGAATTTGAAGAACTTAATTTAGCTAATAAGGGAACTGAAATGAAGAAAATAAAAGAAAGGCAAGGCAGAGTATAACGGCACAAACCTATAATCCCAGCAAACATGGAGAGTTCCAGGCAGAGACAGCCCTGAATTTGTCCAAAGATTTTGTCAGAGATGTTCACCAGATGCTGGTAACTCTTGACTTCTAACCTCTAAGATGCAACTTCGCTGCATTAGCCTTCATTCCTCTTAGAATGTTCTAGATCTTAAAGGGGCTACAGTCTTTGTGGTCAGATTTAGTACCATGAAGTTAAGTGTCCTGATATCCCTTCACACCTCCGGTTCCATGTAGTACACACAACCTCCTGGTCTCACTGAAGCTTCAAAGAAACTAGATCTTCCCAGAGGCACATTCTCACCATCCTTAGAAAATGCAAACAGATTTGAAATTTCCCCAGGCTCTCTTCTTCCTGAGGCAGGCATCGGGCTACAATACCAAAACACATAGAAATAGATGGCTAAAGGACGCTGCACTGGAAAAACTATGGAACACAGTTGAAAAGATATAGAAGGTAGAGCCCCAGACACATAAGAACTCCTCTAAACATCACCACAGAGCATACGTAGGTGGCTCTGATGCTTGCATTTAAGATTTGATATGGATAGACAAGCACAGAGTCATTGATAAGGCCCCAAGAGGAGAAATTCCTCTGATCTCAATTCTTGAGGCTGAAACCTAGTGTTCACATTAAGGAGAGTGAATTGCAGATACAATTCAAGCCTTGCACTGCACATAGCAAGGAAAAGCCATGTTCACATCATGTAAGTGCTCTATTCCACCCTATCCAGTGCTGCGGTATTGTGCGTAAATACTCGAGGGTCATTGCCTTCCTCACAAAATGAATAAACACTAAGGAATCTAAGCCTCCTCCCACAGCCTATCTTCTGTGTGGACATCTAACAGAAATTCAACCCTTCCAGTGGTCCACCAATTCGTGGGATAATTAGGCACACCCTGTCATTTCTACTTTCCTCATTGGAAAATGCCTATGCTATCACAGATGGCTTCCCTGCCTCACCAAGAAGAGCTGCCTACATGGTACCTCTCATCCCCAGTGATCTTTATCACAGACACGCGGCCAATTCACCTTCGCTGATAATAGCATTATGAACAGGCAGGGTCAAAAACTCGCCAAGAAAATATTAAAACGAAACTCTCAGGAATGTTATAACTGTATCTCTTTGCCATCCCAACTAATAATTTATCTTTTCTAATTCGAATGCTTGCCATGTTCCCCTTGTTTTCGTCTGTAGGGAGGGGAAGGCCCTGGTCTTATCTCAAGAACCTGTCACTGGAAAGAAAGAGCTTGTCACCCACTTTTCCCCAACATAGAGCACCTCCCCCCACCTTCTCTCAATCACACTGTAGTTATACAGTGTGCACAGCACCCAGTGTGTATGGTAAAGTTCCCTGGGAATGATCCCCTTTAATTGTTTCAATAACACATTTGCTTAGTGTTTACTATGAAAAACATACATTACAATGTCTTTTTTCACATGTGGTTTCATAGCACATTCACACAAAATACCCAAGACCCTGGATATTACTTCTCTCTGGGCCACAAGATCTCAAAACAGCTCCAAGGGGAAAAGACAAATCCTTGTTCACAGCTTACCTGGAACCTTGTTTTAGAAGCAAAACAAGGAAAGCTATTCAGCTATTTCAAGAGAATTCTGTGTTGTTTTTGTTTTTTTTTTTTTTTAACCAAAGCTTGGCCCAAATCCTTCTTCTTACATTTCTTGGCTTCTTCTTCTGATTTTGTTTGTGTTTTTTGTTCTTGGTGTTGTTGTGGTTGTTGATTTGTTTTATGGGGGAAGTTATGCTTTTGCCATTTTCCTCTTGAAAATTACAGACATGGCAATTCGCTGTGGTGTACTGAGGAGCTTTGTCTGGCAGTAGAATTATTGTTGCTGGTAAATTGCTTCTTTTATCATGGGATAGGGCAGATTGCAGGACCTACAGTAGATAAAACAGCCTTTTTCATGCTTATCCACAAAAAATAAGCTGAAGCTTACACATGTAGGGCGGGGGGGGGGATAAGAGGAGACGGGAATGTGTGTGCTGGTACTGAGCTTGAACTCAGGGCCTGGGTGCTATCCCTTAGTTTTTTTGTTGTTGCTGCTGCTGCTGTATTGTTGTTGCTTTGTATTGTTTTTGCCCAAGACTGGTATTCTACCACTTGTGCTACCTCTCCACTTTCAGCTTTTTGCTGGCTAATTGGAGCTAAGAGTCTCACAGACGTTTCTGCCTGGACTGGCTTTAGACTATGAACCTCAGATCTCAGCCTCCTAAGTAGCTAGGATTTTCACCATTTTTAACAAAATGTGTTTTATTCTCAGAATAACAAATGAAAACTTGACAGTTTAGTCTAGTAGAAAAAGAGAGAATTCTAACATTCTACCATAGAAAAGTCTCCTGGTTAGTGTGAGTATTTGGAAGAATTTGCTCAAATATAATTTTTAACCTTGATCAAATTAAACCATTCCACTCGCTGAGTCCAAGAATCTGAGAGTTCAACATGATCTCAAAGGTTGGAACTGGGCTTTTAAATGTCAAGAGACATACACAATTCATTTTCTCTATTCCCTAAGTTTCCAGTAAGATTGCTTCTGCATGAACAACATTTTAGGATCACTTGATATTTTTCCTTTAGGGGGGTTGGTAGTTTCATGAAGTGAGAGGCTTGTACCCCCTAGAAAGCCCTGCATTTCAGAAAGGCAGCCAGACTTCAGACAGCAACGAGACGTTCCACGCACAAATGCAGCATCTCTCTTAGTCATCCTAAGCTTTTTTTCCCACCAAGCAGCTGACATTTTCAAATGTGGGAGAACTACATCTTTAACTCACTCTGATTAGCATCTTGGATGTTTAACTTCTACCTACCAAATTCCCAGGCCACCAAAGATAGACCATAGCTTTGGTCTTCCTTGCAGCTTGCCTGTTCTCAGCAGGGCTAACTCTAAGTTGGCAGACAGAAAACGGCGAGGGTCTCTTCTGAGATAAACACTGAGCTTACAATGCCTGTCTCTCCCTTCTCCCTCTGCACGAAATGTGCATTGTGGATCTAGCTGTACACCCACCAGAATGCCTCTGCGGATTTTCACTCTGGAAATGATTCAGAATCCTCCTATTTCCAAGAGGCATGCCCCCTCTTGTGGTGACTACTTAATACTGCAGTTGTAGCTTCCCCGGAAGAGCTCTTGACACCCAGCAACTTCCCATTCATTTGGGGGAAAGTTTCTGGCGCTCCAATCAATCTATGTTGTGTGTTGGAAATTTGAGCCTTTGGGGGTGAGAGTTTAATCCTTCTGACTACATCTTGCCGTCAGACATAAATTGAACCATGTGATGTTACCGATAGACAAGTACTTTTGATCTCTAAAACAGCAATTTCCTACCACTCAATGTATAAGGTAAACCAGGCAAGGAAACTTTTCAGCCAGCCACATGAATGCCAGCCAAAAATTGGAAAACCCTGCTACTCCATAACTGTAGTGAAAAGACTTGGACATGATAAATAAGTGAAGCCCTAAATCTTAGGTACTTTGCCAAGCTCTGAACATATTCTTCAGGGTTTGGGGGTCAATAGACAGTTGGTTATACAGGCTGCATTTGTGGAACTGCCATCTTTTCGTCAAGGAGTATTAGGCAAGTAAATTATAAAACTACTTCTATGCTCGCACAAGCTAGATACTCAACAGGCAAACCAAGTGCAGTAACACTAAATGAGGGTCTATGATTATAGTTGTAATTATTTTTGTAAGTTTCTGATTTATAATACAAGAACTTAAATTGTGTGTGAAAACTTACGGTAGGTAACCTTTTTCAGGAAAGTTAACTCATTAAGCGACCAAAATTAAAAAATAAAATTCCATTTTTTTTACTAATTAAGATTATTGATGTCAAATGGGAATAAACATCTCTCAGATCAGAGGCCATAATACAGAGCTCCAGTAAATCAATAAGAAAATGGATCGATTCAAAGCTCCTGACATGATGTTTGATCACATCACATTTCAAAGGATGTGACCAAACCCTGCATATATTTTTTAAAGAAAAACTTTTTAAAATCCATGAAAAATGCCAGACTCCAGTGGCTCACACCCTTTATCCTAGCTACTCAGGAGGCTGAGATCTGAAGATGATTGGTTGACAGCCAGCCCAGGCAGGAAAGTTGGTGAGACTCTTATCTCCAAAAAAACACCAGAAAATTGGAAGTGGCACTGTGGCTCAAGTGGTAGAGCACTAGCCTTGAGTTGAAGAGGTGAGGGACAGTGCCCAAGCCCAGGATTCAAGCCCCATGACTGACAAAAAAAAATCCAGGAAAAAAGTTGTTTTTACTTAACACAGAATTAGAGCTATTCCCACTTGAGAAGCTGAAAATGGAATCATGGTTCAAAGATAGCCATAGCAAAAATTTTAAGAGACCCTCATCTCAACCAATAAAAAGTGGGTGTAGAGGCATGCACCACTAATCCCAGCTACTCAGTAAGAGTAAATAAGAAGATGACAGTCAAGATTGGCCCAGGCAAAAATTGGAACTCTATTTGACAGAGAAAGAGAGAGATAGAAAGAGGGAGGAGAATCTACACTAATACGTCATTTTCATTTCTCATATTGCAAAAAAGCAAAAACCTTGTTGACTCACTCTCAATAACAGTATAAAGAACCTCATACTATTTCTAATATAAGTATAAATAACCCAACTTCCCAATAGGACAAGATTACTGACTACATCACAAGTACACACATATACACATATATACTCTGATCCCAAACATATTTCATGTCTGGGAATATATCCTACGAATCTGTTTACCCACAATTAGCAATGCATATGTTATATGTTATTAATTATAAAATTACTCATAAAAACATAAATTGCAAGCGAGTTAAAGACCAATCAATAAGAATATAGTTTGATAGAGTATACAATGGAATATCCAGTTATTGAACAAAAAAAATTACCAAAACAATAACAACAAAAAAGAAGTTGTGAGTATCCACAGAGAGCATTTACAAGATAAATGATTTGGGGAAAACCATACGGGACATTATGCATAACATGTCACTTTATGGCTTTAGTAAGGAAAAACAAATACAACTTCATTTTATAATCATACAGAAACTTTAGAAAGGTACTCAAAACAGTAATAATATTGGTCTGTGGAACAGCCTGGTGGCACATTGTAGAAAGAAAATATTTTATTATATTCCTGTTTGATGGAGGGACAATTCATGAACATATCGCCTATTCAACAATGCCAAGGCTTGGGCAACAGCTCAGTGGTAGGGGAGCTGGCTGAAAATATGTACGATCCTGGGCTCCATCTCCAACACCATATGGAGAAAAGGAACTAAAAAATTAGGTGTAGTAGGATTATTTCTGCCAGTAGGCTCCCTCCTATCTTCAACAAATTAATGGAGTGTGTGTTGATGTGTAGGAAGAGTGGAAATAAAACTGTTTAAGGGCATTACAATGCTATTCCTTAATGATAAACCCCTAGCCTGGCCTCAAACTTAAGGCATCACTCTTAAGCACACTAACAGCAACAGAATATGAGCCCCAGTAAGGCAGATGACCCCAAGATAAAGGTCCTGCTGAGTTCCTGACTTTTCTTCCAGAGCCCAGACCATGTTTGACATGAGAGCAGATGTCTGGTAGCCAGAAAATGAGTCAGCATTGCTCATTGCTATGTGAAATGAGTTGAACTAATACTTAAATAATTTAAAAGACTAACAGTTATCAGTCCTTCTGAGCCTGTACTTGCTACTCTAATATTGATGCATTCATTTATAATTACTAGCACCTCATGCTTGTTAGAACTGTTCTGAGAACCCCAGAAGAACAGCAGTTAGAATGACACATTTCAAGGTCAAAACTTGGCCCTTCCTTGTTATTGACCTCCAAGAATTTGAAATTTAATTGTTTACGTTATGTCTGGGGGGTGAGGGTGCCATTAAACTCAAGACTTTACGCTCTCATGGGGCTTTTTTTACTCAAAGTGTTCTACCATTTACTTCTCCCAGGCAGGAACAGCCCAGGGATTCTTCCTGGGCTGTTCCTGCCCAGGCTGGCTTCAATGCAGTCCTCAGATCTCATGCCCATAAAACGCTAGGATTGCAGATGTGAGTGATCAAAATTAAGTTAAGTGTGAAATGTGAGTATAATAGGTTATAGTAGTTACTTTTGCTTCTCTGTGACAAATACACCTGACAGAACCTTAAAGGGAAGAAGTACTTGTTTTAGTTCATGGCTGCAGAGGTTTCAGCCCATAGTCCTGGCTCTCCAGCTTCTTAGCCTGGAATAATGAAGAATACCATGGCAGGAAGCTTGTGGTAGAGCAAAGCTACTCACCTCACAGTAGGCAGGGAGCAGAGAGGGGGAGTCAGAGAGAGAAGGTGGGGACCCTGGGATAAATGCACTCCCCAAGGACCCACCCTCCGTGGCCTATTTGATCAAGGTAGACTCCACCTCCTAAAGTTTCTAGAACTTTCCAAACTTTCCAAAACCACAAGCTGGTGACCAAAAATTAACATGTGATCCTATAGGGAGCATTTCCCATTGAAGCCATAACATAAAGGTACTTACAAACCCAAATATAGAGGGAAGACATCATGAGATTGTTAAGTTTGGTGATGTAAGAATTGGTTCCTGTGCTTCCTTGTTTCTAAAAGTACTGGGTTCTTGAAAAGTACACACAAAGCTGGGTACTGGTGGCTCACGCCTGTAGTCCTAGCTACTTTGGAGGCTGAGATCTGAGGATCACAGTTCAAAGCAGGCAGGAAAGCACATGAAACTCTTATCTCCAATTAACTACCAAAAAACTGGAAGTGGCACTGTGCTCTGCCTTGAGCAGAAAAAAGCTCAGGAATAGTGTCCAGGCCCTGAGTTCAAGTCCCATGACTGAAGGGAAAAAACAGTACACACATGCATAGACAGCAGTGTGGACTCTTTGACTTTTTTCATATTAATAATATGGCATAAAAATAAAAGAGCTTGAGATCCACACACTGTTTCTCAATCTTTGTTCCTTGCCATCTTTTACTCTCATCACCTTCCACCATGAAAGGTTGGTTTTATCTACCTATTCCAACTATGTCTATACATGCTGTATGTCTCTGTATTTATTGCATATATATTTGTATCTAATACAAAGAGAATGGAATTTACCACCCTTTAAGTATCCACTTTACATGGGTACCTCCCACTCGGGATTCTAAGCAATGCAGGAGGCTGAGACCTGCTTATCTGCAATTCAAAGACAGCCTAGAAAGAAAAATCTGCTGGTCTCCATCGTCATTTAACCAGAAAAACATTATGGGGAAAACACAGATAGCTCAAGTGGCGGAGCACACCAGCTGAGTGAGTGTAATGTCCTGAGTTAAAATCCTGATACCAGTGCCCCCCCAGAAATGGTCTCCAATAAAATGGATAACCATATCTATAAGACAGAACCACAGATTCTTTGTAGCTTTGTAATGTTATAGAAAGATATCCATTTATTATGAAGTAACAGATGAATTTGGGTCAAAATCCTTATCTACCTTTCCCTTGTCACATGACATGTGATCTGACACATCTTCTGGCAGAAAACCAGTCTGACAATACCTGTAACCAATTACCTGTGGCACTGAACACAGGACACTGGAACCCATCAGCAACTGGTACCTTCTCATTTGCTAATTTATAACTAGTCTACATTCACATCTGTACATCTAAAAAGTAAAACGTTGTTCCCAATAAACTATACAATTATAATCAATAACTCAACAACCTCCAATGTACTTTCATTTGGGCCTGTAATGTAGCCCCACATGTCAATTCCAATGGTCCCCGAAGAATCTATTCCACCTTCAAGACCAAGATCAAAGGCCACCTGCTTCAGTGAAACTTGCCTCAGTTCCACCAAAGGTTCCCCATTTTCTCAACTCCCGTGGTGGAGTCTGATTACAACATCATTAGGGTGGCAAATATTCTATTTCAAAATTTATATAGATTTTAACTACCTTATGGGTAAAGCTCTGTTCTATTCCTCTGTCACACACACACACACACACACACACACACACACACACACACACACTCAACATAATAGACTTTCAGTAAATATTTTGGGATCAAGGAATTAATGCTGCAGAGTTGGATCCCAAAGATCAAATATTACCTTAACACATAAAAACAGAAGGAAAAAGGTAGCCAAATTGAAGTCTCTGTGAACATAATGATCTAAAAGAGTAATTACAATTTAGACAGGATTGAATTTTCTCTTGTCATTATTTATTCCACTCAAACCCTAAACATAACTCTCCAATAAAAGCTTATGCCCATATTGTGGATGATGAAAAAACATCCTTCTGGTAAAAGTCAATTTATAAGATAGATGAATTGTTTTTTTAAAGAGGATATCCCAGGGTGGGGGAGGCTGCCACTCAATTCCAATCTAGCTCAAGTTCACTTAAAGTGTTCTGTGTTTGAATAATCACAGAATCATTTTCTGGGTCTCTTAGTCTCTTGCTGTCATCAATGGTCTTTCTTTGTCAGGCTGCTGCCTCAGCTGGGGAAATTCTACGTTAAAAAGAAACATGGATGTCAGATGCAATGACAGAGAGCAAAGAGAATGGCTATGTGCAGCATGCTTTTTTTCAGACCCTGTGATGTTTAAGCATATACCTAACGCTTTTTTACACATGCAGAATAACCAGGCTAATTAAAAAGCCCATACAGCTCTGGTTAAAATCTGTTCAAATTTTTTGGAGCACCTGTTACAACAGAATGCCCACAGACTTGATAGTTTAGAGCCAAGACACCTGCTACCTTATGTCTCACAGTATGTTCAGTTTTATACTGTTAGAAAAAATAAACACTTTTTGACATTTAGCAATCTTACACAAGTGATAGGAAATTATCAGGAAGGAATGATGGTTTAACCCTTCCTGTGCTGTGTTGGGAAACCACACCCTTTGTCTCCAGAAGGAAACAGATTTCTAATGTTGTCTCATGAAGCTACATACAGTTTCTTCTTTACTCATTCCTAATCCCACAAGGTTTCCAAAAGGTCAAGGTTACCTCCGTAGAAGCAGGACTTTCCTAGTTTAAAGAAGTTTTCTGATGTAAGCATGTAATGCCCAATCTTCAAGTACGCTTTTGTTGTGAGCCCTCTAACAAAGCATGTTATTGTTTTGGCTTTGCTAACTGTTAATCAAGCTCAATGACAGGTTTGATGGGATCATATTTAGAGATTCTTCTTACCAGAACTGTACTTGAAATGCATTTAGCTTTGAAGAAAAATAGGTAATAATTTTCTATATTTAAGAATTTTTCAGAATCCAAACATATGTAGATAGGAACTTTCTTGGCAGTACTGGGAATTGAACTTTATCATTTTAGCCTCCATTTTCCTTTAGTTATCTTTTTCAATTTGGGTCTTTGCTTTCTTGCCCAGATAATGTTGAATTGTGATTCTCCTACTTGTTTTTTTCATTGAGATAGGGTCTCTCTAACTTTTTGCTCAGGTTGGCTTTGGACAGTGAGCATCCTAATCCATGCCTCCTACACAGTTAAGATTCAAGGCATAAGCAGAGCACCCAGATAGGAATATTTGAATATCCTGTTTAGATTCAATTTCTGAGTTGATACATGAATCTCATGAAGATAATGTTAAAGTAGCTACTGACATATAATCTTTGTAAATAGCTGCCATTTTATCTGTCATTACTATAGATAACCATGTCTAGTTTGACTGTCAGCCTATTTGGCTTACTGGACACTTGAGTTAACAAATATGTCATCTTTGTAAACAAAAAAAAAGAACACCTCAATTTTATCCTGCCATATGGTTTTAAACACCTAACTCAAGTTAACTACATTCCTATCAAGAAAATCTGATGGCTGATTAGCCAGTCCAGATAGAAAATTGTGTCCAAAGCAAAGTCAAGCATATCCAGAAAGACTTAATTTATAATTCCCAGCATTGCCTAGGTAGCAAAAAAAAAAGAATTAAAATAATGTAAGTGTCCTTTGACAGTGAATGAGGTGAATAAATTATGAGAGAAAGTTTCAGTAGCTCTTATATGGTAGTACACAACAATCTCCAAGATAATCTGCTAAATAAAAAATAGAAAGTAGAGGATAAAATAACCAATAAATGACAAAGCCTCCCATGTATACATACACACATATTTGAACATCTATAACAATATAGGTTATCTTTGAAAGAAAACTCTGCATTGGTGACAGTCATTATCTCTGAGCGGTTATCCAACTATTAGTGGGCAAGAATAGGTAGAAACGTATCTGTCACCAAAAAAATCTTTTTGCAGCTTCAGCTATTTGTATTTGACATACATATTCCTTCTTCAAACTTCAAGATGCAAATAAAAATAGTTCATTCAAATGTAAATGTAAAATATCATGATCAATCTTTAATGCAACCTAATATGTACAATACCATGATCAATCTTTAATGCAACCTCATATCCTAAAGTACTTCTAAGTTCCCAGACTGTTTCTGATTTGACTCTAGATAAGTATTTAACAATATAAATCACAATTTAATGCCTAATTATCATGACGAAAACAGCTTTTGCATGTTGAATGTGTATAGCTGTATTCAAATACAAGCTGTTTTGACTTTTAACCAACATACCAGAACTAGGAGTGATTTTGTTGCATAATTAGAAAACAACCGAAAATATATTTTCCTAAGATATTTTTAAAGATAAATGAAAGCATTTTTAGATGTTTAAGGGAAATGATGTTTTAATTCCTATACATGTCTCAGCAGAGAAATTCTATTTGTATTGGGAGCCACAGACACTCTAGCTCAGCTGGTGCCTTGGCACTTTGTGCTAGGAACATCCTGAACCTGGCACTCCTGTTGCCTACAATGGACATGAAGGACCATGTGGCTTTCCTTGTGGCACTAGTCGTGGGGTGCCGCTTTATAAATCCCCATACTGAAGAAACTATCAAATTACTAATACAATGATTAGATTGAAAATGAATCGGACATATATACTTGGTTCAAACATTGTAACAGTGATACATGAAATATTACTGCTTGCAGAAAATATTGAGATATTCTTTATTTCACTATATACATAGCTATCAGTTACATTATAACTTTCATGATCTCTAAAGCAAAATAGAGATCCATTTAACAAGGTAAAAAAAAAAATCAAGCCAGGTGTTGGTGGCTCACACCTGTAATCCTAGCTACTCAAGAGGCTGAGACTTGTAGAATTGCAATCAAAGCTAGCACAGCCAGAAAACTCTGCAAGATTCTGTCTCCAAAATAACCAGATAAAAATTCTGGGTTGGAGACATGGCTGAAGTGGTAGAGAACCAACTAAACAAGAGCAAGACCTTGAGTTCAAAAGCTGGTAATAGAAAGAAATTAACACTCTTTATGTCATAAGTTTTAAGCTTAGACCTACATATAGACAGATTGAATAGTCCTTATCCTAAATGTTCAGAACCAGAAGTATTTCAGATTTGGAGGGTTTTTTTTTCAAAATTCTGGAATATTTTCATATACATAATAAGATATCTATCTTGGTGTTGAAACCTAGAAGCACAAATTCATTTTGTTTTATGCACACCTATACACACAGACTGAAAGTAATTTTTTTTTTTTGGTCCGGTTGTGGAGCGTGAACTCTAGTTCGGGGCGCTGTCCCTCAGCTCTTCAGCTCAAGGCTAGCGCTCTACCACTTGAGCTAGCGCTCTACCACTTGAGCCACAGCGCCACTTCCGGCTTTTTTTTTCTGCTTATGTGGTGCTGAGGAATCCAACCCAGAGCCTCATGCATGCAAGGCAAGCGCTCTACCACTGAGCCAACTTCCCAGCCCCTGAAAGTAATTTAATACAGTATTTTAGTGCTTTTTTTTATCGACTGCAACTTGTCACATGAAGTCATATGTGGCATTAGGTTAGGACTAAAAATATTTCAGATTTTGGAGCCGTTTGGATTTTGAAGTTACAGATTTGGGCTGCTCAATCTGTACAAATTTGAATACTATGAATTATTTAAAATTTTCAACTATTTCAAATATTTCACCAATTTATGAGTACTCTCTGTAATGGCAAATTTGAACAGGAAGTGAAACAAATAAACAGCTATTCATGATGAAGTATCCCATAATGAGAATATATCTCATTCATGCTAATTGAAAAAAAATCTGGCAAGTTAAAATATTGATATTTTCACTTATCTAAGTGTTCCCACTGCTTAAATTATCTCCTGAATCCTAAGTAGAGTGTGTGCCCAATATCTGAAATGATTCAACCCACACATCTTTATGCAGGTGAAACAATAGAATTTTGTTTTGAAGTCATCACCTTCTCTGAAGCCTGAATGATGTTAGTCATAAGAATAAATAAATGTGACAGAGGAATCTTTATGTTCTCTAACAAATTCATTTTTTATTTTATAAAGGGCAAAATATGAAATCATTTTTGCTTAGACTAAGAGCTATACCATGGCTATGAGGAACATGCCAAAAGGATTTAAGCCACTTACTTGAATTCTTCACTTTACCTGGTTATCATTAATTATTCAGGGAAAGAAATGAAACAAAGCAAAAATAGTCATAGTTTTTCTTAGCACATACTATATTCTCAAAAACTTACATATATTATCTTATTTTATCGTAATGCAATCAGTGAAATAGATAATCTAACTGTCCTTCTATCCATAAAAGAGAAAACAGACACAGAGAGGTTAAGGACCCTGCCTCAGCACAGAACTAGGAAGAGAGCAAGCTGGGCTCTCCAAAACTTTCTCTCTTAGTATGTAAATTAGCCTTGATGTTTTTATTTCATGACTTTCTCATTCATGTCTTCATTTTATTTATTTTTTAATTTAAATTTACTTCTAATTGCTAGCAAAGAATATAATTGTATATGCTTCTGAGACACCATCTAATATTTCAAGGCAAGTATACATTGTATAGTGTTTGGGTTAGGGAAAACATACCTATCTTCTCAAGCATTTTTTATTTCCTTATGATTAAAATATTCAAGACCCCTTAATCTAGCCTTCTGAAATATATTGATATAACTCGAATCTATACTTACCCTAATGTGCAAATAGCACCTCAGAACTTGCTTCTAACTGTAACTTAGTCCCATGATCCACCACTCCCCTAGCAGCCCTCCTCACTGCTCTCTACAACAGCTGTAACCACCATTCTACTCTGAATTTCTCTCAGCTGAGCTTTTTACATTTCAGATACAAGTGAAATCAGTTAAAGATTTTTCTTTTTTGGGGGGGGTCCGGTCGTGGGGCCTGAACTCTGGGCCTGGGCACTGTCCCTCAGCTCTTCAGCTCAAGGCTAGCGCGCTAACACTTGAGCCACAGTGTCACTTCCGGCTTTTTTCTTTTTATTTATTTGGTGCTGAGGAATCGAACCCAGGGCCTCATGCATGCCAGGCAAGCGCTCTACCACTGAGCCACCATCCCAGCCCCAGATTTTTCTTTTTATGTAGTTGTTTTTACTATCTTTAATTATACAAAGGAGTTATCATTTAACAAAGCAGTTCATGAGCACAATGCATCTTGATCAATGTCACCCTTTCAACAGTCTCATCCTTCCCTCCCAAGTCCACTCTATGCTCAATATTATTAATTTTGTAGATTATTCATTGAA
Organism: Dipodomys ordii; assembly: GCF_000151885.1. Lineage (NCBI taxonomy): Eukaryota > Metazoa > Chordata > Mammalia > Rodentia > Heteromyidae > Dipodomys > Dipodomys ordii. The sequence continues at coordinate 12,842,716 of NW_012267221.1, forward strand.
TTTTATTGCTGCATTCCCCCTTCTTTCTTCTCATTATTCACCTACCTTTTCTTGGCCTCACCCCACTTTTCAAGTATCTATTTCCTGGTGTTTCCTTTATTAGACTGTAGCTTAGCCTAAGGAACTACACTATTGGAGTTCTCCCCTCAATCTACCATCTTTCAGTTAATACATTTAAATATACCACTCCCAGGGGGCTGGGAAGGTGGTTCAGAGCGCTTGCCTTGCTGCATGAGGCCCTGGGTTCAACTCCTCAGCACCACATAAGCAGAGAAAGCCAGCAGTGGCGCTGTGGCTCCAGTGGTAGAGTGCTAGCCTTGAGCTGAAGAGCTGAGGGACAGTGCCCAGGCCCAGAGTTCAGGCCCCACAACTGACCATAAAAATAAATAAATAAATAAATAAATATACCACTCCCAAAGTGTTTGCTTACACGTTTATAAATTAATTCATATGAGAAAAACATGCAAGCCTTGTATCATTGGGCCTGACTTATTTTGCTTCACATGATTTTGCTCATTACAGCACTATTCACCGTAGCCAAGGTATGGAATCAACACAGATGCCCTCAATGGACAAATGGATCAAGAAAATGTGGTATATATACACAGCAGAATTTTACTTGTGAATTAGACAGAATAATATGGCATCATTTGCAAAGAAATGGGAAGAACTTGGAAGGTTTTTCAAATAAATACATGTAGAGGAGCAGTACAGAAATGTATTTAAACTATTTGGAAATCACACTGTGCAAAGCAGAGATTTATCAGTTGTTCTGCAGAATAAATGACTAATATAATGTCCTCATACTATTAAACATCATAAATGTTTGTTTTTGTTATTATGTATGCTTTAGTTTCTCTGATCAGTTGGGATAAAAAAAACAGTGTCTTCCTCAGAGCTTGTTAGTAGTAATGAGTTAAAATACAAAAGAGTTGCCATTTAACAACTACTTAAAGATTGTGTGTGTGTGTTACAGGAGACACTCAGACACTCCGACATTAACACTAACGTATTATTATTGTTGTTACTGCTGTTTTTATTGTTATCATTTATGGTGTATCTTCTGAGATTCCAAACACATGACAAGTAATGCTTTCATTTTTTCACTCCTGAATGAAAATTCAGATTTATCTAACTAGCTGGCTCACTGCTCTTTGTTCCTCAATTTCCCCACATTTGTGGGGCTCATCCCAACCTTTCCCCACTCTCCAGTGCCCTTTGGCATGAGGCCAACCCAGAGGAGTAGAAGGAGTACTACTGGGCTATTTGGGGATTATTTAAATAGTAAAAAGGAGGTAACAGGGTTGGGAAGGTGGCTCAGCGGTAGAGGGCTTGTCTTGCATGCATGAAGCCCTGGGTTTGATTCCTCAGCAACACATAAGTAGAAAAAGCCAGAAGTAGCCATGTGACTCAATTGGTGGAGCGCTAGCCCTGAGCTGAAGAGCTGAGGGACAGTGCCTAAGCCCAGAGTTAAAGCCCCATGACCGACATGGGGGTAATAAACCAGAGGGAAAGAAGAACGGAGATAGTTATTAGATTTCAGAGAAAACTAAAGAATTGGGACAAGTGGAAGCAGCCTTGGAGGATCTGAGGAATGGAGCACCAGGGAGTCTAGGAATTGCCCTTAGAAAGGAACAGGACTCACAACATTTGTCAGAGGAGCGGAGAAAGGGTGAGAATGGTGGGGAGGATGCAGAGAAATGTACATGTTGATCAGTAGAATTGGGGGAAGTTCGTTCCTAGGCCTCCTTTATCTGAAGCAAAGCATCTGCTGCTAGTGAGGACAGCCCTGGTGAGACCTGGGTTTTGAAAAATAGGAGAGAGGAAGTTGGGATTCGCAGTTGTAGAGAAGGGGAGTGATGAAGGGATAGTGTTAAAGGCCTCAAGGACTCGAATACGGTTCAGAGCAGGTGATGTGACTGTGTGAGGAAACCACATCGTGGGCAGGGAAGACTGACAGCTGGGTAGGGGCTCTGTGGAGGTTTGGGCGTAGGAGGAAATACAAGATTGAAGATGCAACACGTGGGGTGAAGTGACAAACCATCTTGTGTAGACTCTGTTGAGAAGAAAGAGAACAACGGGAAAATGAAGAGAGAAAGTAGGTCCAATGTGACTTATTGTGTAACAGTGTCACTGGGTTCTGAAATTAGAAAACAGCACAGATTTGAATGTAGTATTTCAGAAGTTAGCTGATCTAGATTATGATGTCAGGGTGCCACTGTGGAAGAGGAGTCAAAGAAGAAGAAATGTGAAGATCCCTGGATATGAAAAAATAAAGAAATGGAGAGAGGCCAGGTAATAGGATGCCGCATTCATTTGATACAGCTTTTATAACAGATGATTGTACATAACGCAGGCTCAAATAACAGAAACATATTCCCTAATGATTCTGATAGCTAAAATTTTGAGTCAAGATGTCAACAGTGTTTGTTTCTTCTGATACCTCTGTCTTTGGATTGTAAGTGAGCATATTCTACCATCTTCTTGTGGTCTTTCCTACCTGTGTGTCTATGAACCAATCTTCTCTTACAATATCAGTCATATTCAATTAGGTTCAAACCCTGATGTCTTGCCAGGCACCAGTGTCACAGGCCTGTAATCTAGCTACTCAGAAGATTGAGATCTGAGGATCATAGTTCTAAGCCAGCCTGGGCAAGAACATTCATGTCACTCTTATCTCCAATTAGCCACCAAAGCAGCCAGAAGCCAAGTGTGACTTAAGTGGTAAAGCACTAGAAGCCTTGAGCAGAAAAGCTCAGGAACAATGCCCCAGCCCTGAGTTCAAGTCCAACCTGCACTGGCAAACACACATATGCACAAGCACACACACACACACACACACACACACACACACACACACACACCCTAAGGTCTCATTTTGCCTTGATTACCTCTTTGAAGATTCTGTCTACAAATGCAGTCATGTTCTGAAACAAAAGAGGCTAGGACTTAAACATAAGAATTTGAAAGGTACACAGTTCAGTACATTATAGATGCGTCTTCCACAAAGAGATAGGGAACTCCCAGAGTGGTGGCAAAGATAAAGAAGATGCATAACCAGCTTTCTCCTATCTCAATGAAACTATGTCTTACACATTATAAGGAATTACAAACTGTTTTCTTCTTGAAATATTTTTGCTGATAAACTCATAACTCATGCTAGTATTTTAAGCATAATATTAGTTTTTATGTTTTGTCCAAAGACAAAAGAAAGAGTCTGTGGTGTTCAAAACCCTGTCATGTAGATGTTGGTGTGACTTCTCATTGACTGTGCTACTGGAGACATGGCTTACATTCCTAACCATTTTCTTACAGGACAGTACAAGAAGGAAAAATGCACTCACCCTACATCTGGATTCTCTGACATACTGAACATAGAGAGATGACCATAAAATAAAGCTATATAATCTACAACCTGTATACTGCTAGAACTGTTAGAATTTCTCTGTTTTCTGCCCTTCCTTGTCATAATAAGAATTGTATCGAACATTTTGTTGAGCAAAGCATTGTTCCAAGCATATGTAATGTACCCTACATTCATTACCTTATTTAATACCAATAGCAACCCCAGAAAAGGAAATAGAATAAAGGACATTAGATAAATCACCCACTCAGAATCATCCAGCTGGTAATTGGCATTCAGTCTACTCAATTATGGTGCTCAATTTGTGGATGGAATCTCTCCAGCTATACTGAGTGACCCATCACTAATGTCCCTCCCTGCCAGGGTGCTTATAAAGTGCTATCAAAAGTGGGGGCAAAGGAGAAGCTTTATATCCCCCTCCTCAAAAAATATTTCTTGATGGAGGGGGATATAAAGGAGAATGACAGAGTGAGTTTGATTAAGTATGTTACAAAAAAGTTATGAAAATGTTACAATGAACCCGGCCTTGTACAGCTAATGTATTCTAATTTAAAAAATCTTTAAAATGTTGATAAAATAATTCTTTAAGTATAATAAAAAACTGTCTTGTGTGATCCACATTTTTCTCTAGTTGTTCTTATTATTAGTGTTGAACCAATTCAGCAGAACTCAAAAGAGAAATACATGGTTTTTTACCGTCTTTCAGCTGGGCTGGCTTGTTCTACATCAATTAGGCTTTAAATTGTTTTCCTTACTCTATTTTTATTTGGATTATGGAAATAAGTTCCTCATACATTTAGCATTAAAATATCTGCTGGCTTTAGGGTTTAATATTGAAACAATGTGAGGTTTTTGTCTTTTGTCAAAGTCTCAGACAACTTGGAAGATTGGAAGAAACTGAAGAACTGCTAATTATGTGCAACTTAACCATAGAATTTTTTCCTTTGTGGAATTTTTGTTTACTTCTTTATTATACTTTCTACCATCTTAGAAAGTCATTGGAGTCAATAACATCATTTGAAGTTGCTGAGCTAATTCCAGAAGGGACATTAATATTGTTATAATGAGAATCCTCTTACAGATTTATTAAGTAAGCTCTTTCTCTTTAGATAAGACTAGAGTATAGAGCATAATTTCTTGCTATAGAAATTTGTCTTTGTAACACTCTCTCTGCTAAGCCTGAGTTAGGAACAAACATGAAAGATTTCACCAATTCCAAATTTATTTTGGTGCAATTCCTAAGATTTGTTCTTTTATTGTGAAGATAAAACAATATTGGTTCTTTCACTCAAAACATTTTCATTTTGCCTGGCCCTATACCAAATTAACTTCTTGAAATTCAGTAATTGAATAATGTTGGAGGAAATCTAACTGACTGAAAATTTAGAAAACAAGAGACATGCATTCCTCAGCAATGTGTTCCTGTTGTTTTGCTGGTATTTTACTCTCCATCATTTGGGTACTTCATTTCCATATGAAAAAACTGTATGTTGGTATATGCAATGCATATATATTGTTTAAGCTATGACACATATTGTAGCTTTCTAAGGTCCTTTTGTTCTCAACTCTTTGTCATAGCTATTTATCCTGAAAAAGCATAAAAATTTAAAGTTCATGCATAGATTAAATAAGAAAATACATAACCTAAATTTATTTTTTAAAAAACATGTAATAGAACTTTATTATTCCTCTTAAATCCTTAGTATTTTGACACATTTCATTGCTAAATAAAACTGTTTTAATTTAAGCTAAGAAAGCTAATTGTATCAGATACTAAAAGTTCTTGTAAGTTGTTGAAAGTGTTAGTTCTGGGAATAGCATTTTTATATTTCTCATATTGATTTGCCTTTGAGACAAACTGCAACAAGAAAGCAGGTGATAAGCCTTTGTTAATGCCTCTGGGAGAAAATGCTGTAGCTACAGACTACTGTTGATAAACAGATTTTGAATTAATTAGTTCTGCATAATTATGTGAAACACCAACTCTCTAAAACCAAATGCAACTGGTCTTACATTACTTTATATGTAATTATTGTCTTAAAATTTACATATTTTAGAATATAAGTTTACTATTCTAAAAGCATTGATTAAAATTTAAGTGGCATATGTTTGATGCATATTATTTATTATTAACTTTATGAAATGAGATATTAAGAGATTTACTTTTTATACATTGTTACCATTAGTGACAGATCTGAGACTTACTATATGCTACTATCCCTGCCTCATACTTTCTGGAAGTCATACTTCATTATCAGAAAATGCCAGAGTGAACATCTTACAAAAAAAAAGCCTGAGGCTAAGAGGGCAGAACTTTAATAAGACACTTTTATGAATTTTGTTTACACATTTATAATATCAATAATGACAAAAAGAAAAGTAGAAGAAACAAATGCTTAAAAAGAGATAGCAGAGAGCTGAAGGCATGGCTCAAGTGGCAGAGTATCTGCCTAGTAAGCTCTGAGGTCCCGAGTTAAACTCAATTGTTGGGGGAGGGGAAGGGAATAAGGCAGTCACTAGTGGCTCCCACCTGTAATCCTACCTCCTCAGGAAGCTGAGATTTGAGGGCTGCAGTTCAAAGTGATCCTGGGCAGGAAAGTCCATGAGACTCTCATGGATTTAACTTAATTGAAGGATTAAGCACAATAAATAAATAAGAAAGAAAGAAAGAAAGAAAGAAA
>NW_012267221.1:12852110-13001884 GCF_000151885.1 Dipodomys ordii
GAGGCTACAATGCTTGATAAGAAATGTACTCATTATCTTGCCCATGTAATTGTAACCCCTCTGTACAGTATTTTCACAATAAAAAAAAAACAGAATATATGGGAAATTTGCAAGAACATACTGAGAGTTGAGAACCTGTACAGCCTTGAAAGCCATACTAAGGAAAGCTCCTTATTGCATAGGCAATGGGACTCCAAATAAGGGTTATGAACAAAGAAGTAGCCATCTGATTTTCTTTTCCAGGACATTCATTCCATTTGCAGAGTAGAGAATGGATTGAAGAGGACAAGCCTAGGTTTCAAGAGAATACTTAAATGCTTTTACCATAAACCAAGACAGGAATTCATAAATTATGGAATGATTCAAGTTTATAATTTAGGCAACCATTAAGTTACCTGTATATTACTATGTTAGTTTGAGACATGGAAAATTTGAATTGCCTATAGGACATCCAAGTAGAAATATGCAGTAACAGAACCACTTCTTTTAGGCTTCTTGTGATAATTATGAGCATTATGAAATTGCTATTAAATATTCTCATGGAAATCTCAGCAAATAATATCAGTGATTACCAGATTATCCAAGCATTTTTTTCCTTTCTAGCTCTGACATGATTTGAGTGATACGATGAGAAGGAGTCATAGCAAATGTTTTACATGTTGACAATTTAAGCTAATAGATATTTTTAGATGTTGTGTAAGAAAAGAGCTCTGGGCTAAAAATGATGCTGACATTTAAAGATTCTCTGTAAACTTTAGAAATGTGTAGCCTTAGACACCAAGGCCTAGTCATTTGGAAATAATACTTACTATCTAAACTTAATCCTTTTTCAACTTTGCTTTCTGTCTTGGCTCAGATCTTCCCACTATTATGTACTCTGAAGACAATTTGTTCTTCTATTTTGGGCTCCAAAAGCTTCATTCACATTAAGTTGAGATCTTTTGTCCTCCTGCTTGAGGTCCTCCAGGACAGCAGAAATTTGTGCTCTTGGGGTCCAGGGGAGATAAATGTTTCTCCATTTGAAGTGTTACCCTCTCATAAATATTACAAAAGTAAGTTTTCTTTAATATGTTATTTGATAGCTCATAGTTCCCAAATCATTTTGTTAAACTGTGTCATTCACTAGTAAGGCTCTTCGTCTCATTTTTCTAAACTACCACCATCTTGGAAGAGAAAAGACTCATAAATTTGATGCTAAAGGGCTAGATTCCATTCTTGTCTTAGCACTTTTTCAAACTCAGAGTTGATTCTGGTCGTTTAACTTCCCTGAGCCTTGGTTTTCTCTGCCCAGCTAACAAGATTGTAGTAACAGTCTCTACAATCAGAATAATAACTACAGTTATACTGTCTATCAGACTCAGAATATAATGTTCTAGATTCTGGTCCAAGCCACATCATGCTGATCTTTTCAAAGTCCTTTCTTTGGAAAGTTTGCACCTTCTCCTGCAAGCAAATTCTAAAGTTTGGATTTGGCCAACTCTAGAAGCAGTGAAGTGGTCACCTACCTAGGTAATTAGTTATAGATAGACCCCTAAATCTTTATTCTACCTCATTGTGGAACCTTCACAGATTTACTTATATGTTGATTCCTAACAATCCCAAGAAGAAAGTTACAATCATGGCCTTCTAGAGGTTTATCCTCTGCTGAGTCTTATAATGCACCTTTGTAATCCCAATCCCAGCATTCAGGACCCTAAGGTACAAATATCATGGGTTCAAGACCAGCTTATTCTGCATAGCAAAGCCTTTTCTGAAAGAGAGAGAGAGAGAGAGAGAGAAAGAGAGAGAGAGAGATTGAGAGAGAGAGAAGGAGGTAAGGAGGCTTGAAAATAGGAATCCTGAGTATTCTGGAGTGAAGGTATAAAAATTCAAGAACCTCTTGATTGTCAACATGAGAGGCTCTTCAATATACGGTATTCAAGAAGATTTAATGATATAACCAAGTCACTTGATCCCATTTCACCTCCTTTTATCTGCCATCAGACACAAGCAAAAGTGGTTTTTCATCTTGCTAAATTTGGAAAGCCTTTGGCCTCATTTAAACCATAACAGGCAAGATATCTGTTAAGGAAAACATCTCAGCTATATTTAGTTGACAAATTTTGTTCATCTTTTTCTTCTGACAAAATAAAAGCAAAGATTTAATAACATACACAAATGCTTCAACAATGTACCAAATTATCCTATACATAATACGATTCCACAGATACTTTTTGTCCCTAAGGACCTCTGCTCTGGTCGCTGTTTACTTATGATAAGCAAGCACATGCTCAGTCACCAAGTACCTTGTGATTTCTATGAAAGACATAGTATCACAGCAAGAGTTTCAGGGGACAGGTATCTTACTGAGACTCACGAGGCAATCTGACTATAGAGTTTTACCATATCTCAAATATGTAATATTCCCTTCAATTCTTGGTAGGCTATTGAATTCTCAGAAATGCGGTACAAAGTTTAAAAATCTTATTACCTTAGTACAAGTAAACTGTAAATGAAATCAATCATTTTTACCTTAGTAGTGAAAAGGAATTGCAAAAGCTTACCATAGACTCGGTAAAGGTTTTAGGCAGTGATTCTTAGGATTGGCTCAGAATCCCACATCAACTGAAAAGCTTCCAAAGCTCTCATAACCTCACTGTATTCCTAACTAATTAAGTCATTATTTTGAAGAGTAATGACCAGGTGTCACTGTTTTTCAAGGCTCCCCAGAGATTCCAATATGTCACTGAGGATGAGACCCACTAATACAAGATTTAACAAATAGTGATGGCATACATTTGGACTTATTGTGCTTATTTAACCAACATAGAAACCAAAATTACGGAAACAATTAGTAATACGATTTCCTTCAGGGAAGACCACATCTTTGGGTTTTTGTCTTCTTCATGAGCTATCAACTCTAGTATTTGCCATGCCCCAATTTCAATGCTCTATTTCCTGTTTGGGAATCCTGAATTCATCCCAGAAGTAGTATAACATCTCTAGACATCTTTTGTCTTTTTTTTTAAGTCTACTGGCAAACCACTTAGTTTAGAACTCCTGAGAGGGCCTCCTGAGATTCTAAAATTAGCTAAGGGGGATGGATATAAATTAATGCAATTTTTTTGGTTCTAGAAAGTCTTTTAGGAGAGTCTAGGATATGGCAGCATCAAGGTGTGGCTAGTGGTGGAGGAATGAGAAAAAAAAATCTCTAGACCCTCCTCCATCTTCATTTTCATCCCTCTATTTTTTGACATGGACAATTACAGTTTTTCTGTGACTTAATGTGTCTTGTATACTGTCATTAAAACACAGTTTCATAGTATAGAATGGCACAAGGGCAAACCCTAATTCAAATATTCCATCCCTTACACTTTGCACTTGGATATACATAGATATCACAGAAAAAAAGAACAGTTTGTTTGAATTCTCCTGTTGGGATTTTTCTCATGAACAATTTATAAGCATTCACTACAATTTCTGTCCAATTGGCCTCAGATGCAAACCCAAACAATGTTGTAGGGTTTTTTTAACTTTAATACAATGTCAAATAAAATTTCCGTGTTCAATTTCAGACAACTGACTCCGAAATGTGAACATATTTAACTACATATTTCATGTTTAATTTTTAAAAAGATAAGTAGTTAAAATTGTGTTTTAGAATGAAGAGGAGAGGGGAGAGGAAGATGCAATCAAGAATTCAGTACATAACCTACAAAATCAAGAAAAGCAAAGGGAAGAGATATATAGGGAGGGATGAGGTAACATCGGCAAGATGTGTAATATTCATAAATTGCTTTGTTTTTTATTTTATTTTTATTGTGAAAATATTGTACAGAGGGGTTACAGTTACATGAGTAAGGTAATGAGTACATTTTCTATCGAACATTGTTACCTCCTCCTTTGTTTTTCCCCTACCATCTCTTCCCTCTCCACATCCTCAACTCCTCCCTCCCCCCCCGAAATTATACAGTTCATTTTCAACATAGTGTCTTGCACATCTCATTGTTAAAATGGGTCAAACTATATTCTTATTTCAGCATTTTATTCCCCTTCCCCTCCCCAAATTAGAAAAACGTATATACAAGATTCAGGGCACCGGAATCAAATACAGTGAAAACAGGCTTTATATCATGGGGAAGAAAACACAAAAGAAACAAAAAAATCACATGGTACATTAAAAACAACAGCAAGAAAGATAAAAACCACTTGTTTAATAACTCCTTTGTATAACTACTTGTGTAAAACAAAAGTTAAAAATCACATTTTAGTCCTACCCATTTATCTCTAACAACAGAAGTATTAGCAAAACTGTACTGCTGAAAGAACAACTTCAGTTTCCTCAGAGATTCACTGAATCTAGATTTGGCGTTCAAACTTAAAAACTTTCTATTTCTGTCCTGGTTTTATATTTCTGGTTCTATTTGCAGGCTAAAGTTGGCAATTGGGTCTCTTCACTTCATCTCTTAATTTTATATATCACACAGATGCTCTGACTCATTCAGCAATCTAAGACCAATTGTCTAGTTACTGACAATTTACCTATTATGCCTGTGTGCTAAATGTCATTATTTCTGAGACTCTTTTTCCCTGATTACAACTTGATAAAATTGCAGTTCAGTTCAGATCGCAACATGGAAGGAGTTTGCAGGGTTTGTTTACAATTAAGGATGCCATATGCTCCTCTAAGGAAAAATATGCTAATTACTAGGGAAGAAATGAAATAAGAAAACATGGAATTGCTGCAGACCTACTATGCAAATAAGCAAGTTATTTTCTGTTCAGTGGAAATAAATATGATGAATTCATCCCATTATAATTTTATAACTGGGTAAAATTTACATTGAAAAGGAAAAAACAAGTTGTTTAAATAGGGATACAGGTGGACCCATTGCAACAATAAGATGTACAAGACGTTATGTCAAAAAATGAATTTTACAACTTTGGTGGGGACGGGGTTGGGAAGGCAGGGATGGGAAGGGGAAACAAAGGAGGAGGCAACAATGCTTGATAAGAAATGTATTTATTTCCTTGCTCATGTAATTGTAACCCCTCTGTACAGTATTTTCACAATTAAAAAACTTATTAATAAAAAAGGTTAAGAGAAAGAAAGCCATATTATTTAATAGATACCTATTCAGTACATAAGCTTACCTATTTTAAAGTTTAGATCTAAACCACTAAACCCTGTTTATGTATAAGATTATATAGCACATTATTAATTTTTTTGTCTTTTCTTTTTTTTTTTTGGTACTGGGCATCGAACCCAGGATGTTGCACTTGCTAGGCAAGCGCTTTGCCACTGAGCTACATCCCAGCCCTAACATTATTAAATTTTCAAAGCTATGTACAATAACAATCTGAACTGAAATCCACTCAAAGTAGATTTTCCCTTTTTTACTTGATGCTACTTGTCCTTGCCACACTTCTCCAAGGTTCCATCTTCCAGCATTTTTTGCTGGGGGGAAATATTAAATTGGGTCAGTCGCTTGTCTGTAAAGTAACTGCTAGTGTTTGCATTCCAACTCTTCAGTACTTTTTTTCCTTTTCTTCAGCTGGTTTGTTATTATTAAAAAGGTTTTTCTTAAGAAAAAACTAAAAAAAGAAAGGAGGAGGAAGAAAAAGACAAGGAGTTGGAAGAAGAGAAACTGGAGGAGGAGGAGAAGGAAGAGGGGAAGGAGGAGAAGAAGATCAACATACAATATGTTCCCCTAACAACATAACAGGAGGGGGTAGCAGCACAATGGGCTCTGCAGGAGATTCCCTCCACACTGTACCCAAACCTCTCCTCTCTTCAAGCACAAGCATCCATGTGGACCTTTCTCAAGAAAACTCCTGCAATATGTTCAGTTAACCCCTTAGAACTTGGAATCTCCCCCAGAAGTTCGGATCTGCACCAGAAGTCCATGACAAGGCCTATCTCAGCAATGTTGTACAGCAGGCAGATGGACAAGTAGTAGGTCTGTATGTTTTGCTCACAGAGCTAAAGCAAGAAAAAGGCTAGCTTTTAGCAAATGGCCACTTCATGAGGTCCAAATTTCAGATGCTCACTCTATTTTTTTAATGGCCTCTTTTTTTTATTGTGAAAATACCGTACAGAGGGGTTACAATTACATGGGCAATGTAATGAGTGCATTTCTCTCTCTCTCTCTCTCTCTCTCTCTCTCTCTCTTTTTTTGGTTGGTTGTGGGGTTTGAACTCTGGGTCTGAGCGCTGTCCCTCAGTTCTTCAGCTCAAGGCTAGCACTCTACCACTTGAGCTACAGTGCCAGTTCCAGTTTTCTGGTGGTTTATTGGAGATAAGAGTTTCATGGAATTTCCTGCCCAGGCTGGCTTTGAACCGTGACCCTCAGACCTCAGCCTCCTGAGTAGCTAGGATTACAGGCTTGAGTCACCAGAGCCCAGTAATACATTTCTTATCAAGCATTGTTACCTCCTCCTTTGTTTCCCCTTCCCATCCCTTCCCATCTCCCCTCCCTTCCCCCCCATGCTATCCCTCCCCTCCTTTCTCTCCCCCTGCCCAAGTTTTTAGACATAATGTCTTGTAATTTTATTGTTGCAATGGGTCCATCTGTATCCCTATTTAAACAATTTGTTTTTTCCCTTGCCCTCCACAAATTATATCAACATCAAATACAGTGAAAATGGGTTATACCGTGGGGAGGGACATACAAAGCAACAGAAAAATCATCTTATAAACACGTTAGAAACAATAGCAAGAAAAAAACATTTGAATCTTTATCTTGGGGTTCAGTTTGCCTAATATCAACTTATCTGACCTTTTCTGTTTGTCTCAGACATATACTAGTTATTACATCTAAGGGAAACTATGGGACCTCTGTTTCTTTGGGCCTGGCTTACTTCACTTAATATAATTTTTTCCAAGTCTTTCCATTTCCTAACAAATGGGGCAATGTCATTCTTTCTGATGGAGGCATAGAATTCCATTGTGTATATATACCACATTTTCTTGATCCATTCATCTACTAAGGGGCATCTGGGTTGGTTCCATATCTTAGCTATGGTAAATAATGCTGCAATAAACATAGTTGTACTGGTAGTTTTAGTATGGTCTTATTTGTGATCATTTGGGTAAATGCCCCATAGTGGGATTGCTGGGTCATAGGGGAGCTCTATGTAGAGTCTTTTGAGGAACCTCCATACTACTTTCCAAAGTGGTTGAACAAATTTACACTCCCACCAACAATCCAGGGAGGTTCCCTTCTGCCCACATCCCCTCCAGAATCTGTTGTTATTAGAGTTCTTCATTGTAGCCATTCTAACTGGGGTGAGGTGGTATCTCAATGTTGTTTTGATTTGCATTTCTTTTATGGCCATGAAGGTTGAACATTTCTTCATGTGTCTATTGGCCATCCTTCTTTCCTCTTCAGAGAAGTTTCTCTTTAAGTCTTTGGCCCACTTATTTATTGGGCAGTTGTTTCTTTGAGGATTTGTTGTTGGGGGATTTAATTTTTTGATTTCCAGGTATATTTTATATATGAGACTCTTGTCCGTTGTATGGCTGGTAAAGATCTTCTCCCAATCCATGGACTTTCTATTGATCTTGCTAGTTATGTCCTTTGCCATGCAGAAGCTCTGCAATTTCATGCAGTACCATTTGTCCAACCTTTCTTTGATTTGTTGTGTTTCTGGGTCTCTGTTAAGAACATTTCAGCCTGTGCCAAGGAGACCTAGGGTTTTTCCAGCCTGTAAAGTTTTCAGAGTGTCTGCTTTGACTCTGAGGTCTTTGATCCATGTGGAATTGATTCTGGTGCTGGGTGATAGATAAGGATCTAGCTTAAGTTTTCTACAAGTGATTAACCAATTTTGCCAGCACCATTTACTGAAGAGGCTGTCTTTCTTCCATTCTATTGTTTTAGCTCCCTTATCTAAGACTAGATGGCTATAGGTCTGTGGGTTCATTTCTGGGTTTTGGTTCAGTTCCATTGGTCCTGAGGTCTGTTCTTGTGCCAGTACCAAGCTGTTTTGATTACTATGGCTTGGTAGTAGAGTTTAAAATTTGGTATTGATATTCCTCCAGCACTGTTCTTTCTGTTGAGAATTGTTTTAGCTATTCGGGGTCTTTTCTTGTTCCATATGGATTTTTGGATTGACTATTCTATTTCCTTGAAGAATGAGGTCGGAATATTGATAGGTATCACATTGAATTTGTAGATAGGCTTGAGAAGTATTGCCATTTTCATGATGTTGATGCTTACAATCCAGGAACATGGGAGGTTTTTCCACTTTCTAAGTTCTGTTTTGATTTCCTTTTTCAGGTTTTTAAATGCTAACTCTAATTCTAATCATTTTCCCAGACTATACCTACAACTCCACAGACATTTGCTCTTGGCCATAGGGTTCTGCTGAAGATATAGAGCTCTTCAATATTCTCAGTATTTTATCTCTGCAAAAGACAGGAAGGTATATAACTTTGGAATGACTTAGACTTAGGTTTAAATCTTGTTAGTTGTACAACAGATAGGTTTCAGCCATAATTTCTTCTTTAAATGAAGATGATAATTTTAGAGCAGATGCATGATCATTTAGGAAATTTTGTTCTCTGTTTATTTTTCTCTACCTGGAGGGTGAATGGAATGCCTACTAAAATCTCTCTCCCTAACAAGATGATAAATATTGGAAGAAATTGATGTGCTCCTCATGTTGACAAATTGAAAATGAGGATATCAGATCTCTTGCATTGAAACTTTATGTAAGCTTGGAGACAAAGTAAGAACTAAAAGCTTATAGGTAGATAAGAATGGTACAGCAAAACTTGATTTTATGTCATAAGGTTATCACTCAATATTATCTTAAATTAAGGCACAGAGCCCAGTTCTGGGATCCTTCTTACCTTATGTAGTTTTCACTTACTATAAAATTGTAAGAGCATCAAAAATCAGGGATACGTCCATTTGCTGGTTAGATAATAAAACAAAGAAAAAGTAACCATAAAGAAGATTAACACATCACTCTTGTTTATTTTCAAATCTGACTGGATTTTGTGATCCAGAATCACTGTTCATGAAATTTGGTCTCAATAGCCAATAGAGTGGTTCCATAATTACCTCTTTTACAGATTAAAAAATCTGGAAGAAATGCAGAGGTCCCCAGGAGGTCTATAATTTGTGCACGCATGTGCTATTTACCACAGTACTCCCTATGCATACCTCCAGTGCCTGGCACATGGTAGCTGCCCAATAAACATTTTTTGAATGATCTAAATAATGACTAAATGAGCAAATTATCAGGAAGCCTCAGTTGATTTGTGCTATTATAACAAAACATCATAAATGGGGTAGCATATAAACAATTTTTTACCATAGTTCTGGAACCTGGAAAGTCCAAGATCAAAAAGCATTAAGATATACTATGTCTAGAGAAAACTGTTCTCATGAGCAAAGGCTTTTTGCTATGTGCTTATGTGAGATAAAGCCAAGGAGGCTCTTTGGGGCCCCATTTATAAGGCCACTAATCCCATTATTAGAGCAAAGCCTTCACAACCTAGCATCTCCCACAGCCACACAACTTAATTCTATCACAGTGGGTATTAAGTTTCAATCATTAATTTTGGAGTGACAAACACATTCAGGTCATAGTGTATAGGTTGTCCGGTCTATTCTTTGGTAGTGAGTACAAGTTGTGTTAAAATCTGAGGAGAGGATGATAGATATCCATAATTACAAATTCCTTTTTTTCAGTTCAGGTATCTAGTGTCTCAAATTTGATATATGATCTCTTATAAAGTAAAAATATACTCATGTTATTGCCCAGCAATTCCACACCATATCCCCAAGGAGCTTGTGCCCAAATATTTATGGCCATTTTTGTGCAAAAAAAAACCTGTTCAAAGTAATTTTATTTAAAATAGTCAAAAGCTGGAAATAAGACAATTGTTCATGCATGAGTGAATTCATATACACTGTAAAGTACACTCTTGAAAAGGTATATAATGGAACAAACGGACTCTGACCTGATTAGTCCACTGCCCTGATAAGTCCGTTGGAGGATTCATAATGTTCTAGCATTATGTTCTGAGGTAGTAGAAACCAAGAGATGGGACCTCCTTAGAGTACATAGGTGGTTGGGAGCATGGCTTTGAAGGGTGGGGCTCCTTCCAAGCATCCTTTCTTTTCTCCCTCTGCTTCTGACTCTTATAAAAGTATCAACTTTCTTCACTTATGCTCTTCCAACACGATTCGGTAGGCCTAAAAACAATGGAGCCAGCCCTCAATGGACTGCAAATTCTGAAACAGAGACAAAATGAATCCTTTTCCCTTTTGCTTTTATCAAGTATCTTGTCACAGTGATTTTTTTTTAATGTGTGATACCAAAGCTAAAAAGAAAGAAAGAAAAGGTACAGAATTTTTTTTTTCTGTATGGGAGATGAGGGTATGGGACAGAGTGACAGAACTAGGGATCAAACCTAAGGCTTTGTGCATACTAGGAAAGCACTCTAACACTAATGGATAACCCCATCCCAGAAGTTCTGAAATCTTGTATTTGCTCATACTCTTGTGTTTGTATCTCTAAGTCATCACTGAAGATACGGTGCTCTGTCTGGAACTTAAGTGAAAACTTAAATGCCCATTTTTGTATAATGGGATTAGTAGTCTCCAAGAATGTTAACTCAGGCAAACTGCCTCTCCAGGATAGACTCTAAAAACACAGCACAGGGTTGTATAAGCCAGTCCCTCTATAATCAACTTTTATAAAGGAAGGAAATTGCCTGCCCTACTCCTGCCCTGTGCTTTGCTTTTGTTGCCAGAGATGAATGGCAGGCTTCTGGTCTCTCTGAAGAAAGAATTCAAGAAACGAAAGCATTACCAGCACTACCGCTGCAGCCCAACACCACTTCCGGCTTTTTCTGAGTAATTTACTGGAGATGAGAGTCTCAGGGATTTTCCTGCTCCGATTGGCTTCCAACGCAAATCTCATCCTCCCAAGTAACGAGGATTACAGGCGAGAGCCACTGGCGCCCAGCTGCAAGGACGAATATTATCAGAGCAAGACTGATTGTAGTAAAAGTGTAAGTACATCCCCAGAGCAGATTGAGAGTGGGTAGCTTGGTCCAGCCAGTCAAACGCCCCAAGATTCTGAGGTATTTATGGTCTACCTATTTTTTTACAGAAGGCCTAATGACATGTGGTGATTTCTGGGATATAGGGAGGCTTTTCTAGGTATTAAGGAGCAGAGAATAATTTTACCTAACTAGGTGTCCTTGGAACAAAAATGATTGATGTGGGAGAAGGTACATCAATAAAAAGCCTGCAATGCTTGATAAGAAATGTACTCATTATCTTGCCCATGTAATTGTAACCCCTCTGTACAGTATGTTCACAAAAAATAAAAATAAAAAAATAATAAAAAACTGAAACTATAATGGGTGAATAACCTTTAGATTTGGGGAAGTCCCTGATGGACTCCACACTATGAATACATCATTTCAGCTGTGGTCAACTGTTACTCCAGGATCATTTGGGAAGTAGTGTGCATGGCAAAATGTAGCCAGATATGATACTGCACCTATTCTTTGGCTGTTTGGCTTTATTTTTCCCTTTCTGCCTGCTTATCCCTGCTCACTTTTTTTTGTAAACTTTCATATTGATCTCTTCTCACCTCTGTCCTCAAATTCTTGATTACATAGTTCAACCAGCACCCAAACTCCAGTCCCCAGACTTGATGCTTACCCTTGATGTCTATCCTTGGGCATCCACCCATGGAGAGAACATTTTTTTCCTATCAAATAATTCATCTAAGTCATCTGAGCCTTAATACAATTTCCTAAACTATTATTCTGAGTAATAAAAAGTTGCTTCTATGATCTGTATGGTATTATTGTTGCTACCAATTATTAATAGTCAAATATTAATTCACAGATTATAAACATTATGTCCTTTAGCCTTCTTAGCAACTCCAACCATTATTTGCCTTGTTATTCTTCCTTAATAAGTACAGAAATCTTAAAAAAATAAAAGTAGGTTACAGAAGCATTTTACCAGTAGGAGGTAGAACTTGCAAAAATGTGCTCAATCTGGTTCTTTCTGTTTACCACATGGATGGGCTTGAAGAATGTATGATATCCTCTTCAACTTTGTGAAAAACACATTATGAGATATGTATGGTATGTATGAGGTATGACTTTGAAGCATCTCCAGGACTTCAACACCTAAATCTTCTGAGGACAAATAATACATTGCTTTCTAATTTCTGGACTTTATTTCCTCTACTTTAGTACTATTTACATGTATCCTTCCAGCAAGTGTATTTGTAGCATATATGTAAGAAGAATGCTTTACAGTGAGACCAAAGGAGGATATTCTTAAGAGAGGAACACAAAGGCTCAATGTCTATGTACATCTCATACAACATTTATCAAAATGAACTCCAGGAAATGGAAACAAGAGCTTTTTTCTTTTCTGCTGTTTTTGTTTTCTTTTCGTTTTGTCTTGTTTGTTCATTTTCTGTTTGGAGGAGGAGGAGGGTAAAGGGTGGGGCACAGAAAAGGTTGGACAAATGGTAAACAAATCCAGCAGTGATATTCACTAGACATTATGTTGAAAATGAACTATACAACTTGGGGGGGGGCTTCAGGGAAAAATGGAGAGAGTAAGAGAATGAATGACATAGTCCAAACAGAAAAGTACTCATTACCTGATTTATGTAACTGTAACCCCTCTGTAACCCCTTTATAATAACAAGAAAAGGGGGAGGGAGAAGAGCAGTGTTTTATCCTTGGCCAAGCTCCCTTTAATTACTTTCAGTGTCTCTCTGTCTGGTTATTCACTGCCCAGAGCATATGCTACAATTGCTTCACCAGTAATTAACAAGCAAGGAGACCATATTGAAATCAAGTCTTAGCTGAATTATCCATGGCAAGAAAATCTTCCCACTGCAATGCTGGTGCATAGCTCATGAATACAAGAGAGAACAAGAAATGGAAACTATATGCCACTAAAAAAATGTAGATTCTTGCTCATAACTTCAAATCAAGAAGCCAAGGTATTTCCTTGTGTTCCACAGTAAAGAGTTAAGTAGTTGAGTTACCCTGTGGATTCAAAATAGTACATACCAACTTGGAGTGAATTATTTGCAGAATTTTATCTGCTCATTCCTATGAAGATCTGATGTCTATGACTTGCAACCTTGATAGAAAGTTAATTCTTTTCCTGCTGTATATAGCATTTGTTATAATAAGAATATAAGATAATTCATTATTAATCAGGCAATTAAAATATGAATTTTGATTTTTTTGTGAACTAGAACTGGAAAAATCTCATTTTGAAATTCATATTGAAGGTAATGCTACAGATTGCAATCTAAAATAGGAAAAATTTCTTCAGAGTAGGAGCGAGTGGTAATTTGTATACTGGAAGCAGTACACATTCCTTTTTTTATACACATTCTTGTAAGACAGATTTCACATGGAAATTGAAGGCTACAAACACTCACTATTGTTGTTCAGAGCTATAAGAATTAGGACTGTCTCCCCCACATTGAGCTCAATATTACTTGAGTTTTCTTATCACATAACTTGATCCCCTAATACAGACAATACTAAACAATATTTCAACAATACCCCACAACCTCTAGACCACTTTTGAAGATGGAATTCATACTTGGCCTTTTTGAATCTCCTTCCGAACTGCTTCTCTCTGCTTGAGAAATAGATTTGACCATCTCACCCCAGTTAAAATCGCCATCATCAAGAATACAAATAATAAAAGATGCTGGCACTTATGTGAACAAAAGCTAATTCTAGTACACTGTTGGTAGAAATGTATATATTCTTTCTAGAAAGTATGAAGGCTCTTCAAAAAAATAAATATAGAACTACCCTATGAGCCAGCAATTCCAGTCTTGGGCATTTACCCAAATGATTACAAGCTAGGATACAGTAAAGCACCAGCACAACCATGTTCATTGCAGTAGTATTTTTCCAAAGCCAAAGTATGAAATCAACCCACAGTGAATGAATGGATCAAGAAAGTTCTATTGAGTATATATACAACAGAACTTTATTCATCCACTAGAAAGAATGATATTGTATCATTTGCAAAGAAATGAAGGACCTGGAACAAAAATTATGTTTTGAAGTAAGATGAGCCCAGAGAGACAAAGGTTACATGTTTTTTCTTATCTTTGGAAAATAGAATTCCCTTTTAAATATATGAAGTAGATAGTTTGAGTAATATGCAAGTGCACACAAATGTAATAACTGAAATATGGCAGACTCGGGAAAAATTGGTGTAATCTCTTAGAAAAGCAAAGTCATAGTTCAACAAATAAACAGGTACTTGAAAGAGATGGAGTATAGTACAAAGGGTTGGGGGGCAGGGTAGATAAATGAAGAGAAGACTTGGAAGGGAAAATGCACTAAAAAAAAATTCAAAGTATAGCTGGGAAGGTGGCTCAGTGGTAGAGTGCTTGCTTTGCATGCCTGAGGCCCTGAGTTCGATTCCTCAGTACCACATAAGCAAAAAGAAAAAAGCTGGAAGTGGCACTGTGGCTCAAGGGTAGAGTGCTAGCCTTGAGCTGAAGAGCTGAGGGACAGCGCCCAGGCCCCGAGTTCAGGCCCCACGACCGGACCCAAAAAAAAAAATTCAGTGTATATCCTACAAAATTAAGAAAAGTGAGGGAATGGATAGAGTGGAAGGTATGGGTAAGAATGTTGAAAGGGATGACATTGAGCAAGCTGCGTTATATTCATAAATTGCTTTGTTGAATGGCAACTCCTTTGTACAATTACTTTAAAAAAATAAAATATTTTTAAAGAAGAAATACTTTTGACCCTAGAATACAACCAAACTTTAAGATAACAAGTAGAGGGGCTGGGGAGGTGGCTCAGTGGTAGAGTGCTTGCCTTGCATGCATGAGGCCCTGGGTTCGATTCCCCAGCACCACATAAGCAAAAAGATAAAAGCTGAAGTGGCGCTGTGGCTCAAGTGGTAGAGCGCTAGCCTTGAGCTAAAAGAGCTGAGGGACAGCGCCCAGGCCCAGAGTTCAGGTCCCATGACCGGACCCAAAAAAAAAAAAAAGATAACAGGTAGACTATGTTGAAAACAAACTTTACAATTTCAGGGAGGGTGGGTGGGTGTGTGGAGGAGTTGGGGAGGTGGGGAGGGAAGGGATAGGATGGTAGGGGGAAAAGATAGGAGGGGTAGGAAATGTACTCATTACCTTACTCATGTAACTGTAACCCCTCTGTACAGTATCTTTACAATAAAAATATATTAATTTTTAAAAAGATAACAAGTAGAAAATTCCTTCAAATGGAGGCTTCCAACCCCTTTTTTCATCTCCACTAAAGCACAAATAAGTAGTTTATGTAGTTTACAGACAGGGATCTTACATGATTATGAAGATGTGTGGTAATATGCAATCTCCAATTCATTTATTTAATATACTAAAATCAATCTCTATTTTCTCATGAAATTATTAGAGAGGAACAAGCATAATTTCTTGGTGAGAATTTTTTTTCTGATCCTTGTGTAAACATCTACAATCCCTTTCCATAAATGTTATTAGCCTCTAGAAAGAGACTGGCAGAACATACCCACTACTTAACAACTGTGGTCACACTTAATCCCCAAAATGTCAAGAGTCTTTAAAATACCAATGTCCTATGAACCAATCATTCAAGTTTCAGCATTTGATCCAAAGTAAAATCAATTCTTCTGATGAAGTAAAATAGATAGATAGATAGATAGATAGATAGATAGATAGATAGATAGATAGAGACAAAAGAGAGATATTAGAGAATGCTTATAAGAAAAATTAAAAGTAAAATGTCCAGTAAATAATAATTCATTCTATGAAATTTATGCAACTACTAAATATCATGTTTCAAAAGAATAGCTACTGATACAGAGATATGTGGCAAAACTAGTATAGGATCTTCATAAACATATTGACAGTAAATATTTATAAAATATTTATTAAAATATTGATATCTTCATTCAAATTTTCCCTGTCTAACAGTATTTTTTTTAATTAACAGTATTTTTATAAGGAACTAAAACCTAAATCCAAGAGATTTTTATATATTGACTTCCAAGTTACAACCCCTTAGGATTACTTCTGCAGGAAATTCCCTTTGAAAAATCTTCCAACAGCAGTTGGACTTTCCAAGATGACAAATGTAGCAGGATTAAGGTTAGTGGCTGCATATGCCACTTTCTCTACTATCTCCTAATAATCCAACTCTCTCCTAATAATCTCTCCTACTCTCTCCTAATAATCAAACTCTGTAAGTGGAAAAGAAACAGAGTATAGGTCAAGGCCAATTGTCTTATAGAAAATGACCAGATTTTGCATACATAACTTCTGCTCATAGTTTATTGATAGCAACCCTGCCAAATGGCCATACTTAGTCTCAGAAATATCTGGAAAATTTAGTATGGTCACAAGAAGGCAAGATGAATTAATTTGAGGAACAACAATTAGTCTACTATATCAAATATATACATAGATATTTTAACAAATAAAAAGAAATACAAGTCAGGCACTGGTGGCTCATGCCTGTAAGCCTAGCTACTTAGGAGGCTGAGATCTGAGGATCACAGTTCAAAGCCAGCCAAGGCAGGAAAGACCATGAGACTCTTATCTCCAATAAACCACCAGATAACAGGAAGTAGTGCTGTATCTCAAGTGGTAGAGTGCTAGCCTTGAGCTGAAGAGCTGAGGGACAGCGCCCAAGCCCAGAGTTCAAGCCCCACGACTGACAAAAAAATAAAGAAAAGAAATACACCCTAATGTTCACAGTAGCCATCTATTATTTGTTTTTATATTTTCTGAATTGTTTACATTTACTTCTATGGCTATTTTTCTACATAATAAGGTAATTTAAAACAGTATTAAATTAAAAATCAAAGACTATAAATGCCGTTCTAAAATATTATCAGCAATTGTCTTTAGCAAACATGACTTTCCACTGTCACTTTCCTGTCTTTTTTCTGATTATATAAAAATTTATTTGAAATTTTAGAAAGTAGTTCACCAAATGTGTTAGTTCCTTCAGGGGCAGGTAGAAATATTGTTACAGCCTATATTTGGGTTTCACACATGATCACAATTACAGTGTACTTCTGTCAACGCCCTCTGTTTTCTTTGTTTTAAAATAGAAAGTAAGACTGCTTATATGTGACTCTCAGTAAGATGATGAGCAATATAACCAACCAGCCCCCCTCCTCAAAGCAACCATATTAAGTAATACATCTGTTCAATTCTAGCCTTGAGTTCAAACTGAAAGGACAGTGCCCAAGACCGAAGTTCAAGTAACAGGAATAGCAATCAACCAATCAATCAATAAGCTGTTTATCTAAACCAGTCATAGTGGTTCATGCCTGAAATCCTACCTACTTAGGACCCTGATATCTAGGGGTGGTTGCTCTAGGACAACCCAGGCAAAAAGACATTTGCAGAATTCCATTACAACTATAGCGGGCCTACTATGTCCACCTTCAACCCCTCTACAGGAGAAGCATGAGGACAGCTCAGTGGTATACACCTGCAACAACACAGGGAAACACATGTAGGAGGATTATAATGCAAGCCAATGAGACCCTAACCCACATGAAAAGGGGCTGAAGATGATGTAGCTCAAGTGGTAAAGCACCTGTGTAGCAAAGCACACAGTTCAATCTCCAAAGCAAGCAAGCAAAGAAGGAAGGAAGGAAGGAAGGAAGGAAGAGAGGGAGGGAGGGAGGGAGGGAGGGAGGGAGGGAAGGGAGGGAAGAAAGAAAAAGAGAAAGAGAGAAAGAAAGAAAGAGAAAGAGAGAAAGGAAGAAAGAAAGAAAGAAAGAAAGAAAGATATCTAGGTAACTGTACTTTAAGTTAATTATTGTCTAGAAAATATTTAAAGAAGAGCTTGTTTTAAAGTTTGTTTTTAGCTTAACCTGGCATACTAGATCAGTTCCAACTTTTTACTAACTGGGAAGCTTCCTTCTACAAAAGGGTTCTTCTAAAAGAGTCATACCCTGAATGGTATACATACCCTGAATGGCTGGTGAAGAAACATTCTGTCAGATTACTAGAGTCCTTTTCTACTATCTATCAATAAGAAAAACAGATCCTATGGGTTCAAGGCGGCAAAATGGCATCCATGGTACAAAAATGTCATTTAAGTGCTGAGTTCCTTTATAAAATAGAAAAAAAATCATTGCAATTTGGTTTATAATGTGGAAGAAAGAGAATTTATATATCTGTTAATCAAGACAGAGATATATTTTTCCAAATAAGTTCTGTGAAACCATGAATACAGAACATGTGGAAAGATTTTAGTTATTACAACCATCTGGAAGGCAGCTAGAGAAGTCAAAGACATCTAAGACCCCAAGAAATTTAAAAGGCCAAAAGGATGAATAGCTGCTCCTTTTTCAAAAGCTCCTTACTTTCTTAACATTTTGCAACTCCAGGTTTTCTACTGGATGCTTTATGATCATTGTTTATGGTAGCATATGATAAAAGGATATAAATGTGCAGAGGGGTTTTGAACAGTGAATCGCAAAGCAGTGTGTCTGATTTTAAAAATAAATCTACACGGAATAATAAATAGATAATTCGTTTTGACATTCAAAGCTAAATCCACATTATGGAATATGATGAAATTCACACTTTCTTCCATGTAATAAATGCTGCCCAGATTTACATGGCCCCAATACAATAAGATTAAGAACATTCTATCACTGTTTATTCTTTGTGATCAATTGTTTATCTGGTGTTAAACAAATATTGTAGGAAGAATAGATTGGAACAGGCTTCAAAACTATTCCTTGGATGCTCATCAACAGAAACACAGAGAGAGACAGCAGAGCTTAGAACTTGGACAGATAAAAATCCAACAGGAAAACCAAAAGGAAACTGACTAGAATTTTAAATCTTCGACAATGAATGGAGTCATGGGATTACTGGTATAAATGCAAACCTGATGCTGCAGAAAATAACTTGGAATTTGTGTTTCCAAAAAATAAATATATCAACTTGTCTTTCCAAGGAGATCCTTAATGATACATGTGCCAGGGTAATGTGTGTGTGTGTGTGTGTGTGTGTGTGTGTGTGTGTGTATGTGGTGTGTATACATAATGTGTGTATTTTATATATAGTCTTTTTGGGGGGGGAAGCAGGAGAAAAAAGCATGAAGAACATATAACATATGGCATTCCCTATCGCCTCAGCTGGTGTTTGCCATTTCCTGCTTGTAACTTTCTTAATTTTACATCTTCTCTTCAATTTCAATATACAAGACATTTAAATCAGATTTCCAAGTTGGTCTTCACATTTTCATTACTTGCTGCCCCTACTTCTATTAATCTTTTCCATTATATGATGAGTTCTACTTAATTTAAAAATAACTAATCATGGGCAATGCCTAAGGTGTCTTCATTAATAAGCACGATGGTGCTCACTGTGATGTGGCTGGCCCGGTAAGTTATGCCCATATACAAGAGGCAATAATAGAAAAACTTATTCTAATATGTTAATAAAATCTTATAAAACTGACACTAGTGATGTTACCCAGAGTAAAATCTATGAGTGGTACAGAGGCAGCCTACAATGATAAAAAGAAACCTTTTATTTGTTTAGCACTGACCCTCAAAGTTAGGTCTTTGTTTTCCTAATTGCTAACCCTAACAGTCTCCTTTAGGAAAATTAGGGTTACTGACCTTAAGGTAAATGCTTAACTACATTTCTAATGCAACTTACTAGGATTTAAAAGTGTTAGAAGCCCTCTCACCAGTTCCAAAATTCAAAAGTGAAATCAAAGAACATGGAAAAGAGAATAGTAGGAGATGTGGAGTTGTAGGAAATGGGGGAGGAGTTGAAGGAGAAGAGAAAAGAGATGTGGGAAGAGGTGGGGAGGAAGGGAGGGGCAGAGCAGTGAAGGGAAGAGAGGAGAAGAAAGGGAAAGAAAGGAGAAGAAGGCAGAGGAGGAGAAGGGAGAGGAGGAGGAGAAGGGAGAGGAGGAGGAGAAGGGAGAGGAGGAGGAGGAAGGAGGAGGAGAAGGAGGAGGAGGAAGAAGAAGAACAAGAAGAAGAAGAATAAGAAGAAGAAGAAAGGGAAGGGAAAGGAGGGGAGGAAATGGAAGGTAAGGATTATTCCACAGATTCTACAATAAATACTTAATTGTTATCAACTAAAAATCTGTTGCTATGAAATCTTGGTAATTTAGAGCTAAGTTCATAGACCAAAACAGGAATCTCCAAACAAAACCAGTAACTAGAGGCATGGGTCCAGTGGTAGAGCACCATCTGTGAATGCATAAATATAAATCACCGGGGAGACTATGAGGCCCAGAACTGGCTAAAAACAATAAAAATAAAAATCTAAAGAGAATCCGGAAATACAACTACAAGGAAGAAAAAAAACCTACTATGATCAGAAAACAATAAAATGTAGTCCTTTTCTTACTTTTGAACCAACAACCAAAACTGGAATAAATGAAGAGATTCTCATTTACATAGCCATGAAAATTACTGTCCTTATGGCTAATTTTATTGCTTAGGTGCCAAAAGGATAAGTATACTTCATTATAAAAGTTAAGAATCTTTTGATTATCATAAATATCCAGTTTAGATTATAATTTATTCATTAAAAAGAGCAGTCATTACCCTATGTCACCATAAAATTAATTTCTCTGTAAAAGAAAAGCAACTAATTCAAAATTAAAGTATCTTAGTATCTTACATAGATCAAAATTCTGAAACTGGTAGCTGTAGTTGAGATGAGGGGTGTCAATAAAAGTTTGAGGATCTTTGAATCTGTAACAAATCATATCTAAATAATATTAAATTTAAGAATTTACATTAACAAATGAAATAGACAAAACTTGCACAGTTAAGAAAGGCCCAACTTGTCTTGTTTTAAATACAAATCCAACATTCAACATTTCCATTTCTTGCTCTCATGACTTGCCCTAGCTAGAGAATTAATAGGAAACAAAGGCCTGAGGCAATTAGGTTCCACCATCTGTCCATCACCCAGAAAATGATGGGAAATGTAGTATCAAAAGACTGACAAGAAGGAAATTCTTATGATGAGAATTTACAGCATCCAAGAAAAAAAAACAGTGAAGCCAGATGTCAAAATATGTATTTAGTGACTCATAAAATTTCATTGCCCTAAAGTGAAGAAAGGAGAAAAAAAAAAAGAATACCACAGTTAGGCAACATTTTCAGCAGATGCCCCCAAAAATACTTCTAACTTTAAAATAGTTCTTCAAATCTACTTGAAGTACTTTTTTCCCCTTTATGTTTCTTTCATTTTACTGACTTTTTTCCCTCACTGCCCTACAGGATTAGAGGTGAATCCAAGAATAGAAGAAGCAGAGATGAACTAAATGTCATCTTCACTATACCCTGCCTATCCTCATCATTCTCAAATTTTCTCCTGACAAGCAGTCAGACAGGATAAGCTAGGGGATAAAATAAGAGAAGGAAATGGATCCATTTTAATCATGTTCCTCTCCTCCATCTTTGTGAAAGGTAAATTAAAAGATTCATTTCTTACATTTCATGTTCAAACATTGTGTTATAAATCTTAAAAAAAATAATAGCAGTGAATATTTTATATTGGAGAACCTAAAGAAAATGCTAAACATTAGAAAAATCTCCTTCCTCCCCCCTCCCTCCACTTCCTTGGAAAGATTGTGAGTCATGTTAAAGTGAAGAGCAAAATCTAAATTTGCAGATATGTGTTAAGTGGAGTGCCTTTCAATAGAGCCTCACTGAAGTTTTCCAGGTCATTTCACACTTGTGCCTGTTTGTCAGTCCCAGTTTGTATTTCAGATTTTGGCCCCACAAGTGAAGATTTGATACACTTACTTAATTCAGCATTAATAGAGATCTTAAAGCCCTTGGAATTTTCTACAATCAACCATTAGATAACTGGATTCTTAGCATATTATTGGCCTAGGTTTTTGTACATCTGAAGCACCAAAAAGAACTTAAAAAAAAAAGAAAATCAAGCAAGCCAGGCACCAATGGCTCACACCTGTAATCCTAGTTATTCAGGAGGCTGAAATCTGAGGATTATGGGTCAAAGCAATGCTGGGCAAAAAAAAAGTCTGTGAGACTCCTATCTCAAAAAACCAGAAGTAGCCCTGTGGCTCAAGTGGTAGAGCACTAACCTTGAGCTGAAGAGCTGAGGGACAGCGCCCAGGCCCAGAGTTCAAGCCCCACAATCGACAAAAAAAAAATCAAACAGATGCCTGAGCATCTATTAAAGTATCTAAAGAATAGTGAGAGTGGCTACATGTCTATGCATGGACTGCCAGCTGAGCAGCTAGAGGTATAAACTATTTCTTTATTCTATCAAATGATGAGGAACTCACTTTAAAAAAAATAACAATATAAGAAAGATTTTTCCTCAGGCAAATTTCAGTGCTCAGACTAGAGATAGAGAAGACTTAGCTGCCTCCTAGCTCTAGTGTGGTTTGACAGTATATCACAGAGCCTTGTCAAAACTGGAGCGTTTGTTACAGAAACTAGTCTTCAGTTCTTCCTCTCCCTGCCATCTGTTTCATTCCCTGCTGGCTGGATTCTGAGACAATTCTCTGTCTCTATGTCCATGTGGAAGCTAAAGCTACCTATTCAGGTGTTGCAGCTGTCATCAACAA
Source organism: Dipodomys ordii (assembly GCF_000151885.1). Taxonomy (NCBI): domain Eukaryota; kingdom Metazoa; phylum Chordata; class Mammalia; order Rodentia; family Heteromyidae; genus Dipodomys; species Dipodomys ordii. The sequence goes on from NW_012267221.1 coordinate 12,874,704, forward strand.
TATCCTGTTGATGGGATGAAATAGAGTTTGCTTCCAAAATTATGAAAAGAAAGTGAGTGCACAGAAATGACACCTTATGAGATGATGAAGTACAACATCTGGCGCAGAAGTGAGTCACACAGGTGCCATTAATGAGAAAAACAGGAAGCTTCGTTATTCAATAGAAAAGCGGAATTTCCAGGCTATTTTGGACTTTATACAGGCCTATTAATCAATTCAGTAAAAATATATATGTATATATCAGTGGACTTGACCAGATGTTTGGCTAAATTAGCTTAAATGGCTGGTCATTATAACAGCAAGGATTCATCCACATAATTGACCACAGAAATTTAATAGTTGATAGTTAAAATGTATCATTATTATAGCAAGTCAACATGGTGTGATATATTACACCTTTCAAAACACCTACTAATAAATAATCTTACTGAAATGTTAAGCAAATTCATTGTCGGTGATAGATGAAGGAACAGAGAGTCTGTCATAGAGCTTACCAAGTTTGTTCAAGTAGAATCAAAACCGGTACAGATTTCCCATATTTTCTAATACTAAGGCTGATTCTCAATTACTGGGGGTTTTCAGGTTTTGAGTATACAAGTGAAAACTAAATTCTTTTAAAAAAAAATAAATCCTGAACCAGTGGGGTGCTCACACCTATAATCCTAGCTACTCAGGAGGCGGAGATCTGAAGGTTTCAGTTTGAAGCCAACCAAGGCAAGAAAGTCTGTGAGACTCTAATCTCCAATAAATTACCACCCCACCCCACCACCCAAAAAAAAAGCCAAAAGTGGAGTTGTGGCTTAAATGGTAGAGCCTTCAGAGAAAACAGCAGCTCAAAGACAGCTCCCAGGCCCTGAGTTTAAGCTCCCCCATGCACACCCCCTCCCCGACACACACACACAAATCTCAGTCAACATAAATCTTACCATGATCTGGAAAACAGTATGAGCAAACAGGAAGAAATGCAAGAGAGAAAACAAATGTGAAAAATATCTAGCCCTGGCTGCCAAGGCTAGCAACCTGTCAGTCTTCAAGCTGAGTTGTAGGTACTGATGCTACACAAACACCTGCAAACAATTCCAGGCCCATCAAGAGCTAGCTTCAAAGGAGCAGATGCAAGGCAGAGAACTAAAGAGTGAGATAACTTTATATTTGCATGGCACTACCCAGAAAAAATGAGACATATTTCCCTGCCAGGTAGACACTGGCCACGGAACATTTTGGGAAAGAATGAATGGAATATAGCTGAAAGGGTTATCAGAACTTCATTCTTCCTGATGGTTTGCCATGATAGCAGGGTCCCCCTACTTAGATAATTCCTTGCTACTTAGGACATTTGATCAAAAACCAACTATAGAATGATAAACAGATTATAGTAACTTTGCAGTTTGACCAAATGATCTTATTCATTTTAGATCTCTTAATTGTATTAGTTTCCAGTAGTAATTTTAAGAAGGAGGGGGCCTGGGGATATGACTCACTTGCCTATTATATGAACAATTCCAGCCCTTTTGCTGTAAGAAAAAATAAACTATAATCTTTAAGATTGGAGATCTAGTTCTAAATACTATATAAACTTAACTATCCCTTTGTATGTTTCCTATATGTGTATGTGTGAGCATGAGACCCTGATGAGAAAAAGCCAGTGTAATTATGTGCCTATGTATTTCAGCCCAAGGAAAAGATCAATATAAAATTCAAAGTCATAAAAATCAACAATTAGGAGAGATCATTTAACTTTGTTAATTTAACAAATATTTATCAAATACTTATTTTATGTCATAACCTGTGTGAGAAATAAAAGCATGCACATGAGGCAGGTTGTATCACTTATCTCAAATGCTTGTGAGTATAAATGTTTCTTCACATTTCTGAGTTTAAACTTTGGAATCTTTGCACAGACCATATTCTCAAAATCTGAACCCTAAAATGCTCTAAAAATCTGTAAATTTTTGAGCATTATAAGCATTATGCTGGTGCTCAAAAAAGCTTCCATATCGGATTTTCAGACTAAGGATTCTCAAATTTCAATACAAGGCCTGTCTCTCGAGAGATGCTAGGGAAATGGAGGAATTAAGTGGTGGTGTAAGGAAAAAATTAACGTTCCGGTGAAAAATAACTCCTTTAAAGGCTGCATTAAAGCATTTGGACTTCTTAATGAAGACAGGAAAACTACTGAGAAGTTTTAAACAGTGAGTGATTTTTTAAATCATATATTATAAATAACACTAGTAACAGAGACAAAGCTGGACAGAATTCACATGAAAAATGATCAGGACTTAAAGCAGACTCCATAGAAGAGAAGATGAAGCTAAGTAAGGGTACAGTAGAAATAGGTACAATTAAAGAACTCTTCATGTATGAATATCCAAAGCCCTGCTTTCAATTACTTTGGATACAATATACATTGCTTTGGGGAGATCTCCTTTCTTACCCCTCCCTCGAATTCTTAAGTTAGGCAATGAATCAATTTTTAAGTATAGGGAACAATAGTTTAAAGTATGTTATGACAATTTACAAAATCCAGACTTTTCTTGTAAAAATAAACTCCACTTCTCAGAGCCAGACACAGTAGACTAAATAGAGCTTACCCCTGATGTAAAAGAAATAAGATTACTGCTATGGAAATTTTCTGACCAGAGAATGCAGACTTCTTTCACAATGTGAGGGAAGAGACCAGCAAAAGAAGAAAAGGGAAACAAACTAAAGATTTGAATAATTTCCCAAAAGAGACATATAAGTGGACGATAAACATATGAGAAGATGTTCAGCATCACTAGTCATCAGGGAAATGCAAATCCAAATCACATTATCATCTTATATACATTAGAACACCATTAAAAAGGAAAAAAGCACTAAACAGCATGCGTTGACAGGCATGTGGTGAAACCAAACCCTTTGAACACTGCTAATGAGATGGAGAATTACAAAATGATGCATCTGCTGTTGAAACCAGGATAGAAGGATCCTTTAACAAGTAAAAATAGAACTACTAAAAGGCCAAGCCTAAGTTCAACAAAATGAATACCAGGAAGTTAATACTTGAAAGGGGTGGCATGAGGTCAAGGAAAAAGGAGGGAAAGAAGAGGGGGAGAATGCAGTCAAGATTCCAATGTATATCCTATAAAATAAAGAAGAGTTAGGGAAGGGGTGGGTAAGGGAGGGAATGGATGAGAATGTTGAAAGGCATGACATTGCTCAAGATGCACTGTATTCATAAACTGCTTTGTTAAATGGCAACTTTTTGTACAACTACTTAAAGATAATAAGGAAAGAACTACCAGGTGGTCCAGAAACTCATTCCATATATGCAGCCAAGAGAATTGAAACTGGGGTCTTCAGGAGATAAATGAACTTGGTGTTGATAGCAGCATTCACAATACCCAAGAGGAAGAGGGAAACTAAGAGTCTATCAATCAATGAATGAATAAAAATGTGGTACACCCATACAGTGAATAATTTTCTTCCTTAAAAAGGAAAGAAATGCTGTCACATGCTGCAATACGAATGAATCTTGAAGACATTAAATTACATTAAATAAGTTTAAAAATGTTCTATGATTTTAAGTGTATGAGGTATCTAGCTAGAGTAGTCAATAGTCAAATTCACAAAAATAGTATGATGGTGACTACCAGGGGCTGAGGAAATGGGAGAAGGGAAATTGTATTAGTGGGTACAGATTTTCAAGATGAAAAAGTTCTGGGGACTTGTTTCATGACACAAAGAGAAAGAGAAGAGAAAAAGATGAGGGAGGGAGAGGGAGAAAGATGAAGAAAGAAAGACGAAGGAAAGAGAAGGGCAAATGAGCAGAGGGATAACAGATCAGATCAAATGTATTCATCTCTCCCTTACCTCCTTAGTGTTAAACTTCAGATCAGTTGAGTGATGGAAATACTCAGATTGATCTGTGGCTCCCACCTGTAATCTTAGCTATTCAGGAGGCTAAGATCTGGAGAATGGAAGTTCCAAGCCAGCCTGAACAGAAAAGTTTACTAGATTTCATCAAAAATTAAACAGCAAAAAGCAGAGCTGAGCAAGGAAGGCACCATGGGCTCATGCTTGTAATCCTGTTTACTCAGGAGACTAAGACTTAGAGGAACACAATTTTAACCCAGCTCAGGCAAAAAAGTCATCAACACTCCATTTCCAATTAACTAGCAAGATATCAAACTGAATGTGTGGTTCCAGTTGTAAAGTGCCAACCAACCAAGAAAATTAGTAAGAGTTCAAACACCAGTACCCCCTCACTTACAAAAAAAGAAATATTGAGACTCAATAAAGGGATTAGGACCCCAAAATAAGAGACTTTCTTCTGATTAGGCTATATCAATCTCACAGTAAAATCTAAGTTTTCATGGAGCTTTCTTCACATGGCACTGAGTAATAGATAAGTAACTAAATGAAGCACCTAACTAGAAGGACCTAGTAATGTGCCTGCTCACCAGGAACAGCATGTCACTAAGGTAGTTAAAGGAAATCATTTAATCTCATTAGAGGTCCATCAATATCAGCAGAGAATAGCAAAGACACTACTGAGCCAGAAACCTAAGACCAGACCCCAAAAGATTTGTCTCACTATAACTACCAAAGTGAGAGTCAAGTTAGCAAAAAAGAATGGTGACTCGCCATAATTCTTAGGGCCAATGGCACTACAGCAACTCACTCAGCAAGAACTTGGAAGGATAGAATTCTGTGTGTGTGTGTGTGTGACATATATATATATATCACATTTTCTTGATCCATTCATCTGATGAGGGGCATCTGAATTGGTTAAACACCTGTTTAAAAAAAAAAACTAAAAGTGGATCCTTATATATCACCTGGCACCCAAATCAACTCCAAAAGGATCAAAGACCTCAAAATAAAAGCGGACACCTTGAAAACATTACAGGAAGGAATAGGAAAAATGCTAGGGCTCCTTGGCACAGGCCAAATTTTTCTTAATGAAGACCCAAAAACACAACAAATCAAAGGAAGTTTGGACAAATGGGATTGCATTAAACTGCAGGGCTTCTGCATGGCAAAGGACATAACTAGTAAGATCAATAGAAAGCTCATGGATTGGGAGATCTTCACTAGCTATATAACACACAAGGATCTCATATTTAAAATATATTTCGAACTCAAAAAATTAAATCCTCCAAAAGCAAATCCTCAATGAAACAACCTCCCCATTAATAAGGGGACTAAAGAGAGACTCTCCTGAAGAGGAAATAAGAATAGCCAATAGATACATAAAGAAATGCTCAACTTCTCTAGCCATAAAAGAAATGCATATCAAAACAACATTGACATCCCACCTCACCCCAGTTAGAATGGCTATAATCAAGAAATCTAATAACAACAGATGCTGGAGGGGATGTGGCCAAAAGGGAACACTGCTACACTGTTGGTGGGACTGTAAACTTGTTCAACCACTCTGGGAAGCAGTACGGAGGGTCCTCAAAAGACTACACATAGAGCTCCCTTATGACCCAGCAATCCTACTTCTGGGCATTTACCCGAATGGTCACAAACAAGGCTGTACTAAAGCTCCCAGCACAATTATTTTTATCACAGCATTATTCACCATAGCTAAGATATGGAACCAGCTTCCATCAAAAAGAATGACACCGCTCATATGTTAGGAAATAGAAAGACTTGAGAAAAATCATATTAAGTGAAGTAAGCCAGATCCAAAGAACTATAGGTCCCATGATTTCCCTCATTTGCAATAATTAGTAGACGTCTAGGATAATTTTATCAGATGAGCAAAAAAGCTCAAAAGCTATATACATATGGCCATATAAGACAATGCTAAACCCCAAGATCTGGACACAAGAGGTCTTTCTTTGTTGTTGTTGTTTTTAATATACCATGTGGTTTTTTGTTGTTGTTTTTTGTTTGTTGGTTTGTTTCCTTCATATGTTCTTCGCCCTATGGTATATCCCCTGTTGTTACTGTACTTGATTTTGGTACCCTGTATCTTGTATATACATTTATCTAAATTGGGGAGGGGGAGAGGGGAATACCAAAATGCTGAAACAAGGACACAGAATGACCCATTGCAACAAGGATACCCACAAGAAACTAATATTGGAAATGAACTTTACAACTTCAGGTTGGAAGGGAAGGGATAGTGGGAGAACAAAGAAGGGAGTAACAGTGCTCAACAAGAAATGTAGTCGTTACCTTACTCATGCAACTGTAACCCCTCTGTACAGCATCTTTACAATAAAAAAAAATTCTTGAAAAAGAACCTGGAGCACAGTTCAAGGGCGGCCATGCTTCTCCCATTGTCCAAAGGGCAGTTTGCCTCTCTCACCTAGAAGCCAACTTGAGAAAAAGCAGAGGGAAAGGAAGACATTTGAGAAAGGGAGAAGCGAGACAAATCTAGGTGTTGTCACACTAGAATCGTACACAATTTAAAATCTTCTTATGAAAAAGAATACAAACTTACAAATAGAAAATTACTAGAGCCCTGCCTAATGAGTCCTAGGTAAGTGAGGCCCCCGGAGCACAAACTGCTCATAAACATTTCTATGAAGAAAGATCTTGCAATTTTGAATACTTGCTGAAAATAGACTGCTCTATACCTGGAGAGGTAAAGATAATGCAGTACTGGCCTTGCCAGTGCATTCTGCCAGCATCAGGAATAACTTCTCCAGTGTGCTTGGGAATCAGTTGAAGAAAATAAAGTGAAAATATGAGTCTTAGTGTGTAAATTTCTACCACCTGCTACATTTTCTGCATTCAGAGATGTAAAAGTCACTTTGCAGATTTCACAAAAAAGAGTATGCTTCTGGAAGTCATATTTCGGTTTTATTATTCCATGAATTTAACCCAATGCATGCCCCTAAGAATTAGAGCAGAAAAATCACTGACAGTAATATACGGAAAGATGATTGAGATCACCAGATCTCCAGTTTCTCATGAATATTTCTCACTTTTCCTGGAATCATAATGTATGTATATGGAGCCAAATGCTTACTTCATGCCAGTGGGTCCTCAGAAGGGACATGAGGTCCTCCTTTTCCAACGACATAGATGTGTGAGGCTGGATTTTTAAAAATATACACTCCAACCAAAACAACATTTCACAACAGATTGAATACACCAGCAGACATGAAAATCCAGCTGTCTTGTATGAAGCCAGACAGCAAAGAGATTTGCAAAAATGTAAAACAATACCATTTTTCACTAAAAGATAACGATATATATATCAATGTATAACATATATGTAATTATATTACTCATGCCAATAAACATACCACATGTTATCTTCAACAAATTAATAAATGTGCTTAAGTTTCTCTAACTTCTAATGTAGTAAATATGAATATAGCCCAAATAAATAACAGATCTGGAGTTTTTTTTTAACAACTGTTAAGAAGTTAAAAGTAGGCCTAGGCAACGGCTCTGCTGCAGGCTGCAGGGCGCCCGGCGGCCCAGCACAGGGAGGTGGCTAGGTAGCAGAGAGGCCTTCCAGCTCCATCATAAAAAGGTTTAAAGAAGCTGAGGACCCTCGCCTCTAGGACCAGCGTTTGTCCCCTGTTAAGTATGTGTCTGCTATAGGATGCATAAGTTGGCGACACCGGAAAAGGGAAAGGACAAGAGAGACTCTTGCCTGGACCTTGGGTCTGGACTGTTCACCTTGAAACATCACTGATTTCTACCTTCACTTCTGCCCAGAACCTCTGGACTTAGAGAAAACTTGGCTCCTTTCCATAGAATTTCTACCTTGACCAATCAAGAGCAGAAAATCTGAAGAGAAGCCAGCAGGAAAAAGAAATTAACTATCAGGCGCAAGGAGCAGTACAACAGGTGTGACGGAGTCAGGTCCTTCTACTCGGGCTTCATCTCCTGTGACTCGACAGGCCGTCCAAATGCAGTCCCGATATCCAAAGCGACTTGGAGGCCGTGAGCGTGTGGAATCAGCAAGCTGGCACTCGAAGGGTTAGAAGGACAGGCGGAAGCAAGCACTTCTGACAAGGAGGCCAGCAGCCAATCTGAGACCACCTCATCTTGAGTCTGCCTTTGCCCACAGAGGCTGGAAGAGAAATTGTCTGTCCCCCTCCTCACCACCCCCCAGAACAAGAGCCCTGGCACTGGCCCAGTGGCCTCTTCTCTGAACCCATGTGCCAGACCAAACTATGAAGCCCTGTGGAGGCCTCCATGACCCCTTCTCAGACAGCTCTCTGCCCACACCCACAGACTTTCCATAACCACCACCCTCACATCATGCCCAGGTACCCTTTGAAGACGCTGTAACCACAGGATGTTATCTATTCCATGGGGCAGGACTCAGGTCAGGCGAACAGCCAGGTCACCTTCCTTCTGCGGGCTGTCTGGATGGGATTGAGCATGGCCTGGCACTGCCCTTCCTTTCTTCTTATCCCTCTTTTTAAGAAACACTTTTCAACTTTTTAAAAAAACTTTAAACCTTTCGTTGGCAGAGGGAGGGAGCTGACAATTCCTTTTTGTTCTGGAAGCTGTTTCAATCTGGTCTCTGACCATCTATGTAGCTCTGAGGCTTCCCAGGTCCGTGGTTAAGGAAAGGATTTGGGAGCTAAGCTAACTGACTGATTCTTTGCCCTTTCTACCAAGATAAGTGACACCTGGGCCCTGAGAAATAAATACTGATTTGTGTGACTGGTTAAAAAAAAAAAGAATTTAAAAGTACTTAGCATGGTGGTATGTGGACCCCTGCCACTATTGGAAAGGCTCAGTAATGAAAATCATGAGGTCAAACCCAATCTGGACTATGTAATGAAACCCAACCTCTAAAATAAATAAGAATATAAAGATCTTCAAAGACTAGAAAATCTGCTAGGTGCCAGTGGCTCATGCCTGTAATTCTAACTATTCAGAAGGTCAAGATCTGAGGATCACCCTTTGAAGCCAGCCCCAGGTAGAAGAGTCCCCATGAGACTCTTACCTCCAGTAAACCACTCAAAAAACAGAGGTGGAGCTGTGGCTCAAAGTGGTTGAGTGCTAGCCTTGAGCAAAAGAGCTCAGGGACAGAGCCCAGGCTCTGGGTTCAAGTCCTACGACCAAGAAAGATTAAAAAAAAATCTGAGAACCTAGTGTGTGTTAAGTAACGAGATCTACTCCAAAGGAATCAGAAATAAAATGTTGTCCCACTTTTATAACACACAGGACCCAATACAGTAGGAGCTTAATTAATATTTGTTGGTTGCATGAAGTAAATAAATCCATTAAATACTTGCTTCCAGAGCTATATAAAGAGCTAAGCTGGGAATCTAGAGAACATTTTCAAATGCATTTCCCCATCTTTTCCAGCATGCTAAATATTTCTTAAATATGAAAAGACCCACTGTTTTTCCTGTGAAGTAGCTTTGTGTCGCTCACAGCCAAGTCTCCTCACATCTCCACTGTAAGTATATTCCATTGGTAGAAAATGACAACCAATATAGACTGTAGGAGAACTGGGTGGAGTACTTAGAAGACTGACAGAACTTGATTATATATTTGTCTCTGGCCAGATTTACTGTTGATTTTTATCTAAATTTGTTCTAAAGACAGTAGTTTAGCCTCCAATTTTCCCAATTTATCAAAAAGTTCCATACTTAAACACACATACACACATGCACTTGCACATACACACATACATGTATATATATATATATATATACATATACATATACACATTGACCCTGACTATGATAAGAATTTCCATCCAATGGGTAAACATACGAAGGAGAAAGACCATTAAGCTCTTTTATCTAAGCAATGCATCTACCTAATGCACATAAAAAGAACAAGTATTATTATGTCTGCAACCAGCATCCCCTTAACACAGGATCTAATCTTTGCTCACCAGTTTGTGTACAGTGATTTTTAGGTCATTAAATTATATCTGGGACTATGTCCCTTTAGATCTAACCAGTGTGACTGCTCCAAAAGTGTGCCTCAGTTACAGTGTTTGGCACATGGCCCCAAGAATCTGACTTTGCTTGATCACTTAATTCAGTGCCCAGATATTCCTATTTGTGAAGCAGATAATAACACCTACACCAGGCATCTGCAAAGGATATTGTGAAGAGAGATGGGATTATTGATGGCAAAGCTCTTTGTTTGAAAGGTGCTATTTAAATCTCAAGTACTATTATTAGGACTCTCTGCAGTTTCTCAGCTAATGGATTATGCAACAGATGGAGCCTTTAAAAAAATTAATAGTATTGATATTTCCTTTGTGTTCTGCTCTTTCTTCCTACCTTTCTTATTTATTATTTATTAAAAGTCTAGCGCTGATTTGCTGATATCACCTTACTCAAATATCACCTTCTACGAATTTAGAAATACACAAAGGTCTGAACAGTTGAAAGAAATGCCACAGCTCCATTAAGTCAGATTTAATGCAGGTGAGTGGATTTACTGTAAGTTTTCTTTTTAAAAAACATTCCTTTTTAGAGCAAGTGAGAAGGTGGAGAAAAGCAACCTCTTATCTATTATTTGTGGGAATGTAAATTACTAGAGTCATTATAGAAAGTACTATGAAGATCCCCCAACAAAATTAAAAATAGAACTATCACGTGATTCAGAATCCCACTTCTGGCTATATATCCACAGGAAATGAAATGAGTATGTCTAAGAGATTTCTACACTCCCATATTTGTTGCAACATTTCACATGATAGCCAAGCAAGAGAACAAATTTAAGTGTCCGTCAATGAGGGAATGAATGAATGAAAACTATGGCATATCTATATAATACTCTTTAGCCGCATATCATTGTGATAATATGAATAATATCATATTATCATTGTTATAACATGAATAAACCTGAAGGAGATTATATTCAGCAAAATAGGATAAGCATAGAAAGACAAATACCCAATGATCTTCCATCATAATATGGGCCATTAAAAAGTTGATCTCATGGAAGTAGAGAGTAGAATGGTGGTATGAGATGCTGGGGTAATGGAGGCAGATGGGGAAGGTACTGATCAAGAGATATGTCAGTCATTCTAGTTAGTAGAAATAAATAGTGTGACTATAGTTTATGACAATATATGCTTGAACAAAGAGAAGATATGGGTTGGTAAGTATTCTCACTGTAAAAGTAACTATGTGTGGTGATACATTTATTAAATAGATTTAAATCCTCTATAATATATATGCTTCAAATATCATATTGCACATGAATATATATAATATGTATTATTTGTCTGTCAATTTAAAACTAAATAAATGTTAATTTGGAGCCCAATATTTGTGAAATAAAAAATAAGGCAGAGAAAAACACTTTAAAAGTCCTAACTATACCCAAAATATTTATCAGGGATGTATGATATGAGCTCTACAGATTAAAATAATACTGTACTGTTACTAGCATATACCAGTAACTCATGGTTCAGTGAAAGAGGGAGATCGGGAATGCTTAAAACTGGGAGCAAGGTTCAGCAGAAGACAGAAGAGGTTTTCTGGGTTTAGATATGGTAGGTGTAGGTAACACTGAAAGGATGAAAAAAATGTTTTTAGAGAAATACTTACCTCATAGACCTAACAACACAATGTCAGTCTTAGCATCCTCCTTCACGAGCTGTTTACAATCACCTCTAGCCAAACCAATTTCACTTTGAAGGTGATTTGTTCTTCCTTTACTGCAAGTTATTCCTACTGTTAACTCACTGCCAGGGTGCAGCTTAACACTGGGGGAAAAAAACTACATCTTAGATTCAAGGAAAATGTCTTAGAAGACTTCCCTCAGTTCAGTTAACCCCAGGCTCCCAGGAGAAGATGCTGCTGCTTCTGAATCAAGTATCCAATGAGCAGACTGCTGCTGGGCAGAATAAGAGAGAAAAGAACAGGTTGTGCCTGTTTATTGCTGCTTGGTGTTGTTCCCAAATAAATGGATGCTAATTGAGAGGGAGTGTGGCTTCACATTTTATGACACCCTGGGTATATGCTTGGAAGTCTCAGGAGAGGTGATTTAAATTAAAGCTAATGTTAAACTCTGCTTAATTAACATTTCTGTAGAGGATTTTACTTCTCTCTGCTAGGGGAAGAGTGTGCTCTGCTACCATTTTCCTGTTGCAAAATTTTAAACTATATGATGGAAATGAAGAAGTGATTTCAGAACTGGATGACTTGCTGGCATGAGAGAACCAGACAGGATAGCATCCTACTAATTAAGATGAGTGTTGCACCAACCACATGGGAAGAATACACAATGAAACAATGGAAAGAGAGCCTCTAAATGAAGCATTATTTTAGAAGGCATAATAAATCTACTGGAGTTGGGGACCTATAAGCAACTCCCATTAAAAATAAGTCAGTTGCATCTGGGGGAAAAAAGACATTAAGGATGTTGCATGCTAAAACTCCTAGATGGCATATACAATAATTTACTGGTAATTGATGGAAGTATTAAAGTACAGCAGAGAGGAAATGGCTCTAACTTCTGCTGAATACTGCCAATCAGCACACCAATCACATGCGTGCTTTAGATGGATCTAATATTGGGTTCTTGTATCATCATGCTCTGCCACTTTCTTTTGCTTTGTTCCCATTTTCCACTAACTGTGCAGACTTTAATGTGCTAGATCAAGTTCCTTCCCTAAATGCCAGGGCAAGAGATGCCGTATTGGCTGCCTGTCACCCAATCTGTTGCTGAATTCATCACTAGTAAACTGGGAAGCATAAGAGTACTTGTTTATGGACTGGCCACCAGATCAGACAACACTAATTTCTGGGCATTTCGTAAAATACAGCAAGGCCAGAGAAGCTTTCACAGATTAATACAGCAGTAAGTTGATCACAGAAAGAAATTCAAGTTTTTAATATACAAATGATTTGCTAAGTGAACTGCCCTGCTCAAAGTCCTGGGTGAAAAATTTAGAGGTCAGCCAGTACTCAGCTGCCTGCCTCTGCCAAAGAGTCATCTCAGAATAAAGAGATGATTATTCAGCTTTCCAATGCAAGTCAAACACACTCATATCTCCTGCTCACAAGAAGCCAGCTTAAAATGGGTACTGAGCTGGGAGAACAGGTGTGTTTGTGCTTGGAGAAAGCAACTAGGGATATGAAAATGACTTAGCAGCTGGTGCAAAAGAAGATTGAAGTTGTGCCAAGCAAAGAGTGTTTTTCCCTAATTATGCAAAAGCTTTAATTTCATTGATCATGTTGTTCTCTTCTTTCTCCATCTAAATAATATGAAATCTATATAACAACCCTTTGGAGAAGTCAAAATCATTGCCAGGGATGCCTATTAAAGGAATGAAGGTCAAGAAACACTCTTTAGAGGATAACCTTGTTATTTTCTGAGGGGTTTTAAACCATGGTAAGCATAAATAGAAAAAATAAAATAAAGACGCAATCAAGTGAAGGTAGTTTTGAGAGCTGGAAAAAGGAAGTTAATTGAAGATTAACCTCTGAAAACAAGACCCGGGAAACCTGAAGAGCTCTTTTTTTTTATATTCAACTCTTAATTAATGCCATTCATTCTTTCCTCTCATTTGACAAAATTTATGAAGCATGCGTGTTGTGCAAGGCACTGAACTGCACTTTCAGAATGTGGGATGAAAATCCAGTTTCTGCCTTCTTCTTCAGTGGCTTACAATCTCAGGATGATAAAAATGTCCTGTCATAACTCAGTTGAGGTGTGGGTGGAGCAGCGTCTGGGATAGAACTTTGCTTCAACTCCAAAGACGAGCCTGTCTTTTCATCTCCAAAGAAAATGTAGTTTCTTATCATTTGAATCTTACATGAATTTTTCTGGTGAGAAACTTAGTAAATGACAAGGATACTTCTCTCATCCATGTATGACCATGTGACCCCCACGGGCCCTTTGATACCTCTGATGTTCTAAGTGGTCCTGCTCATCTTTTCTAAACCCCTTTAAAAGTAAATAAAACCCTCTCCCACTATTCTCACACTCACACACAAGCACACACACACAAGCACACACACAGAGTTGGAAATTGTGTTGCTGACATTGCTGTCCTTTGCTTCAGTTTTCTCCCATTCAAGGAGGCAATGTGTGCCAAATGATCTAAGAGTTAAGGCTACCTTTTGACTCTACAGCTTGTGGTTATGAACCAACATTCAGCATCTCTCCATACTGTCAAAAACTGTATCAGCATCCTCAGAGCTGGAAACAGCAGTCACAGAATGAGGTTCCATGTCTCTCTGTTTGACTTATAAAATGTCAATCATTGTGTGGTCTCAAATACATTGACTTGCTCACTGTTTGGTAACATTGCAATGACAATGTGTTTTAAATATATGCTGGAAGGACAATTTAAACACTTGACAGCAGTGAGATTCAAGACAGACCATATTTTCTTTTCAGAATCTAGTATGCAACAGAATCTGCACATACTGCCAGTGTGTCATTGTCATTTACATAGTCTTCTAGTGTAACAGTGTTGATTTAGCAGGCATTTTGCTGGTTGATTTTACCTTGAAAACCTGACATAGGAGAAACGGTTGCTAGCTGAAAAGAACAAAGAGGGTTTGAGCTTAAGAGATCAGCATATACTTTTCCTATTTATTTCAGTCATTCCCTGTATACATTACTTTTTCCTTAAACTCTACACTAGGCTTACTGTACTAAAACTTTTAGCCTTACAACATTCCATATAATACTCTGAAGCTGATCATATAACTTTTATTAGGGGGAAGGAGCCAAAGAGAATATAAAGGACAAGTCACAAAGGACAATGGAATATGATACATTATTGAAATAGAAAGCTGTGTTTGTTCCTCAAATTATTTTTCCCTCTTCAGATTCCTACCAGAAACAAAGTCAAATGCCTTAGACTCTTGCTCCAGGGTATTTTTTGCTTGGGTTTGTTTTCCCAAACATTTGAGCTCCTTGAAGGTACTGTGCTATGAAAACAATGAGAAGTGCTTGGCCTGACAGGAAGAAGTTCCACCTCATTTGGAAAGAGAGTGAGGATCCTGGCACATAGGCTTTTCTCTCTGGTTAGATCTTTAGCAGAGATGTTCGTGGTCAACATCATCACAGAAGAGCAGCACCAAAATGGCTTAGATAAAGAACATGGGCCCTGTTTCCTGGGTAAAACTTAAACCTCTGAAGGAAACACAAAGATGAAAAGTGAAGACAAAGACTAGTATTCCTACCAGCTCAGTAACCCCTAGATAATAGAGTACATCACATTTCTTAGTCACAGAAGATTGTGTTGACCATGCCTGACAGTTTTAAATACAAAGTTATTAACAATATTATTAGAATTATTCTACTCAAAAAGTTATCTTTCCCAGGGTATATTTGGTTTCTCATCACAAGACATTGCCATGAATTCCCAGTCAGAAGACCTAGAGGCTACTGAATATTATTCTGGTCTTAATTCTATTCCACAGCCTTGAGCTAACACCATTTTGTGATTGTCAAGAATAGGAAAGACTGTGAAATTTTATCCAATTGATTAACAAGCTAGCCTGCCAGTTTCACAGGTACTACTAGCTGATGCGAATTTTGAGTCAAAGACTACAGACTTTCTAACTGTTGACACAAAATACTAGCATGAGGACAATGGTGCTTTTGTTTGTTTGTTTTTTGTTTTATTTTTTTTGTCCATTCTTCCTTACCCTCAAGTTCCATGGATATATGCAGACAAACAAACACAGATGCCTACACAAGCAGTGGGCTACATTTCAGGAAAGAGATGCTGAACTCAGGGAACTCAAATCTTTCACACTAGATAGCAACTTTGCTCCAAAACGACACCGTACTTCTGCCTTCAAGACTGTGCTATACAAACCTCCTTAAAAACACTTTCCAGGGTAAAGGACAATCTGAGTTTCAGCTCCTGAGATATGCAGAAATGTTATAAACTCAAAGGAAATTGTCTACCACCTAAGCCTGCTATAGCATGTATAAAGCCTAAAAATATATAACCTCAGGCCTTAAAGAATCCCATAAAAGAGCTTAATTTGCTGATGTAGGACTACAAGCCAAGAACTCCACATTTCAATGCTTCCCTTGCTGTGATTATGAAATAGGAATGATATCTGCCCACTCATTACTTATTTTGAGAAATAAAGGAAAAAGAACAGTTTGACAAATGCTTTGAGTTTCATGATGGACACGTTAAAAAAAGAAGCACATAATATATAAACATACTGGATTTTAATCACACTTTTATTCTGATGCCTTTGGAGGAAGTGTGATATAAACATACAGATATTTTATTCTGATAAAGTGGAAATGCTGATTTTTTGTAAATGTTGATCATGAGTTTAAGCCATTACTTTCATCAAGCTGTAAAGCTGATTAGATATGTTTAAATATGCTTTTCTTACTGAAAGCACTGTTTAGACTTTTTTTTTTAGAAATCAAATAGGTTGGCTGTCTCTTCATCACATACCTTTGTAGCTGGCAGAGTACTGACCCTTGCTCTCCAAGTTCTCCTAACAATCTCTACATACCTCCTCATCCTATACACAAGGTTGGCAGGTACCAACCCTCTATCTTCCACCACAAAACTAGGGCTTCTCTCCATTCTTTCAGTCTTTCTTTTTTTTGGGGGGGGGTCCGGTTGTGGGGACTGAACTCTGGGCCTGGGCGCTGTCCCTCAGCTCTTCAGCTCAAGGCTAGCACTCTACCACTTGAACCAGAGCACCACTTCCAGCTTTTTTCGTTTTGCTTATGTGGTGCTGGGGAATCGAACCCAAGGCCTTATGCATGCAAGGCAAGAGCTCTACCACTGAGCCACCTTCCCAGCCCCCATTCTTTCAGTCTTAACTTTCTTTCTGCTGTTAGGTGATTTGGGCATAAAGTCAAACTAGGTATAAACTTATAGGTGTAAGTATCAAAGAACTCTACAGTTGTCTTGAATTTTACCTGAATGTTCAGGGTCAGGTGGTTTCATCACTATAATCCTAGCTACACAGGAGGCTGAAGTCTAAAGATCATGATTCAAAGCCAGCCTGGGTAGGAAAGTCCATGGAACTCTTATCTCCAAATAACCACAGAAATCTGGAAATGGAGCTGTGGTTCAAGTGGTAGAGCAATAGCCTTGAACAACAAAGAAAGCTCAAGGAAAACACCCAGGCCCTGAGTTCAAGCCTCACAGTACAAGTGCATATGTGTATGTGTGCATGCATGTACACACAAACACACACACACAATCTGAATGAGTTTAAGAATCTCCACAATTCTGTGATTAATCCTACTGGCAATTGTGCCAAGACATGACTTATATTTCTATGAAAAGTGTTTATATACAGGTAATTTGTAAACTTCTATGTGAAAATGCCCAGACCACTCCCCAGCTCAAGTTAATCAGAACATCTGAAGATGGAACCCAGAATAGGCATTTTGGCAAGCATAATGGATTATTCTGATAGTCATTCGGGTTTCAGATTTATTTAAAATACCATTAATAGAATTCCAGTAATGTTTATCTTATAAATTATATAGAATAAAAAACACAAGCATATCTAGTCACTGAAGGGCAAGGAAGCAGAGAGCAAGAGACAGAGAGAGAAAGAGAGAGACAGAGAGAGAGATTTAAGAAAATAAGCTATTTCCAAACGAAGTACGTCTTAACAATATGTATAAACTGCCTGATTTCCTTTAATACAAAAGAAGAGAATCTAAAAGGGCTCAACAATAAGCAGTGAAGTGAAACATATCCACTCAGTGGAAAATAAGAGACAAAATAAAACCATAAAAGTAAATAAATATGAGCACAAAACTGTATATATACAATTCCAGCTAAATATACCATGTATTTATTTTTAAAAAACCTTTACAATAAAAGGTCAGAGTTGTAAGATTATAAATGAGTCTCCTCCATTTTTTCCAAAGATACATTTATCTTTGCCCTGTTGAATATCTCAAGTATCTTCTTAGCAGCTTTATTAGGACATCATTTATATGTCATAAAATTTATTTTGTTCATGAAATTCAATGAACTTTATTTTTCCCTTCATTTTTAAAAAAATGTATTGGTTTCATTGTTCTACTTTTACCCATGCATTTGAAGTAACTTCCCTCATGTTCAACCCTTCTTACCCTCTCACAGATTCCCATCCCCAGTCTCCTTATTTTACATTTATGTCATTTAGTTACATCTATGTTCCACATAGGAGAAAGAATATATGATATTTGTCTTTCTCAGTCTGCCTTATTTCACTTAGCATCATAACTACCAGTAATTCTTTTTGGTGCTGAATAATATTCCACTATGTATGGTCAGTATACCATATTTCCTTTATCCATTCATCAATTGATGACTGCCTAGGCTAATTCCATAGCTTTGTTATCATGAATAAACGTGGATGTACAGGTATCTGGACTATATGTGTTGACCTATTCCACCTCATATATATCTCAAAATCTATTTAAGACCTAATTTTTTCTATGATTTGTTTTGAAGGAGTAGAATATTCCTAGGAGTCCTAACTGCACACTATTCCTAAAAATTCTACTAAGGAGATTAACAATACTATTTTGCCCACACGAAGAAGTGAATGTCTCTTTACCTTGATCTCTGACTAAGTATAAATTTCATATTGTTATAGAGAGCTCTTTATACTCTACCATCTTCTTCCCATTAATATCCCACCACTTATCATCTGGAATGTTTAACACACTCCTCAGACTAGAAAATTCACACCCACACCCACACCCTTTCTTTCTTCTCCTTCCCTTACTGGCCTCGAGTAAATGCCTGCATCTGCCAGTCATTTGCTATTCTTCAAGGGAAAGCACAAAAATCCACTCCAGAGAAAAGTATCTGCATTGTCTGTCTCTGAAACCCACAGATCATCTGGCCAAATCTTAGAATTCATAATAAATTTTTTTCTGTGGTACAAATTCCACTCATCAACACTGGACAAAAATTTCTGTTATAGTGGGTGCTCTTCTCAGAGCTTTAAGGAGAGAAAAACATTCCCTATTTTGTATGTTTACAATTAGTAAGTCTTACTAGTTGTAAACATACAAAATAGAGAATTTCAAAATGAAGTGATCTTTTCATCCCTTTATTTCAGAAATCAGGACTGTGCCTTGTGTCAGGAATGCTGTGGCTTGTGGTTCAGGAAGTATATTATACAAAAGCTTAGGCAAGAAGTTCTGTAATGGACAACCAACATCCAGCCAGAACTCTTTTCACCAAACTTGTTCTCTCATTGCTGTAACACCTGGAAGTGTGTATACCTTTCCTGGTTAGGAGAGACAATCTGCTATATGTTTGTCTATTTTTAAAGTTCTTTGTCTAACTATTTTACTCCATCAAAAATGTCTGTCCAGGGCTGGGAAGGTGGCTCAGTGGTAGAGCGCTTGCTTGCATGCATGAGGTGCTGGGTTCAATTCCCTAGCACCACATAAGCAAAAAGAAAAAAGCTGGAAGTGGCGCTGTGGCTCAAGTGGTAGAGCACTAGCCTTGAGCTAAAGAGCTAAGGGACAGGGTCCAGGCTCATAGTTCAGGTCCCTTGACCGGACCCCCCACAAAAAAAAATGTCTGTCCAGGCATTCTATTTTCTAGAGAAATTGTGAATATACAATTCTTCTGGTTTTAAGTGCTCTGTGTGTGTGCATACGTGTGTGTGTGTGTGTGTGTGTGTGTATGTGTGTTTTACTGGGGTTTTGAACTTAAGACCTTGTGCTTGGTAGATAGTTACTCTATTGCTTGAGACTTATGCCCAGTCCTGTTTACTCTGATTTTTTTAAATGGGCTTCACTTTTTTTCACCTGGACTACATTCCTCCTATTTGTGATTACCTCTGTAGATTAAATGTCAGGCCCACACCACCATGTCCAACATCATATTGAAATGAGAATCTGCTCATTTATTTTTGCTTAGGCTGGCCTGGAACTGTGATCTTCTCAATCTCTACCTCCTGTATAGCTTGGACACCAAGCACAGCCACTGCACCCAGATGTTTGTTGCGATGAGGTCTCATCAAGGTTTTGACTAGATTGACGAAAAACTTAGATTCTCTTAATAGTTACTTCCAGAGTAGCTAGTATTAATGACATGAGCCATCATGCCTAGCTTTTTCAGTGCTTTCTTGATTTTACTGAGAAACAAAGTGGCTATATTAGACACTGTCCAAATTCCTAGTGTTCAATTTCTTCAGGGCACACAGACTTCTAAACAGAGTATGATCTGTATCTCTTTGCTAAGAGGAACAATTTGCAACTCTAGGATGTGTCCAATCAAGCACAATTCTAGGAAAGCTCAGAAATAATCATGGTAGTATCTCTGGAAATGGCCAAGTTTCTTCAGGATGTGCAGTAAATGATATATGGAGTAAATGGTATACGTTAGCACTATGAAGCTGCAGTGAATCCGCTCTACTTTGGAGGTAATGTATATGAATATTTCTAACATAAAACCTGCAATAGCTGAGCACCAGTGGCTCACATCTGTAATCCTACCTACTGAGGAGGCTAAGATCTGAGGATGATGGTTCAAAGCCAGCCGAGGCAGGAAATTCTGAGACTTTATCTCCAATAAAGCACCAGAAAACTGGAAGTGGCAGTGGCTTGAGTGGTAGAGTGCTAGCCTTGAGATGAAGGACAGGGCCCAGGCCCAAAGTTCAAGCCCCACAACCAACAATAAAAATCCCAAAACTATAACATTTGTCCATGTAATAAATCACAAATACTATTATCATTATTATTTCTCTCTGTTCCTCAAGAGCAGCCTAACTAATACAGTCAGAGAACGAGCTTCCTACTTCTGCTGTATTCTCAGTTTTCAAGGTGCCATATTTTGGGTTATCATGTTCTAAGCTCCAACAGAGTCTGTAATTCTATTCTAATTCCTATTGGGTCTAACTCAAACTTAGTGGCAAACACCTTACATTTATATGAATTCTCTTGGCTATCTCTAGACCTGGGTCAATCGAACCTTCTATCTAAACTCTCCAAAATGGTAACATCAGCATCAGCAGCTAAAGCATTCATGGAAAGCCTTGTTGGACCATCATTTGGCTACTCCACTTCACAGTGAAACTAGGATCATATCACAGAACCAGTATAGCTAAAGAATTCATAGAAAGAGAATGGTGCAGTTAAGTTCTAACCCTTACAACTGCCTACCATTCACTATGTGATGTAAGTTAGTCTCTGAAACTGCTTTGGCTTCTGAAAAATGTCTAATTCACAGGGTTGTTGTGAAAATAAAATACGAAGAGCCAGACCCAGAATAGGTACCCAATAGAAGTAGTTTCTTCCTTTTCTTGGCTGAAATTTGCAAACTAGGTGTTAAGATAATAAAAAGAATCTCCAGTTTCCAAGATTAGCCTTTTGTGGAGCTATTCCACTTCAAGGCAGTCTAATTAACACCCATTCTTCACCTTCACCCACGCATTCATCAGTTTCAACAACAGTTAATCACTAGCAGGAGGTCACAGGGTATATTCAGGCCTCCAATTTATACTTCTGAGTATGTTTGCTACAGGAAATTTAAATAAAATGACAACACAATACTTTATTTGTAGTTTTAAAAATATAGACACCTACAAATTCAAGCTCCACTCCATCCTAATTTCTAACACAATAAAATATTTCTAATTAAATATTTACTACAGTTTTCATAGTCATTTATAAGGCATTTATTGATGCCATAATTTTGCTGTTTTTCCTTGTGAAATATAAATGCTTATTCTCCGCCCCCACACACACCCTCCCCAGATCTTTAAAGTAACAAAATGTTGCAGAGTTTGCAACACTGACTGCATATAACAATTAACAGGGTAAAAAAATTTAAATACTAATGCCTGAGGCAGACTATCTGGTAAAAGTGTACAGCAAAGCAAAACCATCGACTCCATGGCCATGAAGTAGACGAGTGGAAGAAAAAGACTGCAGAGTTCCATGATCCCTTTTGAGGACATTTCTCCATTTGCTTAAGGGCCTCCCAGTGTTCCTCACTTCATAAGGGTTCTCTACCCTTACAATCTTGCTACTCTAGAGACAAAGTTTTCTGGGTTTTGTTGTTGTTGTTGTTTTAGCTGGTCCTAGGGCTTGAACTCTGGGATTAGGCTGAGTGCTGTTCCTGAGATCCTTTCTGTTCAAGGCTAACACTCTACTACTTGAACTATGGCTCCATTTCTGGCTTTTTCTCTGGTTAATTGGAGATAAAAGTCTCACAAACTTTCCTGCCTGGGCTGGCTTCAAATTGCAAGCCTCAGATCACAGCCTCCTGAGTAGTTAGGATTATAGGTATGAGCCACTGGCACCTGGCTAACAAAGCTTTTAATATATAGATTTGAGGGAACCCTCAAGGGTCAAACTGTCCTTTTTGTGCTATGTGCCATAGAAACCAGGTATCCCAGGACTGCCCTTTTCTTTGCCGACTAGCCTCATTCCAGCTTCCTTCTTCCACCTGCTGATCCACCTTAATAGGTTCTCTTATGTCCAAACTAACAATCCTCAATCCTATTGATTGAAATGACAGGTTCCAGATAAAAAAGAGTTTCTTGTTTTATTCAGTTTTTCTAGAATGTGGATTTCTGATCTCTTCTCATATTGTCACAGACAGCTTTATACAGTGTGGGCTGTTCATGTGTAGAAGGAGTTTCTGAGTTTCTGTCAGCTTTCAATTTTTCAATCTTTTCAGAAGTTATGTTGTCCCTCCCCCACAGTATAACCCCTGCTTTCACTGTATTTGATGTCGGTATAATTTGTGGAGGGGAAAGGGAAAAACAAATTGTTTAAATAGGGATACAGGTGGACCCATTGCAACAATGAGATGTACAAGTCATTATGTTGAAAGCGAACTATACAACTTTGGGTGGGGGATGGGGGAAGGATGGGAAAGGAAGGGAAGGGGAAACAAAGGAGGAGGCTACAATGCTTGATAAGAAATGTACTCATTATCTTGCTCATGTAATTGTAACCCCTTCTGTACAGTGTTTTCACAATTAAAAAAAAAAGAAGTTATGTTGGAGGGTAAAACTGGGAGAGAATGAGGGAAGGGGTGACATTGTCCAGAAAAAAATGAACTCACTACCTACCCGACTTATGTAACTGTCACCCCTCTGTATATCACCTTTATAATAACAATTAAAAATAAAAATTTGTTTTACAGAAGTTATATCAACTATGTAAAGAAAACAAAATTATGTTTGTTCCTTGCTTTAAAACTGCTTTCAATGACAGTAAAGATGAAACAAAAGAAAAAGCTTTTGGAATTGTTTGCCAGGAGGTAATGCAAAGGCAAGTCCTTCCTGCTGAGTCTTTACAATGGTATGAATCACAGAATTGAGCAAATTCAAGACAACACACAACAGAACTCAAGCAAAGAGGAACAGGAATCATGCCCCAATTATAGATTCAATATTTGAAAAAGGGTGAAAAAGTAAAGCAGAAAGAGCTCAGAAATGCATGCATTATCTAGAGATTATGCCAAAATCAGGAACACCAAAGGTCACACTTAGGTCACTTTTGAGGACCAGAAACCCCAAAGATCAAAGCTAGATGAATGCAAAAAGCCCCTGTGTCAGACTTTCTCTGGAAAGAGACATTAAATAAATACTTTGGAAATCATCTCTGCTAACTCTAAGCTACAAACAACTCCTATTTCCCCAGTCTATTCATTTCCTTGCCTGTGGGAATCATCCTGAAGGAATGAAAAGTCTCTGAGACCAATTCTACACATCAAACTGGTTAACCAGACTGGCTAAAGAATATATTGAGAAAACAAGTCCATACATCAAACAATATTCTATTTATGTATGTGCCCAGAATCTAAACTGTGTTTCTATTGTTTCAATAATAAAATTATTGATCTGAATAGCAATGTTATTTTTACCTGAAGCTTTAAAGCAAAGAGCAGTATTAAGATTTATACTGTCCGTGAATTTGTCTAAAGGATAACCCACAAAGCTAATCTAGAAATTCATCTCCCTAAATAAAAAGAGACTATAAGATGAATCATAACAAAATTATAACATGGGGCTGTTCAAAGAAAAACCAAAGCACAGTATATTTTCTGTCCCTGTCTCATGCTAAGATTAAAGAGATTATACATATAAACATATACACAATCTATCAAGCCAGATTGAAGGGAAGGCCAAGAGGTTCTCTCCAATAGCCTGACCTGTCTACTGGCCTCTGAAGTTGGTGAGAGTAAAGAAGAAGTAGCTCAGAAACACAATATAGAGATTCTTACCTAGAAAAGTTTAAAGACAAGAAGCTGGCTTAGAACTAACCCTGAAAATAGAGCAAAGACAGAGGGCAATTGTGAAAAAAAATGGCCTATATTTTGGGTACTGTGAACAAACACAGGTTTTCTCCAAGTCAGTCTGTTTGGGTTACTATTACAAAATAGTCAATTGGCACAGATAAAAGTCAATGGTAAGAAAAGAAACGAAGTTGCTTTCTGCTTGTAACATGCCAAATTTAATCCATCTAATGTTCTGAACAAAATGTGCCCCCACAACATCCATATGTTGAAGCAGGCCCTAGCACATAGTTTTGCTCCACGTGGAAACAGGGCCTTTAAAGAGGTGATCAAGTTAAAATGAGGTTACTGGTTAAGCCATAGTCTAAGCAGACTAATGTTCTTATAACCTGAGGAAATTTTAAAACTAGGATCAACCATATGAAGGGGCAGCAAAGGGAGAGTCATTGTGAGCCAAAGTCAGAGGCCTAGAATAGGTTCTTACCTTATGGTCTTCAGAAGAAACCAATCCTTCTGGCACTTTGACTTTGGGCTTACTTGAAGTCTCAAAAACTGTAAGAAATGAATCCTTGTTGATTAAGCCACTCAATCTATGGTATTCTATTGTACAGCACTGCCAAATTAAACCATCTAAGAAGCAAATTAATGAGAGAAGAGAGATGCATATTATTTTAAATGACAGACAAATAGATGAGGGAGGGTTAACAATGTTTAAAAGAAATGTACTCATTACCTTACTTATATAACTATAACCCCCTGTTCATGTATATAATATTTTAATTAGAAAAAAACAAAAGATATTGTACTTACACAAAGTTTTGAACAGTACTTTCATCAAATTTTAGATTAACCTCAAAAGTAAATTTAGAACTGAATTCACCAACTTCTAAAAATGTTTGCCATCCTCCTAGAAGAAGGAATGAGTATCTCTATCTTTAAATTTTCCATCACACAATGCCTAAAGTTTTGTAATTCCCTTGCTCCATCTGACATATGAAAATGTAAATAATTTATCTCTTATCTAAAAGCAAGTAAGCGTTTCTCATTAACAGAGATGTATTCAGACAGAAGCACTATGTTGAAAGCATTAGCCATGTCCCTATGGCTAGAAAAGGGAACACTCTTGTGTTCCTCACAGTGGACTGATGCCATTTGTTGAAAGTTCCCAAAGGAAATGGTAATTAAGATATAGCCCGTCAGTCACCTCAGTGTCTTGGGAGAATTATACCTTCAGTTACTTTAAGGTTTAATGGCACATACAGTATGATAATTCTCTTTTGATAATATATTACATTTTAAATGTGGTCAAAGTCTTACATTGCAAATAACAACTGAAAGGAAAATTTAGGGAGGACCAACACTTAATAGACTGTATCTGAAAAGCTTTTTTATAGTTAATATCAATTTTATCTAACATATATAGTTAACATACTTAAATAAAAGTTAAAGGTTTTATTTAATTGAATATGATGTAATAGGGTATAATGAAAACTAATGCCTGTATTCAAAAGGGTGCCAGGTGAAAGTAGCAGGGTATAGAATTAATATACAAAAATCAATAGCTTTTCTGTATGCCAACAATGAAAAGAGTGAGGCTGAAAGCAGAAAAGCAATTCTTTTTGTAATAACCTCAAAAAAATGCCTAGGAATTAACCAAAGAAGTGAAAGACCTCTATAATGAAAACTTTAAAAAATCTGAAAAAGGAACTCACAGTAGATCTAAGGAAGTGGAAAAGCTTCCCAGGCTCCTGGATTGGGCTGATTAATATCATGAAAATGGCAATACTGTCAAAAGCTATCTACAAATTCAATGTAATATTCATCAGTATCCCAGCATCATTCTTTAATGAAATAGAAGAAGCAACCCAAAAATTCATATGGAACAATAAAAGACCCCAAATAGCAAAAACAATCCTTAACAGGAAGAACAGTGCTGGAGGAATATCAATATCAAATTTCTAACTCTATTACAAAGCTGAGGTAATAAAAACAGCTTGGTATTGGCACATGAACAGCCTGAGTACCAATGGAATAGAATTGAAGATCCAGAAATGAACCCACAGACTTATGGCCACCTAATCTTTGATAAAGAAGCCAAAACAAGATGGAAGAAAGACAGCCTCTTCAACAAATGGTGCTGGCAGAATTGGCTATACACATACAGAAAATTGAAGTTGGATCTGTATATATCACCGTGCACCAGCATCAACTCCAGATGGATCAAAGACCTCAAGGTAAGAGCAGAGACCCTGAAAATATTATAGGGCACCTTGGCACAAGTCAAAACTTTTTTAAAATGTTATTGTATTGTATTGTAAAGGTGATATGCAAAGGGGTTACAGTTACATAAGTAAGGTAAAGAGTACATTTCTTGTCGAACAGTGTTAACCCTTCTCATTTTCTCCCACTTTCCCTTCTTCCCCCCTGCCAGTTCCCCTCCCACCCCCACTTGTAAAGTTCACTTCCAATCAAGTGTCTTGTGAGTATTTCTGTTGTGTTGGTTCATTCTTTGTCCTTTGTCTCACCATTTTGTTATTCCCCTTCCCTTTCTCAAATAAGATAAATGTATATTCAAGACACAGGGTACCAAAATCAAAGACACTGACAACAGGGGATAAACAAAAGGAAAAAAATTGAAATAAACAAGAAATAACTTCACATAGTACATTAAAATAAACTTCTTTTTCCATATCTTGGATTTCATTTCGATTAGCATTATTTTATATGGTCATAGGTACCTAGTTATTGAGCTGTTGTGATCCTCTACTAGGACTATCCTGGACATATACTGACAGAAACCAGGGAGCCTGTATTTCTTTGCATCTGGCCTGAGCATTTACCCAAATGATCACAAATAAGGCCACAGTAAAGCTACCAACACAACTATGTTCACTGCAACAATGTTTGCCATAGCTAAGATATGGAACCAACCCAGATACCCCTCAATAGAAATGGACCAAAGTGTAGTATGTATATACAATGGAATTCTATGCTTCTATCAGAAAGAATGGCATTGCCCCATTCATAAGGAAATGGAGACTTGGAAAAAAATCATAATGAGTAAAGCAAGCTAGCCCCAAAGAAATTTTCTTAATAAAGACCCAAAAACACAACAAATCAAAGAAAAATTGGATAAATTGAATTACATTAAACTGCAGAGCTTCTGCATGGCAAAGGACATAGCTAGCAAGATAAATAGAAAACCCACAGATTTGGAGATCTTCAAAAGACATACAACAGACAAGGGCTTCATAAATTAAAATATACTTTGAGCTCAAAAAATTAAATACCCCAAAAACAAATCCTCAAAGAAATAACCACCACATTACGTGGGCCAAAGACTTAAAGAAAGACTTCTCTGGAAAGGAAAAAGAATGGCCAATAGACATATAAAGAAATGTTCAACATCTCTTCCCACAAAAGAAATGCAGGGCTGGGAAGGTGGCTCAGTGGTAGAGCGCTTGCCTTGCATACATGAGGCCCTGGGTTCGATTCCCCAGCACCACATAAGCAAAAAGAAAAAAGCCAGAAGTGGCGCTGTGGTTCAAGTGGTAGAGCGCTAGCCTTGAGCTGAAGAGCTGAGGGACAGTGCCCAGGCCCAGAGTTCAGGCCCCACGACCGCCCCCCCCAAAAAAAGAAATGCAAATCAAAACTACACTGAGATTCCACCTCACCCCAGTTAGAATGGCCATTGTTAGGAAATTTAATAATAACAGATGCTGGTGGGGATGTGGCCAAAAAGGGAACACTGCAACACTGTTGGTGGGAGTGTAAACTTGTTCATCCACTCTGGAAATCAATATGGAGGCTCCTCAAAAGACTACACATAGTGCTCCCTATGACCCAACAATCCCACTCCTGGGCATTTATCCAATTGACCACAGACCAGGTTACACTAAAGTTACCAGCACAACCATGTTCACTGAAGCATTATTTACCATAGCTAAGATATGGAACAAGCTCAGATGCCCTTCAGTAGATGAATGGATCAAGAAAATGTGGTATATATACACAATAAAATCCTATGCTTCCATCAGAAAGAATGGCATTGCCTCATTCATAAGGAAATGGAATGACCTGGAAAAATTTATATTAAGTGAAGCAAGCCAGGCCCAAAGAAATTAGGTTACATGATTTCTCTCATTTGTAATAACTAGAATATGTCTATGATATTCGTAGCAGAGGATTACAATACCCCAATCACTGGTGCATTTGACCATATATAATGAAGTGTATCAAAATGAACTCCAAGAATTGGAAACAAGATGTTTTTATTTTGTCCTTATGCAGTTATTTCTTTTTGTCTTTTTTTTTTAAAGTTTTCTGTACCCTTTGTCTTGTATAGAAGTTTATCTGATCAGCAGAAGGGAAAGGGAATCACAGAAACACCAAGACAAAGGATGAATTAATGCAACAATGACACTCACTAAACACTATGTTGGAAATGAACTTTACAATTTAGGGGTTGGGGAGAATGGGGAGTGGGAAGGGGAAAGTGGGAGAAAATGAGGGAGGGGTATCAGTGTCCAAAAAGAAATGTATTCATTACCTTACTTATGTAACTATAACCCCCCTGTTGATCACGTTTACAATAAAAAATATATTGCCTACAAACATATTGCCTCCCTAGTCCAAAGCCATCTTTCCTTCTTGTCTCCTCTACAAAAATGGAGCCCATATATTGAAATCTTTCTCCTTTGCAATGAACACAATATTCAGTTTTGTCAATAATAGGTTGCTGAAGAGGCACTGCAAAAGGAACAGGACTTTTCTCCTACCTTTACTGTTCTGTGTTCCTATCTTGTGGCTACTATACATACATGTGGGGTTTCTCTAGTAACACTTATTCCTGAATTGTAGTGATATACATATGGGTGGCTTGTCATCCAAGTTTGGTGGTATCCTATTGACAGCTTCCCAATAAATCTCATGAATATCCCTAAGACCAACTTCTTAATCTCAGTCCACCTCAATTTGCAGTCCACCTCAATTCTGCTTGCCCAGAACCTGTGGAGCAGGTCTGGCCTAGACAACCAAGTAAATATCCTACAACATAGAGCACCTTTTCCAACATGGTCTATGGGAATCTAATCTTATAAAATAATATTTATCAAAATGAACTCCAGGAAATGGAAACAAGAGGCTTTTTTCTTTGTTGCTGTTTTTGTCTTCTTTCTTTGTGTCTTGTTTGTTCATCTGTCTTTGTGAGGATAAAGGGGGCACAGAATTGGAGGGACAAAGGATGGACAAATGTAACAGTGGTACTCATTAGATACTATGTTGAAAATGAACTATACAACTTGGGGGGGAATATGAGGGAAAAACTGGGAGAGACAGAGGGATGGGATGACAGTGTATAAAAAGAAGTGTACTCTTTACCTGACTTATGTAACTGAATCCCCTCTGTATATCACCTTCATAATAAACAATTAAATTAAAATTTTATTTTTAAGATTAAAAAATGATAAATACAACATGGTCTGAATCCCCTTCTTGAGAAGAACGACTCTTCCCACACTTATTACTTACTTGGACACATTCCAGAGATCCAGGGCTATCTTCTGAATTAACTTTAGCTTTTCATAGATGATCAATTGTTATAGTTAATAATCCTCTGTATTAAATGTTCCTATTCAGATTAGAATATGGTTTCTACACCTTAATTTAATTGAACCCTGACTGATGCTAGGATTCAGAGATTTCCATTCCTAAGGAATAAACTTTTGAAGCATTTATTTTAAAATCCAAAGAATACAAAAAAAAATCAGAGAAAAGTGTTTGTCTTTCTACCAGAATTATCTATTTCAAGTTAGCCTAATACTTTGATTATAGTAAACAAAATAGAAACCAGCAATAATTTAAATTCTATATTCTCATATTAAATCTTCAATCAAAACTAAAATCCTCAAGTATACTAAAAATTCAAATCTAAATATAAAAGAGCCCTAATCACCTGTCAAGCTTCAAAACAATTGTCTTGCACAAATGAGTATCTTTTATGTTTAGTGAAAAAATTATCTAGGAAAACAGAGAAGAGAGGTATTTTATTTCTTTAAAAAATATATAGTATAAAATAGGCCACAAATAGACAAAATATTAGAAGTAGAACCTATGTAGTCATATATACTTTGTAGATGGTTTTCCACAATTAACATAGCTGTCTAACAGGATTGCTGGAAAGATTATTATTTAATGTCAGTGTATTATATAGAAACTTCTCCACAAACCACATATTATGGTTATTATCATAATCACAATCTTTTACTATATTGAATATTAATTATAGCAAGATGATTACAATTGCTGGTAATAGAACATTCAACTTAAACTTAAAGGATAAAGTGTAACCTTGGGAATAGGATAATGTTGAAGTCAAGACACAGAGGAGCTTCAAACAAAAATTTGGTGATTAGCAATTTCAAGAAGACCTTGTTCTGTTTTTTCATTGCTCTTTTCTGGCCAGCTCATGATGATGGTTTAAGTTTGAAGCCCTTTCTGTGAAGGTTGGCTAGTATGGGCTGTGTTTCACTGTTTTCTGTCAGCAGAAGAATTCTCTATTTTAAGCATGAGTCCTGGGATTCACCCAGGTTAGATTGGCTTAGACTATGCACTCTCTCTGTGCCAATAGCAGAAGCCTGGGAAATGTAATGTACTGATTGGTTTAAGTCAGCTTACTCACGGACTACAGATGGAATTAGTATCCATAAATTAAGACTAGAAATGCTACTTCTTAAACTACACATAAATTATAATAAGATAAAGCAAAAGGCAATGTGGATGTTGCCTAGACAAACCAAAATATCTTGTTTAAATACTTTAATTCCCTTATTTGTAGGTTTCCTGAAACTCTTAGGTGAATTTACAGTATGATTTTACAGATATACTGAAGAAAATATAACAAGAAAAAAACAGTAAAACCTTCTTACATAGCTTTACCAAGTGCTCTGGGTTTTAAATGTTCTACAAATACTAATCTAAGAAATCACCAATGATTTAGGCAAGTCAGATGAGTAGAATTTGGATCTGAATTCTAAACAGTATGGCCACAGCACTTTTATGTCTAACTCCATGTTAGGGTAGACTCACTAAACAAATGTTTGTTTGTTTTTTAATATCTTCCAACATGCTACAGGGCTTAGTTCTATGGCTCCCTGTTCCCAAAAGTGATCACCACACAGCAACTAATGAATGAAAGATGTATCATAAATGAATGACCTAGAAAAGAAGGTTTTGTTCCATTCAGATAATATCTTAAAATCTAAAACCCAATGACAGCAGGAGAGAAAAAGCAAGCCTTGTACCAATAGAATCATTAGGAAAAAAATTGCAACCATATTGTGATCAGCTTTCAAATCTTAAAAACATTTTTATATTATAAAGCCAGGAATGATCTAGTACTTCGAAGCTAGGGTTTCTAAGACTGTTGGAAATCTGTCCTCATTACCATAAACTCTGTGAGATTGAGGAAATTGACTGATCTCTTCTCTCACTTTCTATCTTTTGAAAGTGAAGGGATTTGACCAGCTTACCTAAAAAACAGCACATTTGCCTACTGCTGGTGGCTCACACCTGTAATCCTAGCTACTCAGGATGCTGAGACCCTGAAGCTCTAGGTTCAAAGCCAGCCAGGGCCAAAAAGATATTAAAGATACTCCTTTTCCACAATAACCAGCAAAAATCCAGTTTACAGGGATATATCAACTAGTGAAACACCAGTGAAGCAAGGATGAGTTCAAGCCTCCAAACACACACACACACACACACACACACACACACACACACAATTACTCCTCTACTTTTAGTACTAGCTGAATCTTCCCCTGTCAAAAAATAGCTTATGGTTTTCCTTAGGACCTATGCTTATTGAATCATTTATAATAAATCTGGCATTCCAGTAAATACATTCAAATTCAACTGGTGAGTCAAAGAATCAAAAACACACAAAGAACCTTGAAATCACTTAGTGAGCCTGTAACTTACCCAGCATCCAGTTTTCAAAGGTCAGATCTCATTGAGAGTCTGACTTATTTCATTGAAGTCACATAAAAACCCAGAGCTCATGGGTTATCCTTTCTCTCTCTTCTGCTTTTCTCTTCTCTCTTGCTATCATTGTACTTCAGAGATTACGCACCTTTTATCTCCTTATTTTTAGAGAATTACAAGTATAAACTATTAATCTCAATGTTAGAAACGGTGTCAGTATTAACTTACAATTCTGTGTATACTCATGTATAAAATTATTAATGACCTTAATTAAGCATCTACAGAAACTTCAGTTTCATGAATTTATAAATGCAGAAAGAATGGGGGGGTATACAAATTTGTTTTTTTTAAACATTTCTAAATTCTGAACTTTTGTAAAGAGTGCAATAATTTCTATTTTATCCTTCTATCTAAACTACTTTTCCAGGTTTTTCAGGTAAGAAAGAAAATGCCTATGAGACACACTATTTTTGGTTGGTGTTTCTTACTAACTTTACGTGGGAAAATCCCATGTATCAAAATATATGTGCATGTATCAAAATAAAGGATTCTTTGTCAATAAATTAAATGGATTGTTATATTGGCCACAAAAAGAGAAAGCAGATTGTAATGTCTGAAATAGGTCTTTCCATGGCAAAATGCCTGATTCTCTGAGGAAATTCTGTCATCTTACAGAAGTGTTTTATGAAAACATAGATAGTTCACCTTGTACCTTGTAGAAAACATCATAGTTTTTTATAAGACTTACTAAGCTATACATAGCAGATTAGAAAGAAAAAAACTCTAAGGATGAATACATCTGCAGAAGCAAAATGTGCACTGTCATCTTCCTTAACAAATGGTACTCAATCTGCTCCAAGACTGTCCTATTTCCCTAAATTAGCACTTGAGAAGAGGCAGCAAGCCTGATTTTCTCCCATGGTTCTCAACAGGAACATCCTTCTTCATAACCATCTTTTCCTCTTACCATCCTCTTGTACTATTCCAATTGTATTACTCTTACATGCTTACCCCAAAACCAAATGAGTAGATAGTGAACAGGAGTTCAAGGTAATATAATCTCAGTTCATTAATTTTTCTTCAGGCTAGAAATTTTCAAAACCAGGCATTAGAAGTAATCAAAAGTAGGAGAGAAAACATTCAATAAGTGAGAGACAGAATGTGTAAGAATGATAAATAGATACATGAGGATAAGCTCAACATCCTTGGCTATAGAAGAAACAAATGGAAATCAAAACAACTTTGAGATTCTATCTCACCTCAATTAGATTGGCTAACATCAAGAATTTGAACAACAAATGCTGGTGGGGATAATGGGGAAATGAAGCCCTATTGCACTTTGGGAATGTAAATTAGTACAACTACTCTAGAAGGAGGTTTAAAGATTCTTCAACAAACTAAATTTAGAACTTCCCTAAGACCCAGTCATGCCACTCTTGAGAATCTACCCAGATCATTACAAGTCAGGATACCGTAATAACACTTGCACACCATATTCATTGCTACACTATTAAAATAACCAAGTTATGTAAACAGCTTAGATACCCTACAACAGAAAAGTGTATTAATAAAACGTGTTACATATACACAATGGATTTTTACTCACCCATTAGAAAAAATAAGATTATGTCATTTTGCAGAGAAATGAAGTGAGATAAGCCAAACTCAGAGAAATAAATGGCACGTGTTTTCTCTCATATGTGGAAGCTAGATGTAAAATATAACGGGACATGATAATCCATACAGAACTCTAAGCATTCACACAAACAGACTAAAGGACAATACTTTTATGGGAAGAAACAAAAGGTATAACTCCTCTGAACATTTAAAATACTGTTTATCAAACTGAGTTCCAAGAAATAGAAACATGGGTTTTTTGTTGTTATTGTTATTGTTGTTGGTGGTGGTGGTATTTGGTTTTGAGTTTTTTAAGGGGGAGGGGACAAAGAAAAGGTGCAGAAAGGGAGGGAGGAAGGGTTAAAAAATGCCATCATGGTATTCAGTATGTACCCTGTGTAGAAAATGAGCTATGTAATTTGGGGGCTGGAATGGGAGGGGAAATCTGGAGGAAAGCAAAGCAAAAGATGGCATTGTCCAAAGAAAGAAATATACTCATTTCCTGATTTATAGCATGGTAAAACCTCAATACAACAAATTTTACTTTTATTAATTACAACAATAAAGTTATTTTTATAAAGTGAGAGCAGTATACTCAAAGAAGCCATAAAGAAGTATTTAGTTGACATTTGAACATAGTTATTTCCTTCCCATTTTCTCTGGAATAATACAAATATAATATTGTTGAATATTTGATAACTAGTTTGTCTTTGGTCTCAATGAGTAGTACTCAGAAAAATTAGTCAAAAAAGAAAAACTAGTTCTTCCTTTGTTCTAGAGGAAATCCTCCTTTCTTATTAGTTTGAAGATTGTAACATCTTCATATTACTTCCTCAAGCAAAACTTGCTTATTTTGTAAGACTGCTACTAAACTGTCTCTCTTCAACTTTTGCTGGTCTCTATAAATTTTTTGTTGTTCTCTGATTGTTTATGGGATGGTGATGAGGCCAGTAGTAATTAAAAACTGTACGATTATACTTGTTAAATTTCACATTGGTATCATCCTATTACTTAAGCTTGGCAAAGGTTTTGGAGTTTGTCAGCCTCTTTTATTATATATTACTTACTGTCCTGTTCCTTTGATAGCCAAATATACACCACTATCATATAAGGAGAATATAGTGCTGGGAATTCAAGGTCTTACTTTCATTCTTATTTTCAAAACCAAGAGGCTAATGATACCAAACTACTTACTTTATCTATATAGCTCAGTAGTGTATGTTTTTTTTGGAGGTAGGGTTCGGTCGTGGGCCTGAACTCTGGGCCTGGGCGTTTCCCTCAGCTTTCAACTCAAGGCTAGGGCTCTACCACTTGAGCCACAGTGCCACTTCCGGCTTTTTTTTTCTGCTTATGTGGTGCTGAGGAATCGAACCCAGGGCCTCATGCATGCAAGGCAAGCATGCTACCACTGAGCCACCTTCCCAGCCTCAGTAACATATTTTTAAGGATAGATACCAAGAACATAAAAATGGTGTCTCTCATGACTATAAATAACACTACAATGTTCAAAGCAAATTGAGATTATCAGAAAATTTTTATTTATGAAGCTATGTAAACAAGTAAAATACCATAAATTTAACCTAAAAGAAATTGGAGGGCTGGGAAGGTGGCTCAGTGGTAGAGCGCTTGCCCTGCATGCCTGAGGTCCTGGGTTCGATTCCTCAGCACCACATAAGCAAAAAAAAAAAAAAGCAAACAAAGAAATTGGAGTGAATTCACTAAGAATATAAAAGAGGATAGAAAATTAATTTTTAACCCTCAATCCTTTTCCTTGTTCAATCTGTGTCTAGGTATGGCTTGGTGCCCATTTTCTCCTACTTCACTTAATGGATTTTCTGCATTTCTATTTACCATAGCTTTATAGTGTATGACTCTAAGAAGAAAAAAAGAAGAGTAGGGCCAGGAAATAGGAAAAGCAGCCGTTAGGGAGAACAAAACAAAAATTTCCATCTGCCTCCCATTCTTTGCCTAGTCTACACTGGTCAGTGGCCTTGGTTTTAAATATCATGCACTCAGAATTTCTTGGAAAAGAATCTCTAAACTTAGCTTATCTGTAGAAGCCCCAAGAGCGTCTCTTCCCACAGGGTTGAGACTCAGTCCACAGGAATTCTGCAGGAGCAGCATAGGTGTCAGCTAAATTCAATAGCCAAAGTAAATAGCAAAAGGAGGAGGAACAGGATGGAGAGACCAAAGATGTGGGCATTTCCCAGCTAAAACAGGAACACAGCAGCTTTTAAAAGCTTTACTCTTAGAACCTTGCTCACACCCAAAAAGTGCAAACTCTTAAAAACAAAGTAGATTTTCCTTTCACTGGGGCTATCTCCATTTCTCAATTGTTTGTTTGTTTTTACCATATTTACAAGCATTAGGTAGGTTTTATTTTTTCCATTGCATCTAAGAATGTTTAAGGTTATGTCATCAGAGAGTTCTAAAGTCCATAGTGCTAGAACAAATTTTATACTTCATTATGCAGTCAATGAGTAAATTGAACACTTTTCATCACAACTTAGCATTTTAGATATTTGTAGAATTATTTTTATAAACTAAGTTCATCATAAGTAGCAATCTCTCAGAGTTATTAAACATAAAAAGAAGTGAGGTTCTGGTAGCTCACACCTATAATCTTTCCCTAGGCAAATCCCCCAATTAACCTCTGCAGGCCATGAAAGAAGAACAGGTATATTAAAATTTGGCTTTTTATGCTGTTTATAAATATATTGCTTAGGATAAAAAAAATGACTTCTTAATGGCTAAGAAGTCATTTATCAGTTGAGCTTACCTTTAACATAAACATGAAAATATGTTTATTCTCAGGACATTTTTGTGTTTATAATTTCTAGCTTTTTCCTAACATGTCTGAAGTATTCAAACAGTCTTTGCTTCAAAAGGAAGTCAGAGTTACAGTCATGGGTGGTTTACAGAACATTTTCTGGTAGTTTTTGCTTCATTTTAATATCTGGACATGATTGGCTGTTGTTAGCTACAAATAAGGAAGTCTTCAAGTCAGGGGATTTCTCAGTGGAAGTTCCCAGTTCAACACAAGGGAAAACTCAGGACAGTCTAAGCAGCATTGATAGGACCTGAGCAAGCAGCTACCAGAATGTGTACTGTCTACGTCTTTAAAGAGAAATAGTCTGTGAAGGAAGACTTGTAATCTGGAGAAGAGGTAATCAAATTTTATTAGTTCCTACCAATTTTCAACCTAACAAAGTGGCCAGGGTGTCTCCTTATGTGTTACAGATTCATTCCACTTTTGTATTTGTTAACTGTGTAATTTATTAGATGATTCTATATTGTCTTGTAATCCTTATAATAGAAGTTTGGTCTTTTTGTTTTAGACAAAATCCAAGACAAAATTTAAATTTTGTAGTCTTTTTGCCTTTATAACTTTTAAGGTAGAATTTACTATGTTTCTAATGGAGACAAATGTGTAATGTTATATCTGGAATAAATGCCTTCACTAATAAATTATTTTTATAACATAATGTAAGGCTGAAAGACATAGGGCCTAAGTTCAGAGGTATGTAGCTTACTAGGTTAAAAAGTAAATCAAGGAGCTGAGAATGTGGTAGAGTGGTAGAGTGGTAGAGTGCTTGCCTTACATGCACCAACCTCTGGTTTTGATTCCTCAGTATCACATACACAGAAAAAGCCAGAAGTGGCCCTGGCTCAAGGAGTAGAATGCTAGCCTTGAGCAAAAGGAGCTCAGGAGCAGTGCCTAGACCCTGAGTTCAAGACCCAGAACTGGCAAAAAAAAAAAAAGGTAAATTAAAAGTGTATGTATTCACACATTTTAAATCACATTTTAAAAAATCAATTCCAGCCTGATTTAATGTCCACTCAAACATGAAGTTTAGTATTTTTCTATTTCATAAAACACATGATATTGAATTTTTCATGACAGTAAATTATCACCCTTATGGGCATCCTTACATTTTCTATTTAGAATGTTCTAACTTGTAGAATTATAGTAATCAAATCTTTATTATTTTACCAACTGACCCTTTTATTTCTACACTCAAAATGAACATCAAAACCTTCATAGAATTTTCTTAAGAACAATCCTTGAGAATATTGGAAATTCAAAAAGATTAAACACGAAGAGCTATCATCACTATTGATATACTGATAGCTGTCATTTATTGATTGCCTGATGGAAAAAAATGATCACAGATTTTTAGCATCAGATATAAAATGGCAGAGTCAGGGAAGGTTTAAATATAAATTCATGTCTCTTTTGTCCATGGCTCTCTGTTACTGTTTTATCCTCTGCCTTCTTATAGTATCACAACAGTATTTACTGCCATGTAATGGAGAAAAAAGAAAATGGAAGGAAAAAGGAAAATGACTTCACCAAGGTCACAGAATAGCATCATTCCTAAAATTGTCTTGCTTTCCACTCACCTGACCTCACCTCCTCCCTCCCTTCCTGTAGGGCTACATCTATGTGTGCACAGGTGGACATGCTAGCTTGCCTCTGGGAGGATGTGAAACTGTAATCTGGCCCAACCTCCCTGAAACTCAAGTTCAGCAGAAAACCAGGAAAATAGAACAATGACCAGTTATTTCTCTTAAACACTTGTGATGAGATTATTTAAATAAACCTGTTAGCCTGGTTCAGATGTCTCATCCTTAATCCTAGGAGACTACAGCTGAGGATAATGGCTCAAAGCCAGCCTCAGCAAGAAAGTCTACCAAAACAGCCAGAAGTGAAGCTGTGGCTCAAGTGGCAAAAGAAGCTCAGGGACAATGCGCAGGCCCTGAGATCAAGCCCCAAGACTGGCACCAAAAAATAATCTAATTAATTAATTGATGAAATCTGTTAAATCCCTAAACAATCTTCTGGTTAAATTTTTGTAAAACTTATTCTCTAAATTGAGGAGCATGAACATCATTACAGTGAAAAAGCTTCCTGTCTGTTAACATTTTAGTTTCCATGTAGTAATCTTAAACATTTGTAGTTGTATATATTCTGTATATTTTGTTCTGTCTTTGTGTGTGTGTGTGTGTGTGTGTGTGTGTGTGCGCGCGCGCGCGCATGCATAGTAAGAATATTCTTCATGTGTAATAACGATAGTCTTTTCATTACATTTCTTCCTGATCATTGCTACTTTCCTGATTTTATTTTACTAATCATTTTATTCAGCTGTTATTTTTCTATATTATTATAAGTAATTTACAAGTAAAGCTTAAATTGAAAAATGTATAAATATGTCTTCTTCCTTTTATCTGATAACTACTTTGGCCAGAATTTCTGGAACAAGACTTAAGAGCAGAGAAGAGAGCAGCCAATCTTATCACATTTCTGATCTCTGGGGGAATTCCCCTAGTGGTTAACATTCAGAGTGACGTTGGCTGCTGGTTTGAGATAAATATATTTATCATAAAACCAAATAACAATCAAGTAATCTAGTTTGCTAAGAGTGTATTCAAGAAAAAACATAAGAAGTTATGTTAAACTATATTGAATATATTTTTGGGTTTCATCAGATTTTTCTATTTACATAGTGCTCTGCTTTGACATAAAGTAGTCATTGCAGTTTTGAAAATTATATATCATAAAAAATAATGCTCAATAGCATATTTCCCCCTTACTATTTAGTACAATGCAAAACACATGTGAAATGTAAAAAATTATTTGGCTTATAAAATTGATATTACTGAGTGCTCCTGTAGTAATGCAGATTTGGAGTTATAAATTACATTTTGTTATTGCTGAGATTAAAATAGTCAAAAGTTGATCAAAACAAAACAGGCAGTTACATGTTTACATGCCTCCTTTTCCAGTATTTTGGGTTCGCAATTCAGTTCACAACTCAAATTAACAGGAAAGAATGAAAACAATGTGGTATAAGCTAACGAACTCTACCCAGGCAAAGAAACCAGATTACACAAAGCAGCTGTTTAGATGTTTTATGAAGACAGCTTTCTTTAGTTAAAACCAACAGTGGTATGTAACACGTGTGTCCAAATGGATTTTCCTTATTTATATTAATAAAATAGGTCTAAAAAATCCAAAGTTTTGCAATTTGCTCAGAATTTTTCCACTCATATTCATAAGTAAAATTAATCTGTATTTTTATTTTCTGGAACCTACCACTCATGGGTTTCCATATTAAAGTTAAATTAGCTACAGAAAGTAAAATTATGAAGCTGCCAAAATATTTCATATTCTAAAACAATTTTAATGGAAGTTAGCTGCTCCTTGAAATGTATAAAGAACAAATACATAACACTATCTGGCCTTGGCAGCCCCTTCTGAAAGTAATTCATTAAAAAGCTTTTCCAATGCCTTCTATATTATTGATCTATTGAAGTTTTTGTGATTTTTTTTCATACAATTTGATTATTTTTACACAAAAACAATTCTTTTTATCTGATTTTTCAAATACATTGGCATACATGGTATGTCTTGTACTATTTAAAATATTTGTAACTATATGGGAAACTTTTTCTCTTATTTTCTCTCCTAAATCTCTCTGTCTCTGTCCCTCTGTGTGTCTCTGGTCTCTGTCTCTCTCTGTCTCTTTGTCTCTGATTCTGTCTCTGTCTCTGTCTGTCTGCCTCTCTCTGTCTCTCTGTCTCCTTCTCTCTGTCTCTCTGTTTCTCTCTCTTTCTCTGTGTCTCTCATTTTCTTTCTCTCTCTTCCTCTCTCTCTCCTGGTTGGACATGGCACAAAGCTAATCTCATAGATTGAAATTTTTATAGTTAGCTTAAAAAACTTTTTGGCTTTTATCTTAATGTTTTCTTGATAGATTTTTTTTTAGATTATTTGACTTCTCTCAGTGAGTTGAATGCTTAAGTTAGCATACGTATCTTTAATTCTTTCTTGTTTAAGTAGGGGAAATTTAAGTTCATCTTATGAATTTTTTATATTACTTGCCCATTGTTATTATTATTATTATTTTACAGTTCTAGGGATTTATGGGTTTTTGTTTTGGGCACAGTTATTAATCATAATTTTATTTTCTCTTTCTTCAAAAAGTTTTTTAGCGCTGGACATGGCACATGTCTGCAACCCCAGCTTGCAAGGCACAAAGAGGAGCCCTTTGGAAAATTCTGATACCCTATCAGAAAAATAAAGCAAAAGCAAACACCTTTGTTTAGCAAGCACAAAGGCCTACATTCAAACT
Source organism: Dipodomys ordii (assembly GCF_000151885.1). Classification (NCBI taxonomy): domain Eukaryota; kingdom Metazoa; phylum Chordata; class Mammalia; order Rodentia; family Heteromyidae; genus Dipodomys; species Dipodomys ordii. Next base: position 12,915,549 of record NW_012267221.1, read on the forward strand.
TCAGGACCATCAGAAAACAAAAACAAAAAGAAGTTAATTAGAACAGTAAAGACTGTTTCAGAACAGCTTTAGGCTTAAAGAAAAATTAAGCAAGCACTGGAGATCTTTCCCTTTTGTTACCCTGATTATCCCACAACTTATTGTTATCAATTTCTGCATTAACATGGTATATTTATTATAATAAGCCAAACCTTGATTTTATTGGTTCTTTTTTTGTTGTTCTTTTATTTCTTACTAATTTGTTAAGTTTCTTTTCCCTGCTACCTTTAGACTTAGTTGGTTTTCATTTTCTTAGTTCCTTGAGATACAAATTTATATGACTGAATTCAGATCTATCTTCCTTGGAATCTGAATGCCTAGTGCATGTGAATGCACTAAGCACTACATTCACTATATACCATTATATATAGCATTTTTCAGGGTGTTTTTTTTTCTTTTTTGCATTTATTTCTAGCACAATCAAATTGTCCTTGTGATTTCATTTTTGACCCATCGGTTAAGAATGTGTCGTGTAATTTTCTCACCTATAATGCATTTTCCAGTTTTATTCATGCCATTGATTTCTATCTCTGTTAGGCCCTGCCAGAAAACCACGGAGACACAGGGGCACATAGAACAAAAAAAGGTTTATTGCCAGCAAAAGAACCAGCAAGGAGAAGGAGCCCCAGTCAGTGTCTGAGGTGACCTTTATAACTTTAGAGGGATTAGGAGGCAGGGACTTTGGTGTGGACATGTGGTCCGGGACTTCATCATGGCAGGCTAGGACTTATGGCAGCTGCCCAAGTAGTAGATAAGGGAAGTGCAGCTGCCCAAACTGAAGGTCACTTTAAGGGATTCTGTTATCTTATCTGGTTGTAATTGCCCCAATGGAGTGCCATGTCAAGATGAAAGTGGGAGGAGGCTGATAATTTACTGCCATCACCAAAAGGGCCTGGTGCCCTGGTGGTTTATTTACTGCCTATACCTAAGAGGCATAATGATAAACTCTCTGAGTAAGGTGCTTGGCCAGTCCTGGGAAAGGAGCATAAACTATGGAATGGGGCCCACTGGACTAACAATCTTCATTCCATTTTGGTTGTAGGAGATAGCCTGTGTGACTTACATATTTTTACATATATTGAAGTGTTTATGGCCTAACTTTTGTTCTGTTCTGGAGAAGATTCCATGTCCTAATAAGAGTATATATTTTGCTTATTTTGGTAGAGTGCTGTATTTACTTTTTTTGTGTGTGTCAGTCGTGGGGCTTGAATCAGGGCCTGCGCACCATCCCTGAGCTTTTTCACTCAAGGTTAGCACTCTACCACTTTGAACCACAGCACCACTTCCGGTTTGCTGGTGGTTAATTGGGGATAGTCTCTTGGACTTTCCTGCCCCAGCTGGCTTTGAACTGCAGTCCCCAGATCTCAACTTCCTGAGTAGCCAGGATTATGGATGTGAGCCACCAGCACCCAGCTGCTATATTTATTTCTGTCAGACTTGGTTGGCTTAGAGTATTATTTAAATCATCTCTTCCCTTTCTGGTCCCCTACTTTTCTATTTGTTTCCATTGTGTAATGAAGTCCTAATGATTATCTACCTTCTATTTTGTTGATGCTTATTTCATATATTTTTAGGGCTTTGTGATTTGGTGTGCATATATGTATAACTGTTATATCTTCTTGGTAAATTATCCTTTGTGAATACATAATGTTCTGGTTTGCCTCCTCTAAGAGTTTTTAACTTGAAGTCTATTTTAGCTAATATTAGTATAGTTCTGTGTCTCTATTGTGATCATTTGCATAGAAATTGCTTTTCACCATTCTTTGACTAAATATTTCCTAAATAAATTTTTTTTAAGTTTTAAAAGATTATTCATTATTATAACCTCATGACAGGAAATCTGTTTCTGAATTTTAACTAGTATTCAGTATTTACTTAAAGAACCACTTAGACAAAGCAGCTTTTGACATAATAAAATTTTCATGGGGAAAAAACTAAACCACCTTTTAATCTTGATTTAGTGTCAAATTGAAGAAAGACCATTACCTTTCTCCACAACTTCTTGCTTCTATTGAAGATGAATATGTTACTATTACATTTTCTTTAGCTATCTTCTGTCCTATGTTAAGCTGCCTGACCTCTCAACTTCTTGATGAGAATGACCATGTCAGAACTTTCAGGACTTACCTTCTCCAGGAGAAGCTCCTTTATGGACTGACAGAATCATACTTGCAAATCTGGTGTCTCTACCACCAAGCAAATGCCTTGTATGTACTGGTACTGGGGCTTGAACTCAGGACCTGCACACTGTTCCATAGCTTTTTCCCTCAAGATTGGCATTCTACCACTTGAGCCACATCTCTACTTCTGGCTTTTTGCTTGTTAATTGGAGGTAAGACTCTCAGGACGTTCCTGCCTGGGCTGGTTTTGAACTATGATCCTCAAATCTTAGTCTCTTAAGTAGCTAAGATTACAGAGGTAAGACATCAACACCTAGCTCTTTTGCACATATCTAAAGATATTTTCTTAGTGATTACATGAGGATTAAAATTAACAAACTAAATCTATAACAACCTAATTTAATAGATATAAACCTAGTTTGGATAACATTAAAAGCTTTATTCCTATACAACTTAATCTCTCCTCTGTGTTACTACAAATTATATATCATTTTACTTATTAAAATTCACTTATAATTCTTAAATAAGCCCTTGGTTTTAATATACAAAATAAAAGAGGAGTTAATTGAAACCATGCTGAAATTTATACTCACTTCATTTATTAACTTTTTTAAAAATTTCTTATGGCTTCAAAAATTCTCTGCTGGGCTTTTCTTCAGCTTTTGGGCTTTTCTTCAGCTTTCTTCAGCTTTCAGGAATGCCTTCATGGTTCTTTTGGATAAATCTAATATCAAACCTACTCAACTTTTGTTTAATGTCAGAATATCTTAATTTCTCCATCATTTTTGATTGATAGTTTTGCTAGCTTTAGAATTGTTGTCTGACACGTTTTCTCTAGCATTTAAACTATTATCCTACTATGTTCAGCCACTATTTCAAAGCAAAATTGGCTGTTAATTTTGTTGATGATTCCTTTCACATAATGTGTTACTTCTCTCCCAATATTTTCAAGATTCTCTGTCTTTGTCTTTTAATAGATTATAATATACTTCAGTATGGATTTCTTTGGTTTTATACCAGTTAGTGTTTGTTGAACTCCTCCACTAAGCAGATTCAGTCTCCTATCAAATTGCAAAGTTTCTAGTTATTGTTTCTGGCACTAGTGTTTCTGCTCTTTTTCTCTTCTCTGTGTCAAGACTTCCATAATATCTATGTTGGTAAATTTGACAATCCCACAAGAACCTCAGATACTAGTCTTCAGGTTTTTGTTTTTTTTTTTTCTTTTCTAGTCCTCTAGTAGATAATTCCAATTGTTTCATCATCACATTCTCTGCCTCTTTCTTTTACCTACACAATCTCTTTTTGGACACTCTAATAAATTTTGTATTTATTAATTGTACTATACCACCCCAAGTTTCTCATAATTTCTGTTACCTCATATGTATTTTTATTTTGTTCTCTTTTTTGTTTTGCTTTCATGTTTTTAAATATGTTTTTCATATTTCACATTTCATATTTGCCTTGCACATTCTAGGGAAATGCCCCAACACTTAGCTACAACCCCAAATCTTATTTATTTTGAGACAGGTTTTGCTATGTAACTCAGGCTGAACTTGAACTCATGGCTCAGACTTGGCCTCAGACTTGCAGTACTCTTGTCCCTGTATCTCTAGTGCTAGAATTTCAGGCATGTATTACCAGGCTATTCTCATTTTATTCATATATCATTTCCTGATTTCCTTTAGTTATTTGTCCATGAGTTTTCTTTAGCTCTTTGGACAAACTAAAAATGGTCGACTTTTAAGTTGGTTTTTTTTTTGGGTCCGGTCGTGGGGCCTGAACTCCGGGCCTGGGCGCTGTCCCTCAGCTCTTCAGCTCAAGGCTAGCGCTCTACCACTTGAGCCACAGTGCCACTTCCGGCTTTTTTCTTTTTGCTTATGTGGTGCTGAGGAATCGAACCCAGGGCCTCAGGCATGCAAGGCAAGCGCTCTACCACTGAGCCACCTTCCCAGCCCCGATTTTAAGTATTTTCTAGAAAGCCCATTTATCTGAGCTATCTCATGTCCCTTTTCATTATCCCTTGTTAAAGATTTTGAGTGATAATCATGAAACGTTCATTTCTGTCTGCCCAATTTCTTTCCTTAATGTTTTTACATGCCTGGATATGGAGCACCCATCTATCTACCTCTATTAGGATACTATTGTTACTTCCTAAATCAAAGCTTTAAAAATGAGTAATAGGGATATAAGTGGGGAATATTGCGGCAAGGAGATACAAAATATTACTTGCAGGTCATATTTAGTAGTAGATTTATTGCCCAATTCATTAGTATTCTTCAGACCACTAGATTTGTTTTTTGCGTTTTTTGTTTTCGTTATTTTGGTCATGAGGCTTTAACTTGGGGTCTGGGCACTGTCCATGAGCTCTTTTTGCAATTTGAGGCTCAGCACCACCTCCAGTTTTTTAATGGTTAATTGGATAAGAGTCTTAAGGACTTCCCTGCCAGACTGGTTTTGAACCCCGATCCTCAGATCTCAGTCTCCTGAGTAGCTAGGATTACAGGCGTGAGCCACCAGCGGCTGGCTCATGTTCTCTTAATAGGGATATTTCACACAAAAAAATTGACTGACATCATACCTGATATTTGAAGTTGCAGTTCGCTGTTTATATATACAAGTTTCCTTATTCCTGGATTTATATTCAAAACTCCTCAAAATTATTTTTTGGAGTTTAAAAAAGTCTCCAAAATATTTTTTAATAAATCTGCTGTTCTCATTTTCATCCTACTCTAACGCCAGTACCGTAAATGATTGCTTATTAACTAGAGTTATATACCAACACAACTTAAGAAAAATGTAATTAAAATCTCGTCAAGTATTTCTGAAATGTCCTGTGACTGGAGAGGTTTTGAAATCCTTCAACTCACCGATTTAAGAAAACAAGTGCAAACGTCCATAGTTTAGAAGTACTGAGACAAACTGGGACAATCAGAGCTTGATTCTTTTACTGGATTCTTTTAACTGGATGAATGTCTAACATTTCTATCTTGGAAAGTATTCAAGCATATCTAGGAAAGGGAATAAGGACATTTTAATGTCTGAGGAATCTTCTCATCAACTTCTGTTAACCAATAGTTGAACTTTATTAGCCAGTACATTTATTGAAAAGTGTAATTAGTTGGGGAAAAAAGTGTGTGTGTGTGTGTGTGTTAACCTCCTTAATCACGTTGGAAATGCAAATTCTCGTAGCCTTTGAACTATAAATCTGTAGGGGTTGGCTGGTGGAGTTGAATATTAAGCTTGTTGAGTGATTCTTTTTACTCTTCACAAGCATTGTTTGGCCAAAATTCAAAGCAAAGTCTTCCATTGACCTTTACGTTTGACATTGGGCTCCCTTCTGCCTTCTGTGGTGTTGTTTCTCCAAACGCTCACTGAGGCGGGGTTTGTCAGAACACGAGGAAGGTGGGGGCGGGGCTTGACTGGGCGTGGCTTGCATGTGACTGGGCGGGGCCTGTCGGGGCGGGGCGGCACTGGAGAAGTCTCGCCTGACCCTGAAGGTGAAGCCTTCGTGGCTTGGCGCGCAGGCGCTGCCCTCTGAACTGGAACGGAAAGCCACTTCCGGTGGCATTCCCTGGGCCGGGTGCCGGCGACCTGTGGCGTGAGCGCGCGGCGGGACCCCGAACTGTGAGTGAGTGTTGGGGAGCGGTCTGAGGCGTCGGCGTCAGTGGACCCTGGGGACCCAGAGCTCGGAGTGCGAGCGTTCCGGGCGTGCTGGCGGCGCGGGGGCCAGGGCTGGGGGGAGGCCGGGGCTGAGAGGCGGGGCACGGCGCGGCTGCGTGCGGGGCAGCCTCTCCAGTCCTGCGAGCCGACCCCGTGGGCCCTGCGGGGCTGTGACCCTGGCCGGCGACGGGGGTCCCGGCGCCCCTGGGGTCGGGGTGCCTCGCGGCCCGGCTCCACGGCGCCGCCTCGGGACTTGGGTCCTGGGCCGGGGCGGGCGGCGGCGCCCGCCGCGGTGGGGTGACGGGCGGACCCTGGCCCGGGTGGCCCGGGTGGCCCGGGCCGCCTCCTCGAAACGAGAGCTCTCGGGGTTGCTCTTCGGAAAACTTTCGGGTAGGTTCTTTCTGTTGTTTCTCCCAAGGCGGTTGCACAATTCCGCCCTCCGCTTTCCCGCGGGGTGTCATCATACCTTGTCCGTGAGAAGTTGGGTAACTTCCCAGAGGGTCGCGGAGACAAGGGGTGGGGGCCCGAGCAGATGCCAGCCCCGCCCGCGAGGGAGTCCCGGGCCTTAGGTAGAGTCCCCGCCCTGCCTACTGTTGGTAGTCGGGGTCAACCCATGAACCCGGAGGTACAGGCGGAAAAAGCCCAATTTGTCAAAAAGTAGAAAGGAGGAGAACGCGTGTAAAAAACATAAAGCCGCCTTGCCAAGTGTCACGTCTTTCACCAGTGACGCTTTTGACAAGAAATAATAGTAAAGGGGAGAGAAGAAGGGGAAGAAAATGCTCTACCTTTTTTACCAAATATGAAGTACAAATGTGCTGTATCCTGTTGGAAAATTATTTTATCCCCTCATTGGACAGAGGCGGCAAGCCATGTGCCAGCCAAAACCTTCCACGTATTTTACATGTGCATAATCATTTTATTCCACTTTCTTAGGAACATGATCCTGAGTTTGAGATGTTAAGATAGACTGGAAGTTATTTAACTCTATTTATTGTAATGTCACCGTGGTATTCCTTTGTCAAGGCAGTTAAACCGTCACTTGAGATGCCCTATCCACATAACTTGCCCGTTTTTCACAGTTTATTGATTGTACATTAATTTTTGTGAAAGATTTGACAGATACTTTGAAGAACTATCAACTTTTGGCTTAAAATGCCCATGTATTTGTGGAGACAGTCCCCACTCAAAAATTACTAAAAATTTCCCCAATACTGCCTCTTAATATGTTATGATTTACTGCTGTAATCACCTAAAATTATTTTTTTACTTTGCATAAGACATTTAGTTTTCTTCATGAGTGGATAGCCTTTGTTCCAGACATGATGTGTTAAAATCAGGGGTTGCTGAACTGACTAGAAATATTTCCCTAATATAATAAACTGCAATGTGTACATCTGCCATTTTTAGTACAATCTCTTGTTGTGTCTATTTGTTGCTTCCTGTACACATCTCAACCTGATTTATGACCTTTTTTAGTGTTCATAGAGCAAGTTTCTCTTCATTTTTCAGTATTTTCTTAGATTTTATTGCAGTCTTTGAGATGAAGTTTGTTAACTGTTTATGTTCTATTCATAATCTTTTTGGAAGTTTATCCATTATGTTTTCTAGTATCTTATTGCTGGTATGTGTTTATTTATGGCTAACTTTCTAAATTATTTAGTTTCAATGAATTCTCGGATTTGTTGGAAAACAATCATTAAAATATAATCTCTATACTTCTTTCTTTAATGAAATGCTAGCTTCTTCCAAAAAGTGATAAATACATAATATTATATAATATATATTATCCTTACCTTATTTCTTATTTTACAGATGGTTTTATTTTGTCATCTTTAGTATTTATAGTTTATAAGGGAATTTTTATAGAGAATGGATGTTTGGGTTATGGCCAAAGTTGTTTTTTGGCAGGAATGGCAGTCTATTTGTATTAGTTACCAGTTTAAAAACTTTTAAATAATAGATATTGAAGGTTCATTTGGCATATATGTATATGTGTGTATAGATATGATACAAATATGGCATATTTGTCATATATATGATATGTATCTTAAGACAGTGTTTTTTATTGGTATCAAGGGTGGACTGATTTCCTAAAAAAAGAGTTTCTTTCTGGTTTAACATGTTTTAAATAGCATGAGAACTCCATTCTTCAAAATCTAAAAGAATTCATTCATCAAACTACATGAGTATGAGAGTACATTGTTCCTAAGACAGCAATAATATTCAGCGAACAAAACCTCCTTAGAGTAAATCCAAGTAACTGAAAAGGTTGGGGCAGTACTATCAACTACTCTACTGATTTTATTCAGTCACTCTCCATGCCCTCACAGCTTTTTAAATTTTGTTATGTGTCTTACATGGTATTTTTCCCCCTCTATTCCAATTACGTTTCCTCTACATGGACATGGACCTAAAAGAAGCCATCAGTTTCACTTTGTTGTCACTAATTTCCCAGTATTGCTAGGAAATGACTTACTTTAAAGTTAATAACCAAGCTGACATTTAACTGTAGTCAGAACCCACAAGGGGTATCAAAATGAGTAAATGAGAAAATACACATGTTCCACATGTATATACTTATTTTAACATATACTTAGAATAGTCAGGTTATGTGTTGTATATAGATTGGTGTATGTGAAGTAGGGCTGATTTTGAAGGAATACAGGCTACCTATTTGGTGGGCAAAAGTTCACCTTTTTTCTCAACTAATGGTTAATACACAGGTAATAAATTGTCTTTAAGTGATCTTGGTAGAATTATTAACTCTTGAAAGCAATTATTTTTGTCACTTTTTGATCACTTTTAAAGATGACCTTAGGCAGCGTCTTTGTTTTATTAGGAAAAGAGTTTGAGAAAGTAATAGTGATCTTGGGGAGATATCCTAGACAATAACCTGATTTTTTATCTTTCCCTGTAGAGATGTAGAGATAAACTGTAATGAAAATTATGAATAATAAATAATGGAAATAAATAGCTTGAGTAGCTGTAATCTGCAATAGCTTTTACTTACCATCAGTACTTTTCCTTGACAAAAAAAGTCTTAAAAAGTTCATTGCATTAAGGAAATTCATTGAACTAAGGAAACTAATGTGAATTCCATTTGCCCCGCTTTTTTTGTGCTGACCTTGGCCCTTGAACTGAGAGCCTGGGTCCTCTGAGCTTTTTTGCTCAAGGTTAATGCTCTATCACTTAAGCTGGTGGTTAATTGGTCTGGCTTTCAACTGTGATCTTCAGATTTCAGCTTCCTGAGTAGCTAGAATTATAGGTATGAGTCATTGGTGACTATGTGAATTCCATTTTAATGGTATTTAGCAAGTTGAAAGTGTGAGTCCTTGAAATATTTGCACTAGATTCAAGTTTGAAGAATTTTCTGTTAAGCACCAGAACAAAACACAGTTATGTAACTTTGCTGTGAAGAGTCTCTTGCTGTAAAGACAGAAATCGAAGACTTCACAATATAAAGGATATATTAAATTGCTTGAAGACAATTTATTGGAATCAATAATAAATTTACAATTTATTATATGACATTTACTGATTCCACATTTCTCTTAATCTTGATGTTTTTCAATTTTTCACACAATCTTAGCCAAAAGGCCAAGAAACAATGTTTTTCAACTTTTTAAAATAATCCTCACAAGTCATAGAAGACAGTAATAGTTGTTCCTTTCCATACCATTCTGTTCTGTTCATTCTCTACACCTCTACAGACATTCTCTGCTTGTTTCCTCATCTATAAATATCCTTATTATATGAGTTAGGAAAACATTGAGATTAGCCATTTTAAATTATATCTTTCTGCTTCCATCTCTAGATTCTAACATGGCCCCTATTCAGGGAGAGACTATGCCTTAAAGGTCATCTGAAGTTGCAAATGGTGATGCTTGTCTTGTTATCCTAGCACTTCAGAGGCAGTGGCAAGGTGATTGAAAACTCATAGCCATTGTGGGCTATATAGCTAGGACTATTAAAAAACAATGAAAAGAACACGTATGTCCAGTTATACGGTTACACTGTTAAAGCCATAGTATTAGATAAACAGTCTGAGAAAAAAATACAGTTACGTGCCTCATAGTCAAGCTGTACAATACAACCTACTTAGGTAATAGTCTATACCATCTAAGTTTGTGTAAGCACTCTGTGTAATGTTTGCACAGTGACAAAATCAACCAACAATACATTTTTCAGAATGCCTGAGGTTCAGCAACAAATGCCTGTAGTATAGAGAAAACCAGGAAGCGGGGCAGAGCTGAGACTCATGGGTGTGGTCTTTGTGAAATACGTCTTAAGAGATAAGAGAGAATTTTTCACCAAGTTCTATATAAAATATACATCAGAGCTTTGATTTGATCAGAGGAGTAGTCTTATTTTATAGTGACAAATTTAGCCAGCCACCTTATAGAAAAAAAATGTACAACTCTACTTGAGACAATGCTGAGTCTATGATATTTAACTTTCTCATATCAACTGCCAAATTAGAACCCAGAAATAGTTTAGCACAATGTACTGTGGGTATACCCATAAACAAAGTTTATAACCTATAAAGTAAGACTAGAAATGTAAACTGTCATTTGAGGAATTGGCTGCTTGTGCTACAGTAAATACTGAAAGTAGAAAATATTCGTGTTAAGAATGATGGTTCTTGCCAGGTGTCAGTTGCTCACATTGTAATCCTAGCTGTTTAAGAGGCTGAGATCTTCTAGTTCAGGCAGAAAGTCTGAGACTTTTGTCTCTAAAATAACCACTGAAAAGCAGGGCCAGAGACATGGCTCAAGTGGCAAAGTACCAGCCAAGCTAGCAAAGTGAGTACAGGTCTGTAATTCAAACCCCAGTGACAGTGAACCTTCTCTTCTGTTTCCCTTCTTCAAATAATTAAAATACATTTATGTTTTTGAGTGTCTTTAAATCTGCCTTAACTACATTCCAAGATGGAGGATGTCTTATTTATGTGCATGTACTATGCTATCGAATGATTCCTGCTTTTCCTGTTACTTCTGAGAAGACAAAACATACAGTTTAGACATAGAAAAGATACTTTTCTCACTTTGAAAGGATCTTTCAGGACCCTCCCAGGGGACCATGCAGAGGCAGGCAGGCACTGGAGAAACACATTATTGTAATGTTTATTAGCAGGGTCATATCACCCTGAGAGAGGGAGCTCATAGCATCTGCCCCCATTCAAGTAGAAGGTGGGTCTTTGGGAAGTGAGGGAGGAAGGGAGGTAAAATGCATTGGTGGGTGGGTCTGGGTGGAGGGATTGGCCAGCTGTCCGGTGGGAACTCCAGGATAGGGAGGAGCTCAGGTCTAGGTGGAGCTGAGTACCAAAAGTTGGGATAATACTAACATACTTAATCACCAATTTTCTCTGTTAAAGTGGCAACTTTCTGGTTAGATCCTAGTGGCTCATGCCTCTAATCCTAGCTACTCTGGGAGCTGAGATCTGAGGGTTATGGCTCAAAGCCAGCCCAGACAAGAGAGTCTGTGAAAAAAAAAAAAAGCTGGAAATGGAGCAGTGGCTCAAGTGGTAGAGTGCTAGCCTTGAGCAAAAAAAAAAAGCTCAGGAATAGCACTCAGGCCCTGAGTTCAAGCTCCTGGACTGGCACACACAAAAAAAGTGGCAACTTTTCTGAATTACAGCAAGGTTTTGAGAAAGGCTTTCCTAGGACAAAATGGAACAGGTCGTTTCCTTTTCCCATCCTGAAACTGCTTTAGATTTAAATAGGTCCTTTACCACAAGTGTTCTTTATCACAAGTGAACCATAGCAGAACATTTATCTAAAAGTAAAATAGACAGCAATGGGGCAAGCCCTACAGAATCCTTCTTCCTCTCCTAGGTCACCCACACTGTACCTCACCCCTCAAGAAATTAAGCCTTGATAGGCACTAATGGCTCACGCTTGTAACCCTAATTATGTAGGAGAGAAATCTGGAAATCACAGTATGAAGCTAGCTCACGCTTAAAAGTCCATGAGACTGATCTCCGATTAACCACCAAAAAGCTGTAAGTATTGCTGTGGCTGACATGGTAGAGTGCTAGCCTTGAGCAAAAAAGCTCATGGACAGCACTCAGGCTGTCAATCCCCAGGACCAGCACCAAAAAACCCCCCAAAAACAAAAAGCCTTAAAGAATTGCAAATCACTCCAGTGGAGTAGAAATGATAGAAATCAAATCTTTCAAGTTTGTGAATCCTAATATGTATAAGTGGTCAAAGTGAGATCTTCGTTTTCATCTGTTTTTATCTATCTTGGAGCTTTATCACTGGAGTTCTTAAAGCATCACTTTTTGTTTGTTTGTTTTCTTGAGATTGAACCTAGGGCCACATTCACGCTAGGCAAACAGTACCACTGGAGCTACATATTCCCCAAACACTTGTTTGTAAATGCTTTTGGTTTTCTTGGCAATTCTTGGTTTGGCCTTAGGATCTCACACTTGCTAGGTAGGTTATGTGCTCATCCACTAAGTCTCTCTACCAGTCCCTGTATTTTGACATAGTCTCACTAAATTTTTTGGGCTAGCCTCAAAATGATAATCTTCCTGCCTGTAATACCCAAGTAGTTGAGATCGAGAGTGCCTAACCTAAAGCATTCCCCCAACCTAAAGCACTCTTACCTTTGATTTTTACTTTGTTTATCCAAGAAAGTTGGTTGGTTAACTATAATGTGGCAGCATGTTACTAGCTCCAAAGACAACGGTCTTAAGATACTGTGTCTATGAAATAACAGAAGTTCATTTTAAAAGAGTAAGAAAATCAGAGACTGAAACAGAAGGATTGTGAGTTCAAGGCCAGGTGGACTAGATAGCAAGACTCTGTCTCAAAAAACAATACAAAAAAAAAGCCCAGTGCCAGTAGTGGCTTACACCTGTAAATCCTAGCTACTCAGGAGGCTGAGATCTGAGGATAGCCCTTCAAAGCCAGCCCAGGCAGGAAAGGCTGTGAGACTCTTTATCTCCAATAAACCACCAGAAAACTGGAAGTGGCACTTTGGCTCAGTGGTAGAGCTCTCGGCTTCAGCTAAAGAGCTTCAGGGACAGCGCTCTGGGCCAGAGTTCAAGCCCCATGACTGACAAAAGAAGAAGGAGGAGGAAACGGAAGAAGATGATTCCACATTTAGATAGTATTGAGTTTAAGGGAGGGGTGGGGATGGAGGAGGAGGAAAAAGGAAAAGGTGGAAATTGTCAAGAATTTTTTTTCCTGAGAGAATATCTAAACTGAAGGATGAAATTCTAGGTTAAAAGGCTTAACTGCAATTAGCAGGAGTTTTAGAATATTGGATATAAAGAAAAAAACATCTTACTGATTTCCGGAGGGGGATGAAATAGGTTCAATAGAATACTGTATATCATAATGGGTTTGCACTTCACCAAAACAAACAAGCCCAATAGCAAAGCTTTTCAAATTCTGAGGAAAAATTACTTCCAAATTAGAACTCTTATTCTGGCCAAACTATCAGGTCCAAAGGTAGATGGTATTTTCAGTTATGCTTCCTTTACACTCTTGCTCTGAAAGCTATATTAATATCTGGACCATCAAATGGAAATGTAAAACAAGAAAAGAAAAAATGGGATTATTGATAGTATTCAGTTTGAGAGAAAGATGGGCAAAGGGAAATGGTAAATTCAAGGTGAAAGAAAGTCCTAAGATGAAGGCTTTCTGTCAGGCATAGAGAGCAGCTAATATAGAATCAGAAAGCTCAGGAAAGTTTTGTCTGAAAATATAAATTTGATTTAAAGCAAAAACATACCTGAAGTGTATAAATATATTAAGGTGTCATATTAGTGACCATAGGAAGAGAGCAAATTATTTTTTTCAAAAAGTTTTTAGGAAAGCAGAATTAGCACTGAGTATTATCCGCAAATACGGTAAAACTGAATGGAATGCTCATCTAACAAAAGTGGCATATAATTATGTTGGAAAAATGAGAGAAGGGAGGGGATGTTTAAAGACAGCTGAGTTCATATTATGTGTGGGAGGACAAAATTGACAAATCAATAATGGCAATATTGCACATTTATTTAGAGATACAGAGATAAATATAAAAAAAGAATCAGCCAAAAGTGTTGTTGCCAAGGTGAAGCAGGAAATGAGAGAGGAAAGCAGAGGACTGTTGTTTTTCTTAAGCATGCAGAGCTATTTGACTCACAAAGGTAGATGTATATATAGCGTTAGCAAAGAAAATACGTAAAAACTAAATTAAGAACAAAAGAACTAATGATTGTGCTTTTAGGTCAGAGAAACCTAGTTTTTTCTGATTCTTCCATTTGCTAATTCTATGACCTTAGCAACTTATTTACTCTTTTGAATCAAGTAGTTTCCTTATCTGCAAAAGGAAGACAGTATTTGATCCTCCAGAGAAAAGATTAAAAACTAGCTAGTTTATATAAAGTACCTGGCAAATACATGTCAGTTTCTACTCCTGTTTCTAGTATTTCCAATGAGGAAATAGAGAACAACTCCTTCATTGTTGGAGTGCTTGCCATTTGAACAGAGTTTAAATTGTACTTCTGGTCCTTGGCTTTGGGCCTCTTTAGATTTTGAAGGCATGCCATTAGAAGCTGTCTTCTCTCCCAATTTTGGTAGTTTGAAAATTTTAAATAGAATTGGTATAATTAAGTATCAATAAAGAGAATATCAAACTAAAAGGGTCATTACTACTTAAGGAAGGGCTCTGGCTATATTCAAATTTCTCCATGAGAGTTCCATTAATGGTAAAAACATTTGTTGTATACTCTGATGGATTATGGGAATTTCATAGATCCAAGATCAATAAAGTGCTGTTGTTCTGGGACATCTGCCAAAGTATCAAAATACTTCCTTTTTAAAGAAAAAAAATGTTCTACCTTTGCAACTGCTATTTTTGTTTCTATATTCTATATTCTCATGGAATAATTCACAAAGCAGATCAATGGAGTAGGAGCAGTCTGTGAACCATTGTCCTGCTTTGATTTGTAGTATTTTGTGATGCTTTACCAGCTATGACTTGACTCCTTATGATAGTGATTATTTTTTTTAGGTCATGGAGCTTGAACTCGGCCTGGGCACTGTTCCTCAGCTCTTTAGCTCAAGGTGAGCGCTCTACCACTTGAACTACAGCACCATTTAGGTTTTCTGGTGGTTTATTGGAGATAAGACTAACATGGATTTTCTTGCCCAGGCTAGCTTTGAAGGTGATCCTCAGATCTCAGCCTCCTGAGTAACTAGGATTACAAGCATGAGCTACCAGTGCCTGGCTTATGATAGTGATTTTTAAATGTCTCCCCTGATACACAAAATTATCATTCAAGAAGTCTTGGAAAGGATTTTTTTTTTAACCACCTTGAATGAGTCTAATGTGCTAACCCATAGGAAACAAATACCCTAGACTACAAACTGTCTTAGAGAAATGAATGTGTTTCATAGAAAATGTAGTTTAACTAAAGACTGAAGTTTGTAATTTTTATAGCATCTTTAAAACTTTTTTTCAGGGACAAAAAAAGTAAAAACATTAAGTCAAATTTTTTTTTTACCAGTTCTTGCTCTTCCACAGTAGGATGGCACAGTAAATGTTAGAATTTACTTGATCTGAAACTTAACATTTATAAAAAAATGAGTGTTGCCCTAAAAAAACGAAAGATTCTGTTTGGGTCAAAAAAGCCTGTCAGGCTACTCAGATTTTGGGTCCTGTCACATAGAATATTTAACAGTTGGAGTGAGAGTATATTGCACATTATAAAAGTATTAGATCTAGCTGGATGGCTAACACCTGTAATCATACCTACTCAAGAAGCTTAGATCTGAAGAGTGGTACTGGAAGTCAGCCCAGGCAGAAAGTCCATGAGACTCTTAGTTCCAATGAACCACTCAAGAAAAGCCGGAAGTTGTGCTTTGGCTCAAGTGGTAGAATATTCGCCTTCAGCAAAAGAAGCACAGGGGCAGTGCCCAGGGGCTGAATTCAAACCCCAGGACTGGCAAATATGTGTGTGTGTGTGTGCGTGTGTGTGTTATAATACATATTATATATAATGATATATACTATATATATATATATTAGATCTAGTTTTAAACTTAAATTATGTATGTATATTTATTTAAAGTCATGCCTTAAACATCTTGGGAATGACTGGAAATGGAAATGTGAAAGTTTCTGAAACTTTTATTTTCTCATTGGCATTCTCACAGTTACTTCTAATAAAACAAGTTTTGACTTGCAAACATTTGCCCAAGAGCCTGTAGGTGTCCTCGGGGAAATTAAAAGCAGAGCTATGCCAGTGGTTAAGAGCACAGAGTACAGCTTTATAATTACATGGTCTTTGCCTATTCCTCTTTATCTATGGAATATTCTCGAGGCTAAATGGCTGCTCAGCAATTTTAAACTATGACTTAAAGAGAAAACAAGCTTTTTATGCAAAGCTCTTCCACCTGAAATATCGCTCTTTATCAAAGAGGTTTGTGCCTTCATATTCTCCATTTTGTTCTGGTGTGGTCAATGACTTGGGCATGCTGGAAGAACAGCTGTTTTACTATCTCATAAGGTTTTGATTGGTATTTTAGAAACAACATTATCCTTTGTCCTGTATAGCCTATAATATTTATTATACTTATGTCATATGAGGGAGTTTTTTTTAAGATTACTGAAATTTTTATATCTACAGATGATAGATGCAAACTACTATTTTGAAAAATCATTAATAATGTTATTTTATTATCATAAATTTGGTAGAGAAACATGAGAAATCACGTTCAAACACTCTGTCAGAGGTTTACTTTTTCTGGTATTTAACTGCCTTCCATTTGATTAATAGGCTTTTCAGAAGACAAAAGACCTATGCTATGCTTTGTATGTATCTTAATTTTTCTTCTAACATATTCTAAATAATAAGTGAGTTTGTTCCTTTTTTTGGTTTCTATGTACAAACAAAAAGTGTACATGTCATGGTATAGGAAAGTACAATAAGAGTTCCAACTCTATTTCCTTATTAAAAATGTGGGAGGGGTTCCTACATTTTCTTGGTAAGAGTATTTTGGCCATTTTAACAGTTTAAAGAGTCACATATAGGGGCTGGGAAGGTGGCTTAGTGGTAGAGCACTTGCCTTGCATGCTCGAGGCCCTGGGTTTGATTCCTCAGCACCACATAAGAAAAAAGCCAGAAGTGGCACTGTGGCTCAAGTGGTAGAGTGCTAGCCTTGAGCTGAAGAGCTGAGGGACAGTGCCCAGGCCCAGAGTTCAGGCCCCGCGACTGGACCCAAAAAAAAAGAGTCACATATAAAACAGAATTTATATGTCCAAGTGAGAAAGTCATACTTAGCTGTCAGTTCTTGTCAGTTTTTTTTTCTGTTCCAGTACCTAGTCTTCAACTCTATTTCATGCTCTTTTCTTTATCTTTATTTTCTTTTTTTGGTTGGTCCTGGGTTTGAACTCTGGGTCTGGGTGCTGTCCCTGAGCTCTTCAGATGAAGGCAAGTGCTCTACCACTTGAGCCCAAAGAGCCACTTTGGTTTGCTGGTGGTTAACTGGAGATAAGAGTCTCATAGACTTTCCTGCCTAGTCTGGCTTTGAATAGCAATCCTCAGATCTCAGCCTTCTTAGTAGCTAGGATTATAGGCATGAGCCACCGGCGCCCGGCTTAGTGCTTCATATTCTTTGACTTTTTAGCTCACTGCTGGCATTCTACCACCTAAGCCATCCCTCTAGTCTGCATTTTTTGCTGCTGGTTAGTTGAAGATAAAGTCTTGTGGTCTTTTCTGGCTTTGAACTGAGATCCTCTAAGGCTCAGCCTCCTGAGTAGCTAGGCTTACAGGCATGAACCCCTGGTACTCTGTGAGCAATTTCTTCATTCTTCTTGTAGGTTATCACTCAGTTTGTTCTTTCTCTTCATTATTAATTATTTCTCTTACATCATTTTGTCCAAAGCTAATTTAGTGCCTTTCCCTGCTCCAAATTTTCTTCCTGTTTCCTTGTATCTGACTATCACAACTGTTCCTCTAAGGTTTTGAAAAATGACTTGTGGACTATCTGCAACAAAATCACCTTGAACATTTTCCTAATTAAAATGCAGATTTCTAGACCAATATGAATCATGGGTATCTGAGCACTGGTTTCTTGCCTTCTTTTTTGTCAGTCATGGGGGCTGAACTCAGCCTGTGCACTCAGCTCTTCACCTCAAGGCTAGTGCCCTACCACTTGAGCCACAGTGCCACTTCCGGCTTTTTTTGCTTATGTGGTTCTGAGGAATCCAACCCAGGGCCTCATGTATGCGAGGCAAGCACTCTACCACTGAGCTAACTTCCCAGCCCCTGCTTTCTTGCCGTTTGTCTATAAAGTTTGCCACTAAATCCTGTTAATTTACTTAAAAATTCATCTTTCAATCCCCTTTCTCCTGCTCTTATTTTAAGCCCTTAACTTAAAGCAATAGTATCTTGTGAGATATCCCTACTTTCGCTCAGCCTCCTGAGTAGCTAGGATTGCAGGTGTGAGCCACCAGTACCCAGCAGTGATGAACTTAATGACCTTGTTTGTGGCTTTACATCGGGCACAATTTGTGTAGTAAATACTCCATATGTGATCCCATATGTGGCATGACCACTGGTCTTTTCTATATCATTTTGGAATTAAGAACTTGAGAAATCCAATTTACCTTATGAACACATCTCCATGTCCTGCTTTAAACCCTCTATTTCTCCCTAAATATAAACAAGTAAGAAGTAAAAAATGACCGTGAGAATGGCACTCAATTGCAATCTGCCCATAACTGAGTTTCTGTGTAGTTTATGTAAGTAGTGCTCTCTGCCATTCTGAGGAGTACCAATTCACTCATGGTCTTTATGAATGATGCAGCATACATGGTGACCTGGATTGTAGCCAGTCTTGATACTCTGACCTTTTTGCACTATTATACTAGATTTGTGTAAGTAGAATAGACACTGAATGCAAAATGCTAATGTCTTCTTCTTAGTGCCTCTGCTTTTCCGAATATTTTTTATCTTATGCTCTATTTGTTGAAAGTCTTCATGTCTTTCAGGACCCACTTGAACTGTTACATCCCCTGTGAAGCTATTCATAATCTCACTTATTTGTTCTATTGAGCCCTTATCTTGCTTGTACCTTTAAGAGATTTTTTTTTCTTTGTAGGAAATGAACTGAAATGCATAAATCTGGAGAACCGTTAGATGAGGTCTTACAAATACTTAATTTGTGCTACCCGGACCGCCCCCCCCCATATGTTTATACCTTTTTTTTTTAACACATTTATAGATGACCTCTTAGAATAGGTATTTTGTCTTATGTCAGTTTCACTGAATTATGAGCTCTAATTAGAGAAAAGGGCAGTGACTGTCTCTTTCCCAGGGAGGAAAGTAGTACATACTGAACATTCAGAACTGAACCAGTAAGGATAGAGTTCTTCCCTTTTAGAAGCCCTCAAAGCAGCACTTGAAAATAGGCACATAACTGTAACAGATAAAAATCATGAGTATTTGTACTTAAAGAACAAAAGGAATATTGAACAACAACTTAGGTTCTTTATATCTGATTCACTTAATATTCCCAATAAGTACAAACTATGCAATGAATGATATGACAAGTAATGCTAAAAGAAGCTAATAAGTAAACAGCTAGAAAATTGTAGATAAGCATTATTACTAAAGTATTTAGAAGGGAATATATGCATGTAATATTTTCATGTTTAATTTGCAAATCATTTAAGTATAATTTATATAAAGTTATATAAATTTTTATAAATATTTTAGATATATAATCAGAGTATAATATAAAGTTTTAATATAAACTAAAAATTACTACTCCATTTAAAGTTATAGCATTATTTGTGAGAAAAAATAAGTATCCTATTTTTTTAACAAAAGTTTCTGTGCTCTATATTTGTTAAGTAATACTATATAATCGTAAAATTAAAGGACATTATATCCAGCTCTTTCATCCTAAAGTAAGGATTGTTTGTAAGCATCTTGAAAAAAATGTTCTGGCTTAATCAGTCATTTCGGTAGAAAACATCATTATTATTCCTAAGAATTGTCTCAGGTTCACAAGTTGTCCTCATCAGGAAAACCAAGCTCAACAAAGCATGAGAAATGTACATGTCCTGGCTTGTTTTAGTGAAGAATAGATGTTTGAATGTTTTGAGTGACCAGAAAATAGGAACATAACTGTAACAGATAAAAATCATGAGTACTTGTACTTAAAGAAGAAAAGGAATATTGAGAAACAAACAATATATGTTCTGTATGTCTGATTCACTCAATAATCCTAACAAGTACAAACTATGCAATGAAAGATATGACAAGTAATGCTGAGAAACTAAACATTCAAACCATCTTTATAACAGTGGGAAACTTATTTCAGAAAGGGTGACTGCTATTTGACAATCATATCAAAGAAATGGTGAGGTCATTCATATCAGTTCAAACCCGTATTGAAACATCAGCTAAGCTTCTTAATTCTTGTTTTACCAATCTTAAACTATTCCCTTTACTATTATATTCTTAGATTACTACTGCTGCAGTCCACCTAGCTGGAAAATGAAAAAGATGAATGGAAAAAAGTCCTAACTTTATAAATAAATGTGAACACTTATCTTTCCCAAACTATAGTGCTATTTGTAGTAACATATATAAGTTATAGCTGATGGTGCTTTCCTTCACAAGAGTAGGTTTCATGTCAGTGATTTTGTCATAAAATCCATTATATCCAACACATCTTTCTTAACAATTGGCACTCAATAATTATGTTTTATCAAAGAACATATCCAATATGCTTTGCAACTGGCTTTAATGAACAATCCTTGAACTAAGAAATTTGAAGATTTAACCCCATTTGTAACACTGTTATGTAGCTGTAGGCCAGTCATTTAAGCCTGTGAGTCTTATCAGCAAATGGAATATTAATAGGAAATGAAAACTTGGTGAAAATACCTTGCTGTACCCCACACCAATGCCTTGCCCACAGTAAGCAAATTTTTTTTTCTAATGCAATTGAATAGAAATGAGATACATTTTATTAAATTAGATTTTTGGCCCCAGCAATGAACATAGTTTGTTGGGACTAGGAAACTACCAAAGGAAGAAATTATCTTTCTTGCTTATAATGGAGGAAAGAGGAAGTAGGTTGCTGCCCACAGATTTTCTTGGTGAAACCTTCTGGGATAGAGAGATTGGGAATCTGCTGTACTCTGGTTTCCTTTCTTGACGGAACCACTGGGGGTGGAAGAGAAGTGGATTACTGCTAGAAGGAGAAAGGTAGATGGGTGAGTCAGTATTGAGGCTTCCAGAGAATTGCAAAAGGGAAGGTCAATGTATCCAGCTAGTCTGGCTGTCTTCTATGATGTAATAACAAATTTCTTAATATTTTCTTTATGTAGTAAAACAAAACCAATGAACTAAATTGAGAAATAAAGTGAAACCGTAAACAAAAGAATGTTTCCAAGACAGGTTATTGTAGTTTGGAACTTCTGGATTTGGGGAACAAGGCTGCCCATGAAAGGTGGTATACACACTTGTAATACCAGCTAGATTATGGTTCTAGGCAAGCTTGGGCAAAAGAGAGGCGGGGGGAGGGGGAGAGAGGAGAGAAAAGAGAGGGAAAAGAAGGAAGTTGGGGGGGAGGGAGTTAGCAAAGGCATATCCCAAAAAAGAAGTATAGTGTTATAGCCCATGCCTGTAATCACACCTATTCAGGAAGCAGAGGTAGGAGTATTGCAACATGACACTAGCCTAGGTAAAAGTGCTAGATTGTCTGAAAAATAAAGCAGAAAGGAATGGCAGTGTGGCTCAATGGTAGAGCTCTTGCCTACCAAGCACAAAGCCCTGAGGTCAAACCCCACTACTGCCAATCAGTCAATCATGAATGGTAATGGACTTGGATCTGAGCATGTTTACTATAAATGAAAAGCATTTTTCTGAAGCCTGGCAACTTTTGCAGAAGGCCTACCAAAATTTAATTGAAATGTAACTGTCTCCATTGTGAAATTAATTTTACACTTAACAAATGCCTTGAAAAATAGATGAACACATGGCTTTAAAGTTCAGCGTTAATATTCTAAATCTGTCCAAATAAATAAGCTAGATCTCAAAAACTTGCCTTTTTCTCTGATCAGAGTCAGTAAGCTAACACCCATTTCACCTCTTGATTGTGAACTAGGAATTAAATATATTGTTTATGTATTTATTTATACTGAACAAAACTTAATGCCTCAGCATACATTCTTATTTCAGGAAATTGTATGTGGAATTTACTTAGTAGCTCCACTTAGTGACATTTGTATGGTCTAATTCAATGACCTAAAACGAAGGCTTCGCATAATTTTCTTGCATATGATGCAGCTACTTTTACTGTTGTATTCACATTTTTAAGTTTAAAATAATAATGTACCTTCCTGATGGAACAGACATATATTTTAAACTCACAGACTCAAAAAATCAAGTCCCAACACCATTTTTATAATGAAGAGGAAAAAAAAAACGTGTCACAAAAAATTTTGTAGCTTTTACACAAGGTTCAGTCGATAACACAAGGAAGTGTGATGCTAGATAGAGCCCCAATTCAAGGTTATCATTTATCTCAGATTATGAACTCAGGTATGGTTTTCACTGACAATTTGCTTTTATATGTTTAGCTTTTGAAGATGACAGATAATTTAGTGGCTTTAAACCTCTAATTTCTGCATTCATATATGTCAGTATACTATAGTCCTTATGAGATATATATATCTATATATACACATACTATAAGGAGTATATATATAGATATATATATATATACACCTTGTATTTTAGTCTCGTGTGTATTTTTATAGTCATATTTTTAATGAAAATGTATCTAAATAAAATATTCTATGTGACACTTTGTATTAATGCTAATTGTTTGTGTTTCCATAGTATCTTACAACTAGGCAAAAGTCCCAGCAATGTTAATTATCCTAACAAGATTCATCATTTTCCTAGGCAAAATGACTAAAGACTTACTATTCCTTCAGTTCCGAAAGCAATGACACTGTGATTCCTGTAACAACAACAAAAAAAAAATTGCTTCGGGAAGCAATGACTATAACCCCTGGATTTAGCTGGGTGCCAGTGACCCATGCTTACAATCTTAGCTACTAGGAGGCAGAGATCAGGAGAACTGTAGTTCAAGCCTGTCTGAGCAGAAAATTCACCAAACCTCATTTCAGCCAGTAGTTGGACCCGGTGGCATATGCCTGATACTCCCATCTGTGGTGGGAAACAAAAGTAAAAAGATTGCTGTTTAGGACAGCCAGGGACAAAAGTTTTTTGCAATAGCAAAAACAAGAATAGAAAGGCGGGAGGTGTTACTCAAGCACAGCATCTACCTAGCAAGTACAAAACTCTGATTCAAACCCCAGTACTACCAAAAACAGAATAAAACAAAGACCCTGGAATTTTTGTTTTATTAAGTCTGACAAATGAATTATGGATAGGGGTTGGAGGCATGGCTCAGTTGGTAGAGCACTAGCCAATGAACAAAAGTAGCAGGTATGAAGTTCGAGTCCTGGTCTTGGAACTAAAGAAGAAAAAAAAAGAATTTATGGATATAGTTTGCATTGTAAAATGAAAGATTTCAGCTGCTAAGACTGAAATATTACTTGTACCTGTGTGTTTACAGGACTCTTATGGGAGACCAGGGATCTAAGTTTGTGGTAGAACCATGTGTTTAATATGTACAGGGAACCTGTGTTCAGTTCCCAGCATAATCAAACCAAACAAAAAAAGACATTGTTGTTTATGGTCAGTTGTTGGCAACATTACCAAGGCAACTCAATGAGAAAACAAAAAGTCTTTCAATATACAGTGCCAAGAAACCTAAATAGCTTCACATATTCACAAAATGAATCTAAATCATACCTCTTATTCACAAATAAAACTTTTAAAAGGAAATGTAGGTGATAAATCTTCATGACCTTGGATTAAGCACTAGATTCTTAGAAATGGCATTAAAAGGAAGTATAAGAAGCTTAAGGAAAAACTATAGGTAAATTGTAATTCATGAAAATTAAAAAGTTTTATGAGTGGTTGCTATTAAAAGGATGCAAAGAGCTTTGACCTGCAATGACAACTTTCCCATGACAATAAGCCTTTCATAGCTCATTTATTATTCTTCAGAAGAATAGAAGAAAAAAAGAAAGAAGAAGCCCTAAATCCAGAGCCCCAATTCCTCAATAATGTATGTAAAATTCTCAGAATGCTATAAAATCACCATGGTCTTTGGACAAGAACAAATTACTTTTGTGTGTTGGCTGCTCCTCTGTCTTCTACTATCCTATAGACAAAAAGCAAGGCTTATAAAAGAAAGAGAAAAAAGGATTTGAATAGAAATTTCTCCAAAGATAAATGACCAACAAGTACATGGATGTTGGACATCATTAGTCATTAGGAAAATGCAAATCCAAACCACAATTTGGTATTACTTCACACTCACTAGAATAGCTATGATTTTTTAAATGGACTGTAAGAAGGTGGGTGAGGATGTAAAGAAATTGGAAATGTTTTATGTTGCTGGTGGAAATGTAAAATGGTACAGCTACTAGGGAAATAGTTGACGGTCCCTCAAAAAGTTAAACAGAATGACCATCTTAGGTCTGGGAAGGGGTGGCTCAGTGGTGAGTATTTGCCTTGTATGCATGGGGCCCTGGCTTTGATTCCTCAGCACAACATAAACAGAAAAAACCAGAAGTGGCAGTGTGGCTCAAGTGGTAGAGCACTCGCCTTGAGCTGAATTGCTGAGGGACAGCGCCCAGGCCCAGAATTCAGGCCCCATGACCGACAAAAAAAAAAAAAAGAGAAAAAAAAGAATTACCATCTGACCCATCAGTTCCCACTCCTAGACATATATAAGAGAATTGAAAACATATGCTTGTACAAGTACATATACACAAATTTTCATAGTAGCTTTATTCAAAATAGTCAAAAAGTAGATATAACCCAAATGTCCAGGAATGAATACACCATGTTGTATATCCATACAATGGAAAATTATTCAACCATATAAAGGTATATTGCAATATGGATGAACCTCAGAAATTTTATCTTGTGTGAAAGAAGCCAGACATAGAAGTCATATATTGTATAATTCCATTTATATGAAATGTCAAATGATTCCATTTATATGAAATGTCAAAGAGAGGCAAACCCATACTGACAGTAACAGATTAGTGGTTGCTAACAGATGGTTGAAGAGGGGAATTAGTACTAACTTTTAATAGGTTCAGACTTTGTGTTTGAGGTGATAAAAATTTTGAAATTAGTGGTAGTTGCATATTACAGTAAACATTAGGATGCTGAAGAATATATTTGAAATACTTTTTATTTTTCTATGAGTTATAAATAAAATACAACTTGATGCATTTTTATATTTATACATAGTTTATATGTCTCAATCTTTACATTTCTCATTTGAAAATATTTTTACACAGCATTTTTGTGTGCAAAGATAAAATGAAAGATTCTGACATTAAAGACAGATTATAAAGGATTTTCTCAAAACTTTGTCATCTCCTTAATTAATAGATGACTTTGTCTGTTCTGTGTGTTTTTTAGAGTAGTGAAAAAAAAAATTTTATGATTTTTTCAGTTGGACAGACAGAATCAGAGTCATTAGGAAGCTCTCTGCTCAGAGCCAAAGAATGTAGTTAGAGATGTTATGAAAGCTGAGATAAAACTAAATTACCTCCTCTGAGAAAATCATCTGTAGTTTAGAAACAGCAGGGAAGTTGGAAAACTAATAGGTAGTGGGGGGTAGAACTAAACGGATGTGATTTTGCTTTTTTTATTATACAATCCAACAGCAGCTCTCCCTAGATTTTGTGCTAAAATAAGAGTATTTTCACACATTTTAATTGCTCTATGATAACAACAGTGTGAACTCCATCCACAAACATTTATTATCTATTTAATTTTGCTCTAATTTCAGTGTAGCAAGAATTCACCTTGTAAGTGGGAGTAACTGTCCATTTAGTAAAAAGAAATCCCTTCCCACATTGCTGTATACTTTTATAGTCATGCTGTACACTTTTATAATAAAACATGAATAATAAAATGCTTTTGTAGTTTCTATTTTGTGGTTAAATTTATAGGTTGCTAATCCCCAAAGTAGCATTTTTAATATATACTTTCAATTGAAATGTATTTTTTTAAATTTTATTGTCAAGATAATGTACAGAGGGGTTACAGTTATGTAAGTAAGGTAGTATTTTTTGACAAACTTGTTGCCTCCTCCCTCATTTTTTCCCACTTCACCCCCAAGCCCCTTCCCAGTTGTACAGATCATTTCCAACCTATTATCTTGTGAGTATCACTATTGCAATTTCCCGTTTGTCCTTTGTCTTGCCATTTTGTTGTTTCCCTTCCCTTCCTAATTCAGATAACTAGAACTCCCCTTTATTAACTAGAATATTAATAATGAATATTTAAAAATTATAGAAAGCATTTTAATATCTAGCCAGGATTTTAGATTAAAAATGCCTTCATAACCCTTTGTAGTACTTGGTGCTATGTCAGGCCTTATAGGACTGTCTTACAATGCATTTTTTTAAATGAGATTTGTATAACTGAGTAACTGAATTATTTTTATTATTTTTCAGACCTGCCATTTGCTCTGTCCTTTATAGTGATGGTACAGGAAAAAGAGGAATGGATAAAAACATTGGTGAGCAACTCAATAAAGCGTATGAGGCCTTCCGACAGGCATGCATGGATAGAGATTCTGCAGTAAAAGAACTACAGCAAAAGGTGTGTGCTTCCTCTATGGGATTCTGCTGCCATAGCAGTTCTGAAACCCTCTTAGAAGACTGAGAATGTATCTCAACATCCATTCCTTGAAAATTGTCATTTATTATAGTAAAGGGAATTTGAGAACATTTTTCAACTGAACATGTTATATCATTGGAAATTGAGGAACTATAATTACTGAAACACAGGAATATATATATATATACATATATATATATGGATAAAATTGAAGTTTGTGTGTGTGTGTGTGTGTGTGTGTGTGTCTTTAAAAAACATTCTGCACCCTGTGGGAAGAGTTGATTTGATGGATTCATTTAATAGTAACTGTGTTTGGAAAGGAAAAGAGCATTGTTTTCCATATGTAATTTTTTTCTTTATTTTTTTGTTATTGTTTGGGACTTGAACTGAAGGCCTTGGACTCACTTATCTCACTTGCTCGCTACTAGTGTTCAACCATTTCAACCACCCTTGCAGCTACCCGTTTTTTAATTGGAAATGGAGTCTTGCTGAATTTTCTGCTGGAGCTGGCTTTGAACCTCCATCTTTTCTGCTGAATAGCTAGAATTATAGTTGTGAACCATTAGTACCCAGCTGTTCTTCCTTTTCTTTTTCGTTCTTTTTTTTACAGTTAAAATAGACTATTTCAATAAGGTCTTCGGTGACTTACTCAATTTTTTAAAAAATATGCCTGTACATACGTCATTTGTGCTTAGTACTTTCAGTGCCAAAAAGCAAGTAATTTGTGGGACAAAAAAAAAATCCAACTTATAGTTCCAATACACATTTCTCTACTGGTACATGATGAGGATTTCACAGATCTTCAGCAAAATGAGAAAAGTAAGAATAACACAATGAACTTCCTGTAATGCTAAATTTATTCCGTTTAAAATTCTGGCCTCTATTCTGATGTTATATTCCATTTTTACTTATTATTATAGATTAGAATTTTATCAACATACACTTTTGTGAAATAATGGTGAGAGTCTGTCTTTGTTTAATATCATTACTTAGTAGTGTTTCAGAGGTTCCACAGTTCTACCCACAATTTTGGAATTCTCTAGAACTTACAGGACTCAGCATATAGTCAGATTTATCACTTAGGTTTATTATAGTGACATGGTAACATAACCAGATCATTCACAAAGAAAAACATCATGAAGTGTCAGGAGTCCATATTCAGCTTTCTTATACTCTGCCTGTAGTTTCACAGATTCTGTTACAGTATGCAGAGCATAAGGAACTCCAGTTGAGATTTAGAGTTCAGGGTTTTTTCAAGTTCAGGATGGTTGCATAGGTACTTGATGTCAACCAAAATTTCAGATGGAATTGGAAAATAGTAGTCTACCATAGTCTCATTATACAGTCAGAGTAGATTGACATGGTAGTCGTAACCTTATCATTTAGGCAATGTTTTCAAAAGCCAAGTTTCTAGCTGCCATCCAAGGACCAATCTTTGCTTTCTAGAAATAAAAGCCAAGACCAACCCCAACCATCTTAAATTATTCTTGCACTGGCAGTTGAAAATAGAGGATCTTACATTTACCCAATATTTTAAAAAGAGCTTTTACTATCTCATAAAAGTTTGAAGTCGGGCTGGGAAGGTGGCTCAGTGGTAGAGCGCTTGCCTTGCATGCATGAGGCCCTGGGTTCGATTCCTCAGCACCACATAAGCAAAAAGAAACTGGAAGTGGCATTGTGGCTCAAGTGGTAGAGCGCTAGCCTTGAGCTAAAGAGCTGAGGGACAGTGCCCAGTCCCAGAGTTCAGGCCCCACGACTAGACCCCCCCCCCAAAAAAAAGTTAGAAGTCATAGGAAATATGCTTGTCATACAGTTTTTAGGAGTTTTTTGCCTTAAATACAGTATAACAACTGCATAATTCCCTTTCTCCTTTCTAGTTGCTGTATCTACTATTAAATGCTCTTATTTGTATTTTCCCGCTCGCATTTCTCAGAAACCATCATTAGTGTGATTCTCCACTTGGTTTACAGAACAGTGCTCTATTATATAAGTAATTTGAGAGAGTTCCCTTGAGTGAATAGGAGGGGACGTAGAGGGACCTGTTATAATGGGCTTTCAACTTAAAAAGCCCTGTACTGGTGGCTCACACCTGTAATCGTAGCTACTCAGGAGACTGAGATCTGAAGACTGCCATTTGAAGCTAGCCCAGGCTGGAGGAAAGGGAGGAAAGTCTGTGAAACTTTTATCTCCAATAAACTACTCAGAAAAAGCCAGAAGTGGCACAGTGGCTCAAGTGGTAAAGCAGTAGCCTTGAGCAAAAAGGAGCTCTGAGACAGAGACCAGGCCCTGAGTTCAAGTCTAAAGACCAGTAGGTTTGGTGCATGTGCACGCTCTCAGTCACACACATACACACACACAAACAAATACAAATAAATTATTGAAATGAGCTGGGCACTGGTGGCTCACATCTGTAATCCTAGCTGCTCATGAGTCTTCAGATTGAGATTCGAAAGCAGGAAAGTCCATGAGATTCTAATCTCTAATCACCAAAAGAACCAGAAGTGAACCTGTGGGTCAGGTGGTAGAATGCTAACTTTGAGCCCAAATGCTCAGGGACAGAGTCCAGGTCCCGGACTGTATAAGCCTCAGGGATGGCACTTTAAAAAAGAAAAAAAAAAGAGAAGCAGAAGGAGGAGGTAGGGAAGGGAGAAGAGGAGGAAGAGAAGGAAAAGGAGGAGAAAAGGAAATATAGGATGGAATTTGAATTTCTTTTCCTAGTTCAGCTTTAAGGCATAATTGTTTTTGTAAAACAAAACAGTCCCAACTTTGTCCTTTCTATTTTGTGATTAGATTCATTAGGAAACTTTGGCCAGGCATGTTCTACCATGCCTGTAATCCCATCTACTTAGGAAGCAGGGATGGATAGGAGATAACAGATTTGAAGCCAGTGTTGAAGAGGGAGAGGGAAAGGGAGGGAGAAGGAAGGAAGGAAAAGACTGACAATTTTATGTTCTATAAGAGTTTAGAAACCTAGAATTTGGGAAGGAGAATATTGACATGTTTTAAAGCAGAAATAAGAACTCCTTTTAAATTCTACTCTCACTGGTAAAGGGGAAACAACTGCCAATTTAACCCCTTAACTATAGTGGAAGAATCTTTTGCTTCTGGGAACTTGGCTTGTGGTATTTCATTTGGCTGAAGTAGTTGTTTTCCTATGGCTATTTTCATGGTTTCTTCTCTTACTTAATTTGAGTCTCTCCTCTCATCCCACCTTTTCAAAGAAGCCCTTTCTGAACATCCTGAATGTAAGAGTAGCCTCTACTACATTCTTCCAACCCTCCTTGGTTATTTGTTTTTCCTTAGAGGATATATTACTTTGACATTATATAAGGTTTGTTTTGTTTTATTTACTTATTTGTCTCCTGATAAGAAAGTAAGGACCCATGAGATTGAAGCCTTGTCTTGTTTAATGGTACATCCCTATTGCCCCGTTGTTCATTGAAGGTTAAAAGCAAAGGCAAATAATAGGAAGGAAAGGTCAGCTAACTGTCCTTTACCAGTATAGGTAAAAGAACTGACTATAAACAAGGAGACAAATCCTTAACTTTCTCATGACTAGAAGGAACAAGAGAAGTAACAAACAAACAAAAAAAAAACTAAAATGAAGATAAACTTGTACATTGGAGAAGTGGTGGTAGAAAATTCAGTGGGTTATCATGCAAGAGCCTAGTTTTTTTCTGTGAAGTATAAAGTAATATTATCTAGGTAAAATGGTGTGTAGGATATTCTGAGAGTGGTAGTAAAAAATTAAAATCAATTTGTGTAAGAAATAAGAGGAGAAAAATACTACAGTTAGCATTTGCCATGAATTCTTGGTTGTATCAATCTATGTATTTGTTGATTATTTCTTGGTATAGAAATGGTTAACCAAATACAAAATTAGGAGATTGTAGCCAGGTGCCTAGCTACTCAAGGAGGCTGAGATCTGAGGATCTCCTTCAAAGCCAACCCCTGGCAGAAAGTCCATGACACTCTTATCTGCAATAAACCACTCAGAAAACTGAAAGTGACACTGTGGCTCAGTTGGTAGAGTGCTCGCCTTGATCTGAAAAGCTGAGGGACAGCACCCAAGCCCAGAGTTCAAGCCCCACGACTGCAAAAAAAAAATAGGAGATTGTCAGATTGAGAGTAAAAGACTAGTAGTAAACTGGCCAGAAAGTACACACAAAGTGATCAAAATTGCAAACTTTGAGGTATGAACTGAAATTAGAAAGAAATATGCTATTCATAAGAGGAGTCTAATAAACTAAAACAAAAATATGGTGATTGAGGTCTTTATTAGGTGAGAGAACAGATTAGAAGGAGAATGAGTGTTGGAGGGTGGGAGTCCAAGGAAAGGTGTCTGAGGAAAGGTAAGTGCAGCACAGCGCTCGCCCATTTCCCCAGCCTCCCTCAGCCCGGGAGACAATCAGACACAGCGGGGAGCCAAATCAAGCAGGTAGAAAATTCATTTATTAACAGAGAGCAACCCTTTTTAAAGCCAAAAAGGACGGGTGGCATAGCAAGGAAGGAAGAGGAACCAATCACTGTCAAGGTCACACCCTATCATGCACCTAAGCTTTTATGGGCTGGTTATGCACTGAATGTAAGGTGAATTGGGCTCTGCCCACTCAACTCCCTCTCAGCGCCATCTTTGCTGCCTGTGTTTCCCACAAATGAGAGTTAAAAGTATGGATTATTATCAGTAAATAACTATTGATGGTTGGGATCCCATTGTAATAAAGGGTCATAAAAGTTAGTACATGGAATGGGAAAGGCCACAAAACTGACTAGAACACATCCAAGGTACTAGTAGAACTAGTGGCATTTAGAGAAGCTTTGTATGAAAGAAAATACCAAAATTCTTGAATATGTTAGAAGATAGCAGTTTTAGGGAAGAGATAGTATAACTATATTCTTATGGGCTTTTTTAGAAAAATTTGAAGAAATGACCAAAATTGGTTGAGGAGCTAAGATAGTGCTTACCTTTTTGACTTATCTTTTTATTCTCTCTTATCCTGCCACATTGTCCAATCCCTGTGATTTCCTGGGATATTAGACCAGCTCATGTGAGGACATTGAAAAGGCATCTGTATCCTTAGGGGGAAAAACAATTCCCATTTTGAAGTGAGTTGTCAAGCTTCTGAAATTCTAATTTATTAGTCATTGTGTGATCTATAGTATAATGAAAAAGTAATTTTGAACCTATTTGATTTCATTAATCTTTTTTAAAATTAACTTTTTCTATAGCAATTTGGGGAAATATATGTAGGCTTGCTTTTATATTTCTTGGGATTTTATTTTGTAAATTACAGAAACAAATATTACTTAGTGTGAATCACTAATTTGCCCTTATCTGCATATTTCAGTAAATAGTACTTAATACTTACAGTAAATAAATTAGAACTTATAATTGAGCCATTTTAATATCTATAACAGTAAAATACATGTACATGTTTTCTAATTTCTATAATAAGAGCAAAAGCTCTGAAGTCATACTGGACTTTGTTTTTTAATGCCATTCCTGGGGCTTAACCTCAGGGCTTGGGTTCTGTCCCACTCTACCACTTCTTTTTGTTGGTTAATGGAAATTAAATCTCATGGACTTTCCTGCCCAGGCTGGCAGGCTGGCTTTGAACCATGATCCTCAGATCTCATCTTCCTGAGTAGCCAGGATTATAGGCAAGAGCCACTGATGTCTGGCATACCTGAGATTTTTTAATTATCTCACTCCAAAATTTTCCGTATTGATGATTGGAAGATCAGAGATGTGTTCTCAGAAATAGAATATGCTAAGCTAGGCACTGGTGTGTCATACCTGTAATTTTAGCAACTCACGAAGATAACATCTGAGGGTTACAGTTGGAAGCCAACTGGGACAGGAAAGTTAATGAGACTCTTATCTCCAATTAATCACCAAAAAACAAAGAGCTGGAAGTGGAACTGTGGCTCAAGTGCTAGCATGAGCACTCAGGTCCTGAATTTAAGTCCCAGTACTGGCACAAAAACAACAATAACAACAAAAAAGCATGCTGATTCTGAAAAGGAGAATAATTATTTCATTTGGTTTGAATGTATTGAACTTATATGCTCACAGATCAGTGAGGGGAAGATAATCAGCAGGCAATTGAATTATGAGTCTTTAAGGACAAGTTGGAAATTTTTTTTTAAAAAAATGGGAGTGATCTGCGTAGAGATGATATTTGAAGTGGTAAATGAAAGTGGTCCCACAAGTAATAAGAACAGAGCAAGAAAACCTTAGAGAAATTGTCTGGAATTCTGATGGTCCCAAGAGCCCTAAGAGGTGTTCTATAAGAAAGTCTGACTGCCCTAGAGTGTCTTGCTTAAAGAATTAGTCTGTTGACCTCTTGTCTTCTTGAATCAGCGGAATTAATATTGTAAAAATGGCCATACTGTCAATGGTGATCTACAAATTCAACATAATACTCATCAAAATTCCAATGTTAGTCTTCACTGGGATAGAGAAAAAGATCCAAAAATTCATATGGAACCAGAAAAAGCCTTGAATAACCAAAGCAATCTTGAGCCAAAAAGAAAAAAACAATACTTGGGGAATATCATAATTCCAGACTTCAAAATTTACTGTAGTTATAGTAACAAAATAGTTTTGTACTGCCTCAGAATTAAGTCTGAAGACCAATGGAACAGACTAGAAGACCCAGAAATAGACCCATATACCTACATCCATTTGATATTTGACAAAGGATATTTGACAAAGGATCCATTTGATCTTTGACAAAACTGTATGATGGGAAAAAAGAGCCTTTTCAGCCAATGTTATTGACAGTATTGGACATACTTATGCAGAAGATCGCTGTCACTTTTTGCTAGTATCAATTAAAAATGAATCGATCTGAAACCTTAAAACTACTATAGGAAGAAATAGAAGAAATATTAGAACAAATAAATTATTGGCATAGGCAAGAACATCCTGAGTAGAATTCCAGGGCTCAGCAAATAGGAGAGAAAATTGACTAATAGAATTGCATCAAGCTAAAAAGTTTCTGTACATAAGGACATAGTGACTAAGCTAAAAAAAGAATGAGAGATCTTTGCCAGTTATATGTCTGACAAGGGCTAATATCCAGAATATACAAGGATTCAAGAAAGCAAAACCTCAAAGAATCAATAATCCAATTAATAAATTGTCAAATGAGCTAGATAGAGACTTCTCAGAAGGTATGAAAATGGCCAGTAAACACATGAAGAAATACTCAACATCTCATGCAACTAAAAACAGCACAAATTCCATCTCATCCAAGTAAGAATAATCATCATCAAGACAATGAACAGCAACAAATGCTGGCATGGATGTGAAGAAAAAAGAATCCTTTTACACTGTTAGTGGGAATGTAAACTCATGCATCTAGTCTGGAAACTAGAGAGTCCTCAAAACAGCTAAACATAGAACTACTCTATAATAAAGCCATACCACTCTTGGGCATTTATCCAAAAGATTAGAAGTCAGCATACAGTAAAGACACTTGCACCTTTATGGTCATTGATGCACTATTCACCATAGCCAAGTTATAGAAACAGCCCAGATGACCTACAATGGATGAATGGATCAAGAAAATGGTATAAATACACACACAAAAAAATGGCATTTTACTCATCTACCAGGAATAATAATACTGGGTCATTTGCAGGGAATGAGTGGACTTGGAAAAAAATATGTTATGTGAATTAAGTTAGGCCCAGACAAAGGCTCATGCTTTCTCATGTGGAAGTAAGATCTAACTTATCAACATGAAAACTTATACAATGTTATAGGTGAGTATGATATGGTAGTAGAAGAATGGTAGATATGAGAGGAGTGCAGTGGTGTAACTTTTGAACAACTAATTTATAGTTTAACAAAATGAAGACCATGAAGCGGAAATGTGTTATTGGCAAGGAGGACAAGGGAAGCAGAGGCAGAATGGAGAGGGGAATGATGGCTAAATACATTCATAATTTTCAGTGTACATATGTGAAAATGGAACCATGTAAGTTAAGGGCATAGGTGAGGTTAGGGGGATGGGATAGAATGATGGAACAGATGACATTGATGAAGATGCATAACTCATAAATTGACATGTTGAAGTGAAAGCCCTTTTTACAACTACTTAAAGATAATTTTAAAAATCATAAAAGGGTAAATATACCATTAGCCTGTTGCGCCCCCCCCCACACACACACAAAAGAATTTGTCTATTGCTTAATGTTAGCAAAATGACAGACTAAGAAGTTTCAGGCTTTCCTTGTCTATGAAAGCTTCAAATAAACACAAAGGAACAACAACAATAGCAAAACCTTATTGTAGCTCTAAAATAAAAAATTTGTAGTAACAAGTGATAAATGCCCAATCAAGAATAATCTACATTCAAAATGGTAGGCAATGTTATGACATTTCATCTTGTCCTATCCCTACTACCTTCTCAGCATGTCATGCTGTGATTAGAATGGAGAAATGGCTCAATTCCTTCTTTCCCTAAGGAAAGATATATAGTATAATGAAAATTGTGTTGTAATAGCCTAGTCTGTCTCTAATCTATCCAAAGAACTTGCTGGGTATTTTTTCTTTCCTGTCTTACCTGACTCTGACTTTAGAGTTAGGAGGAAGTAGATGTCAGACTGAAAATTAGTGTGGCTGAGAACTGAAAAGTAAGTATAGTCCTGCCAAACATCTGGCTATCAGAGATTATAGGAGAATAAAGGAATATGTAAGGCTCTAAGACAGCTGAGCTAAAATTCTTTGGGAGATTGAGTTTATAAGAAGCCTGGGAAAATCAGAAGTGGGTTTTTCTTCATTTTGTTTGTTTTGTTTCTTAAAGCATGTACTAATGCCCAGACAAGACCATGCCAGAGAAAACCTGAATTGACCTCAAACCTTATGTAAAGTGCTGGGGGGTATAAAGCATTTTATTGAAGGTTTTTTTTTTTTTTTCATTTCTTTTCTTGAACGTACCAGTATTAGAGTAAGGATACTTTTGGTTGAAGCTTTCTTTTATACTATATTGTGGTTCTTAGCAATAGAATCATTTTGTATCCATCAGAATATAAAACATCAGTATCTTTTCTTCCAATTTTTACTTACTTCCAGAAATATGTCTTATCAAAATTTGTAGATAGACAATACATATGGCCAATAAAAGAATTTACAGGGCTGGGAATATGACTTAGTGGTATAGTGCATGCCTAGCATGCATGAGGCCCTAGGTTTGATTCCTTGGTACCACATAATCAAAAAATATCTAAAAGAATTTACATTATGGATTAATTCAAAACTTTAGTGAGCACATACTGTATCTCAAGAAAAACACTAAATCCTGGGTATTTAATGATAAAAAAGACATGCTTTCTGCTTCAATGTATTGCAAAATGAAGACTAATGAATCTCACAAATAGACTTGCAACCTCTTAGAAGTATTAAAAGATAAACTGCTGTCAGACTTGGCCTAATACAGAATATTAGAGGAGATTATATTTATGAAGTGGTTTTTGAAAGGGCACATAAAGACTCACTGGTCTACAAGACCTGAAATATATATGTGGGAAATAGTGTCAAGTGCAAGACTGTTGGACTTAAAAAGCCTTATTAAAAACATTTGGAGCCGGGTGCTGGTGGCTCACACCTGTAATCCTAGCTACTCAGGAGGCTGAGATCTGAGGATCATGGTTCAAAGCCAGCCCGGGGCCAGGCAGAAAAGTCCATGAGACTCTTATCTCCAGTAAACCACTAGAAAACCAGAAGTGGCACTGTGGCTCAAGCAGTAGAGTGCTCGCCTTGAGCTGAAGAGCGCAGGGATAGTGCCCAAGCCCAGAGTTCAAGCCCTATGACCGGAAAAAAAAAATTTGGTTCTTTATTGAAAGAATAATAAAATGCCTTCAAGGTTTCTTGGATTTTCTGGGCGTTTGGCTGGAGATTAAGAGGAGAGCATTGGAGTTTCCAGATTAGGTTTAATTTGGCAAATAACAGAGTGACTACAATACAGAGAATAAATTACCTAATAAATTTAAAGATCATTTAAGCTATTACAGTCATCTTTTAA
Organism: Dipodomys ordii; assembly: GCF_000151885.1. NCBI lineage: Eukaryota > Metazoa > Chordata > Mammalia > Rodentia > Heteromyidae > Dipodomys > Dipodomys ordii. The sequence goes on from NW_012267221.1 coordinate 12,952,151, forward strand.
GGATGTGGTTGCTTGAGTTGTGATGACTGCATAGATTTTAAATTTTTATATGTTTGAAAGATTTTTAAGCTTAAAATTATTGACACTTGGTGATGGATTAGCTGTACAACAAGTAGAAATCAAATATCAGAAGAGAAAAATGGCATGTCCTTGATGTCAAAAAGGAAATTTTTAACAAGAAAAGGTTTATTTGAAAAAAAAATACCTAGGAATTAACCAAAAAGCAGACAAAGCTCTATGATGAAAACTTTGTAAGTACCTAAAAAAGGAAATTAAAGCAGATTTGAGGAAGTGGAAAAAGCCATGCTCCTGGATTGAGAGGATTAACATTGTGAAAATGGCCGTACTGCCCCAAGCTTTCTACATCTACAGATTCAGTACAATATCCATCAATATCCTAACAACATTCTTTAATAAAATGGAAAAAGCAATCCAGAAATTCATATGGAATAGCAAAACCAATCCTGAGCAAAAAAAACAGTATTGGCAGTAACAAACTTCAAACTCTATTATAAAGCTGTGGTTATAAAAACAACTTAGTAATGGCATGAACAGGAGAACCAATTGAATAGAATTGAAGATGCAGACATGATCCCACAGACCTATGGCCACCAAATCTTTGTTAAGGGAGCCAAAATTATTAGATGGAAGAAAGATAGCCTCTTCAACAAATAGTACTGGCAGAATTGGCTAAACATACGTAGAAAATTGAAGTTAGATCCTTATATATAAGCCCGCACCAGAATCAACTCTAAATGGATCAAAGACCTCAAGGTAAGAGCAGATACCCTGAAAATACTACAGGAAGGGATAGGGGATACTCTGGGGGCTCCTTGGCACAGGTCGAAACTTCCTAAATAAAGATCCAGAAACACAACAAATCAAAGAAAAGCTGGAACATGGGATTGCATTAAACTGCAGAGCTTCTATATGGCCAGATAAATAGAAAGCCCATGGATTGGGAGATCTTCACTAACTATGTAATAGACAAGGGTCTCATATCAAAAATATACCTAGAACTCAAAAAATTAAACCTCTCAATAAAAAAAAATCCTTAAAGAAACAACCACCCTATTAATAAGCAGGCTAGAATTAAGAGAATTAAAAAGAGACTTCTCTGAATAGGAAGTAAGAATAGCCAATAGACACATGAAGTAATATTCAGCATCTTTGCCCATACAAGAAATGCACTGAGATTCCACCTCACCCCAGTTAGAATGGCCATTATCAAGAAAACAAACAATAGTAGATGCTGGGGGCGGGGGCGGGGGATGAGGCCAAAAGGGAACACTACTCCACTATTGATGGAAATATAAACTGATTCAGCCACTCTAGAAGAAAACAGTATGGAGGTTCCTTAAAAGACTAACGAACACAAAGCTAAACACTAAAGCTACCAGCACAACTATGTTCCTTGCATCATTATTTACCATACCTAAGATAATGGAACCAACCCAGATGTGCCTCAGTAGATAAATGGATCAAGAAAATGTGGGATATGTACACAATGGAATTCTTTGTTTCCATCAGAAAGAATGGCATTGTACCATTCATAAGAAAATGGAAAGACTTGAAAAAAAAATATTAAGTGAAATAAGCCAGACCCAAAGGAACATAGGCTCCATGGTTTGTAATAATTAGTATATGTCTAGGATAGTCTAGCAGAGGATCATAATAGCTCAATAGTTGTGTACACATGGCCATATAAAACGACGCTAATCAAAATGAACTCCAAGATATGGAAACGGTTTTTTTGTTGTTGCTGCTGTTGTTGTTGTTGTTTTTAATGTACTGTGTGACATTATTTCTTTTTTTCTTTCTTCTTTTCCTTTGGTTTACCCCCTGATGTCACTATCTTTTTTTTTAATTTTGGTACCCTGTGTCTTGTATATACATTTATCTGATTTGGGGAAGGGAAGGAGAATAACAAAATGGTGAGACAAAGGACAAAGGGTGAACATAGTGATACTCACAAGACACTATGTTGGAAATGAACTTTACAACTTGGGAGGGGAGGGGGTAAGAGAAAGTGGGAGAAAAACAAGAAAAGGTAACAATGTTAGACAAAAAAGTACTCATTGCCATACTTACATAACCCCTCTGTACAGTACCTTTACAATAAAATTAAAATTTTTAAAAAGGTTTTATTTGAACAAAAACTAGAATTTATAGAAGGAGAAGCTAATATGAAGCAATAGTACAACCTTAAAAAAAAAAAAAAAAGCAAGTACAGGTAGCTTGCCCAAGCAATTAAATGAACCAATTCCCAGATCTCAGACGTCTTTATGGACTTCAAGAAATTAGATAGATTAATCACACAGTTTCAGAGATCTCTAAAAAGTGGAATGACATTTCCAAGATAGTGATTTAAAGTGATGTGTGAACATAAAACCACAGCTGTAATGGGTCGTAAGTTCTGGCAAACTTCTAGGATTGGAAAGTTCATGTTCGGGTAGTTGTCAAGAACAGGGTTTTTGGCAAAATGTTCTGGGATAAAGTGCTGCACCTGTTCTTTGGTTCTTTTGTGTTTTGGTTCTCTTTCAACTTCTTTAGCTCACATCAGATAATAGTGTGCTAGGCATGCAGTTCAAAGTTAGAAGAACCTTGCCTGCCCTGTCTAGGGCCCTGCCTTCAGTTACCAACACAGCAAATAAGTAAATTAAAATAAAAAGATAGGAGACAGGTACAGCTTTCTGAATTGGTAGTGGTACCATACACTGAAAAGGAAAGACTAGATTTTGATGGTTAGGCAGTGGTAGTTGGAGGGATATCATCATTTTAGAATATGTAAATTTGGAAGTACTCTAGCAGTTAGGCTATAAAAATACAGAGATCAAGAGAAAGGTCTGAACTAGAAGTAGAAATCTGAATTATTAGAGTACAGCCAGCCAGCTGGCATGGATGAAGTTACATAAAAAAGTAGGCTCTGAGCAAGATAGGTCCTTTTTCACATGATATGTGGTGTAGGACATTAGGATTTGTGTCAAGCAAACCTACATTCAATCCTCATATCTTCTACTGGAAAACCTTGGGCAGATTACTTTGAATCTTGCTGAGACTCACTTTTCTTCATATGAAAAATAAGAAAGGGAATCTTGTTAGAAAGTTGATTTAAGATTAAATAGCACACAATAAGTATTCAGTGAGATGATAGCATGATACGTTGCTGAGTTGAAGAATTTAGTTACAGAACATATCTCACTTTTTGAAAAGGTAAGATGTGCATGAACATGCATGTATGTGTGCATGAATACACACACACACACACACAGAGTGGTAAAGAATTTCCCAAAAGATGTATAACAAAATGTCGGCAATAGTTACCTTTGAGAAATGGAAGGCAAAGGATGGAATTTTCACTCTGTAAATGTGTGTGTATCTGTGTGTTGTATAATTGTTTTATAACTTGTCTCTGTAAAATTTGAATAATTAGAAGTGTGTGTATTTTTGATTGACAGTATATTTTTTATTTTATTGTTAAGATGCTGTACAGAGGGTTACATTTACATGAGTAAGGCAATAAGTACATTACTTGTCGATAATTGTTACCCCTTCCCTTCCTTGTTTTTGTCCCACTATCCCTTCCCTCCCTACCTCCCACACTAGGATCCAGTTGTGCTGTGTATTCTGAATAATTGATATTTATTCCCTTTCCTGATCTATGACACTTCCTATTAAAAGCATTTGTAGCTGAGTAGAACTTTCTTTATTAATATTAGAGAAGTCTGCCAAGTGTCAGTGGCTCAGGAGGCTGAGATCTGAGGATCACGTTTCAAAGCCAGCCCAGGAAGGAAAGTCCATGAGACTCTTATCTCCAATTAACCACCAGAAAACCGGAAGTGGTGCTGTGGCTCTAGTGGTAGAGCGCTAGCCTTGAGCTGAAGACCTGAGGGACAGTGCCCAGGCCCAGAGTTCAAGCTCCACAACCGACCAAAAAAAAAAAAATTAGAGCAGTTTGAAAGGTTTTTAAATTGAGAATTTTGTTTTAATTCATTAAACATTTTAAATGTTTAGTGTTTAAATCATTGGGGGAAAGGCGTAGTGTTTCTCTGAATACTGAGATTAGTTCCTGAAGATGAAATGCTGGACCTATTCAGTGTTATGATTTAAGGACACATGATCTTTTTATCCTCTGTAGGAGATAAGCATATTGGAAAATAGGAGAGATAAGACAGTACAATATCAGCAATAGAGAAAATTTTGTTTTATAAAGCTATTTTAATATTTATGAAACTTAGGAAAACTTGAACAGCTCCATGTCCAAAATTAGTGAAAGTACAGTACTTTAGTTTTGAAAAAGAAAAGACTGAAATTTTGCCTTGATTAAAGGATAATTTTAAGATAAGCTTTTGCTTTATATATGATAATCTAGTGTATTATGAATGAGCATATTTAATAAGTGTCAGATTGTACTACATTTGACCACCATTATTTTCAGTTTGACTTTTGAACACCAAAAAGAATATAAAATACTTTATGACACAAGTACTTAAGTATTTGTTTACCTCTTTAGATACTGGTAGACCACTTGTTTTGCTAGTCTTTGGAATTAGAAGGAGTGTCAAATACACATAAGCCAGAGTCATCTTGGCCAGATGGTATTTGATACAGATGGATGGTTAGTTGTCATGCAGATCTCCTAGTTGGTAACTTGTTGCTGCCATCTGACTCAAAGAATCATTCACACACACTGGCTGTCAAAAGCATCTTCTCTTCTGTCTGTTTTAGCTGTCATGTCTGTGCTCTGTACAGAAGTGTTGACAAGACATTGCTGTTGTACATTTTCAATGTGGTTGTTAGTAATTTTTCTGTTTTATGGGGTCTCTGATGGCATTGGAATGTATTTACTTTGTAATTTTTTTTCTTTTAAACACTGTAACTATGCAACCATTATCAGGCCTTTTAAAGGGAGTTTTCAGATTTGTTAACAAAATTATTTTTTATTTGTCTTGCTTGGTTTCCACATATACAAATAAATTTAATTACACTGGTTAGAGTTCCCTGTGTAAACAGTATTCTCTTCTGGACTTTCAAAGCCTGTAGTCAAAGTCTTTGTACTTTTGGAATATGAATTTTCTCTTCTAAAATTACTATCCTTTAACAATATATAATTTCTCTCCCAAGAACGTTATTTTTGCATCCATTTTTCCCAAACTTAATTTCCTCTTTGATTTAATCACTTGCTGATTTTTGTTTATATTTTTCCTATTTCCCTTATAGAAATAAAGGCCATTTGGACAGGCTATTTATGAAAGCATAACTCTGTCTCTTAATATTTCATTAGCAGTTATTCAATAATATGTACTGAGCCGCTCAATATGTGTCAGGTGTTCTGTGATACTTTGGAGGTATCAGCAAGAAAGTCTCTGTTCATAAAGGGTTGATGGTCTAAAAGGAAATCAGACATATGTAGGACATGTAGATAAATGAGAATACTATAGGGCTGGGAAGGTGGCTCAGTGGTAGAGTGTTTGCCTTGCATGCTCAAGGCCCTTGGTTCGATTCCTCAGTACCACATAAGCAAAAAGAAGAGAGCCAGAAGTGGGCGCTGTGGCTCAAGTGGTAGAGCGCTAGCCTTGAGCTGAAGAGCTGAGGGACAGCGCCCAGGCCCAGAGTTCAGGCCCCACGACTGGACCCCAAGAAAAAAAAAAAAAAGAGAATACTATAATTGTTCTAATTAAATAAATTAAGTGTACAGTAGGAAAACAAATGGACCATTGCTATTATATTTCCTCTGCTGTACCTTCAGAGTATTGAACTTTGTAATTATTATAGCATTAAGTAGTTGATGTTAAAAATTTTCACATGAAGTAGCCATTAGTATTGCCTAGTTATTGGACACATTTCAACATTGTTATTGGCTTATTGTAATATATTGTGTGCAGTTGTACTGAAGTGTGTATTTATGTATTTAAGCCAGAGAGAAGATGAAAATTAACTGCAGAAGCTTCCTGAGTTGGTTCCAAAAGAAAACATATGGCTATTTGGTTTCTTCATTAAAGTGGGAAAATAAAACCCATGGTAGATAGACTGAGACTTAGAATAAACTGAATATTTACTTTGGACCTAGTAGCCTTCTAAACTTTTTTAGACTGGTTATTTTATCCTTGGACAGTGGAATATATCTGCCTATCAATATATAATGAAAATGGTCATTATGAATTGATGTTTATGAAGAAATTCAAGTTATTTGAAGAAAGTTTTAAATTCATTGAAGTAGTTAGAGAAGACCAGAACATATTTGTTGATTTGTCAGTGCTAGCAAGGTAATTGTAAGGTAGTAAGAGGGTTGTTTTTGTTTTTTGTAACAATCTTTAACTACTATTTCTTGTAGGGGGAAAGGAAATATCTCCCTCTCTTTTTCTTTTTCTTTCTACTTTACCCTTGTAATACTAAAATAAAGCCTTGCTGATGCTTAAGAAAAAGAAAAGCATTTGCTATAGATACTTGCATCTTTTCTTTCAGTCACCTTACCCACTTATTTTAGCAGCTTGGATGTGAAATCTATATAAGAATAAAATGTCTTATCCTGAGAAGTTATGTTTTAGACCAGACTTGATTATCTAGGGTTGCTTTGCAACTCAGTCATTGAACCTGTAGTTCTTAGACTCTGAAGATTCATTTTTTTTGTTAATAAAATTTACCTAGATTTTTTTTTCCCCTTCATTTTCCTCAGAAACATGTTTAAAGTTAGGCACGCACTGGCGGCCCATGTCTGTAATCCCAGCTACTCAGAAGACAGAGATCTGAGAGTCATGGTTCAAAACCAGCCCAGGAAGAAAAATCCATAAGACTCTTCTTATCTCTAATAAAACTAGCAAAATGTCAGAAGTAGAGTTCTGACTCAAATGGCTGAGCACCAGCCTTGAGCAAAAAAAAAAAAGTAAGGGACAAAGGCCCTGAGCCCAAGCCCCAGTGCTGGCACAAATTAAAACAACAACCAAAAAAAGCATGTTTTTAACATACTTTGCAGAGTTTTATGGTAAGTGTCAAGTGTCTATGGTAAGACTGCCCTCAAGCAATATTCAAAGCCAGTATGTCTCAGGGATTCCTTATAAGTTGTCAGTTGTTCATGTTTGAAGTGTCTTATAAAAGTTTGCTTTTACTTGAACAAATATACTTTGCTTTAACTTCTCAAGTTATATGTGAAAATCTTGGAACAGCTACGTAATTTATAATTAATGAAGAATTTTAGGCTTATGAATATCTAAAAATAATAGAGTTTCTTTAATTATAATCATTAAGTCAATTTTAAATTATAGAAATTGATACAGAATGTATAATGTACTATGTGATTTTTTTTGTTTCTTCGCCCATGGTATGACCCCTGTTTTCACTGTATTTGATTCCAGTGTCCTCCATCTTGTATATACATTTTTCTAATTTGGGGAGGGGAAGGGAAATAACAAAATGCTTAAATAAGGATACAACTTATACAGATGTATAAGATACTATGTTGAAAACAAACTTTACAACTTTGGGGTGGGGGAAGGGAGGAGTGGGGAGGTGGGGAGGAAAGGGATGGTAGGGGAAAAGCAAAGGAGGGGGTAACAATGCTCCATAGGAAATGTACTCATTACCTTACTCATGTAACTGTAACCCCTCTGTACAGTATCTTTACAATAAAAAGTATATATTTTTTTTTAAAAATGCAGTGAGGACAGGGGTTAAACCATGGGGGAAGAACATACAAACGGGAGCAGGGTGGATGGGAAGGGATGGGAAAGGGGAGAAACAAAGGAGGAGGCAACAATGCTTCATAAGAAATGTACTCATGGGACTGGGAAGGTGGCTCAGTGGTAGAGCTCTTGCCTTACATGCCTGAGGCCCTGAGGTTCGATTCCTCAGCACCACATAAGCAAGAAGAAAAAAGCCGGAAGTGACGCTGTGGCTCAAGTGGTAGAGCTCTAGCCTTGAGCTGAAGAGCTGAGGGACAGCGCCCAGGCCCAGAGTTCAGGCCCCACGACCAGACCAAAAAAAAAAAGAATAAATTCATGTCTGTCAGTAAATATCAGGCTAACTGGTTCTTATGTTAGCAGACTGAGAACTATGAGCAGAGAATACGTGAGCAACAGGAACAGCTGTTACTTCAACAAATGATTATTGACAAGCTAAAATCACAGTTACTTCTTGTGAATTCAAGACGAGGTATGTTCATGTTATTTTGTCATGTGTTTCTTAAACCTTTAAAGGAAAGAAAGGTAGAATTTGAGTTATTCTATTTTACTTTTCCATTGTTTCCTAATAGTTCTAATAAAACAAATGCAATGCAGCTATACATTTTTATTTAAATGAATAGCTGCAAGGTAAGTAGAACAATCTCATCGATGATAGAACCATAGGTTGAGAAAAATTCTTTGAAGACACTTTGTCAAAAAGCAGCAAACATTTTTTAAATTTCCATGCCTATTAAACTAAAAAATTTCTTATATATCATAAGAAAATATATGTGAATTTACCATGATATGTGTACAGGAGGTGCATCACAGTATAATTTCTAATAGTGAACAGTCAGAAACAAGGAAGTGTGTAGGCTTCTAGCTAACTGAACATGTGGACAGATTCCTAGAAGGTGATGCACCAAAGAGGACATGGGGGAGGATCTGTGTGTCTTCTCCATTTTCTTGCCCTATGTGTCTTTTCTTTTGAAATGTTTTATACAGTAAATCAGAAGTGTTGTATATAGTAAACCCAATCCAGAAACAAAGAAGGAGGAAGGGAGGGAGGGAGGGAGACAGTCCAAAACTTGTTACAATGATTCAGAACAATTATGTAGCTAACAGTAAATATGATGGTGGTATATAGCAAAAATAGAGCTAGATACAAAAATACATGCAACAGTATTTTATTTATACAGAATAACATTCTTGTTTGGATTTGTATTTATAGAAAAAGAAAAGCTGGGGGCTGGGAAGCTGGCTCAGTGGTATAGTACTTGCTTTGCATGCATGAGGCCCTGGGTTCAATTCCTCAGCACCACATAAGCAGAAAAAGCTGGAAGTGGCACTGTGGCTCAAGTGGTAGAGCGCTAGCCTTGAGCTGAAATGCTGAGTGACAGTGCCTAGGCCCAGAGTTCAGACCCCATGACTGACAAAAAAAAAAAAAAAAGAAAAGCTGGTGGAATATAAACCAAAATGTTAACAAGAAAAATTCATAAATGATAAAAGTTGTGAGTAGCTATATTTTTTATTCTTTATAGGATAGGTCTATTTTCTAATTTCCTTTCTTAATAACTATGGGGTCGTTATGAAAATAATTGTCTAATCCAAGAATTGAATATCTGAAAATATGTTGGTAAAAGTAAAATGCAAAGAACATATTTGTAGTTTCTAAATTCTAAATATTTTACCTTTTACTTTGGGAGAATGTAAGTTTTGGTATATTTAGTACAAAAGAAACATCTAAATGAGTAACTTCTCAAGCTAACTATAAATAATTTTTAAAAATTGATTCTTTTAAAATATACTTTTGGTTTTTATTATGTTTCCTTTTTTTCCATGATCAAAAATAAAGGTTTTCTGCTAATGTCCAAGAAGTTTTTGTCTTGTAGATAACAATTACAGCCACGTTCCCTTGTTTGAAGACAGTGAAACAAAGAATAATAATTTGACTCCTGACCATCCACATGATAAAATGAAACCTGGAATGCCAAAAGACAAAGAACCAAAGGTAGACTTATTTTCAAATTTATTTCCTAAATAAATATAATAAATGAGAAATTAGGTCCCACAGATTTGCTTAATTTCTTAGTATTGTGTCACAATTTGGATGGACAGGATGTAAGTAAAACGCTGCTTCTGAAAAAGCAACATTTATAACTAAGTGTTGGTGTCTCATGCCTGTAATTCTAGCTATTCAGGGAAGGCTAAGATCTCAAGATAGCAGTTCAAAGCCAACCCAGGCAGAAAAGTTTATGAGACTCTTATTTCCAGTTAATCACCAAAAAGCCAAAAGTGGAATTTGGCTCAAGTTGTAGAGCACTAGCCTTGAGCAAAATGTCTAAGGGAGAATGTCTTGGCCCTGAGTTCAAGTCCTAGTACCAGCATATGCTCAACACACCTATACACAAAGCAATATTTAAATGCCACTACAAAATACATTTTCAATGCTCCTAAGTGATCCACAACTGGAATTCTAAACAGAAATTTATACGTATATGTAATATAAATGTTCCTAACAGAACTATTTCCAAGTAAACATATGAATTTCATTATGTCACAGTATTGAACAAAGAATTAAAATATTTAAAAAAGAAATAAAAATTTAAACTAAGCAGGGCACTGGTGGCTCAGGCCTGTAATCCTGGCTACTCAGGAGGCTGAGATCTGAGTTTGAAGCCAGCCCAGGCAGGAAAGTCCCAATGAGCCTCTTGTCTCCAGTTAGCCACTCAAAAACTGGAAGTGGCACTGTGGCTCAAGTGGTAGAGCGTTAGCCTTGAGCACAAAGAGGCTCAGGGACAGCACCCACGCCCTGAGTTCAAGCCCCTCAACCGAAATGAAATAATTTAAATTAAGGTAGTCAGTAAATTTAGATGTGCTAGTTTAATTCTTTTTAAATAGTTTTCTATCTTTTCTTTCAGTTTCTGGTACTTAGTTTTAAAAAAGTTACCATGTTAGCTTAACTAATAATCCTCACTAAAGCAATGTGCAAAGAATATGTATAAGAATTGAAAGAAAGCTGGGTGCCTGTGGATCATGTCTGTAATCCTAGCTACTAAGGAGGCTGAGATCTGAGGATCACGGTTCAAAGCCAGCCCAGGCAGGAAAGTTCATGAGACTTTTTTTTTTTTTTGGGTCCGGTCGTAGGGCCTGAACTCTGGGCCTGGGCGCTGTGCCTCAGCTCTTCAGCTCAAGGCTAATGCTCTACCACTTGAGCCACAGCGCCACTCCTGGCTTTTTTCTTATGTGGTGTTGAGGAATCGAACCCAGGGCCTCGAGCATGCAAGGCAAGTGCTCTACCACTGAGCCACCTTCCCAGCCCCTCATGAGACTCTTATCTCCAATTAACCACCAGAAAACTGAAAGTGACACTGTGGCTCAAGTGGTAGAGCACTTACGTAGAGCTGAGGAACAGCAACCAGGCTCAGAGTCAAGACCCACAACCAACAAAAAAAAAATAGAATTGAAAGAATATGTAGATGGAGGGGCATGAACATCCTTACATGTGCAAGGATGTTCATGCTACACTGGTTAGAAACCACCCTAAATATCCATCAAGAGCAGAATAGGATGTGTTTAAAGCAGCTTAAAAAATGTAAATAAACTTTATGTATCTATGTACTTGGTTCATAAAGCAGTATTAAGTAAAAAAGGGGAAATTATAGCGTGAAAAGTAGGGAATTACGTAATTTTTTTAAAACTAAACAATGTGAAAACACAGATATATAGTAGAAATATAAAGACTATTTTTTTTAATGAGATGGGTTAGTTTTTATGGAATAGTGCATCTTGAATAAAACAAGAACTAATGATGTCAGCCAAACTGAGTCAAGAGTACTTTGTATCTTTCTTACTAAATAAAACAGGAAATTTACTTTTGTTATGACAATTCAGTTTACAGATTCTACAGCTAAGACTACCTTAATATGTTCTCTTAATAAATTCTCTTTAAGATCTTTTTTTAAAATTTAAAACCATTATTTTTTGAATCATTCAGCTTTCTTTACCCCATTCCAATTACCCTTTATCTAAAAATTATTGGTAATCATAGAAACTGTTAATTTGGAATTTATGTTTAATTAGGTTTATTTTATAAAATTCAGAAATGAAGTTTGCTATAGTATATAATAACATCATTGAACTACTATAAATACTGACATCTATTTTGCACTAAAGTAGTAAACTGTATTTACAATTTTCCTGTTTCCAAGACTTCTAAATGTCAACACCATTAAATTTTAATAACCAAACTCATGTTATCTCATTTATAGTACATGTTTAAAAATAAGTATCACCAGGTGGCGCACCCTTGTAATCCTAGCTACTAAGGAGGCTGAGGATCACAGTTCAAAGCCAGCTCAGGCAGGAAAGTCCATGAGACTCTTATCTTCAATAAACCATCAGAAAACCAGAAGTGGCACTATGGCTAAAGTAGTAGAGCGCTAGCCTTGAGCTAAACTGCTGATGGACAGTGCCTAAGCCCAGAGTTCAAGCCCCATGACCAACCAAATAATAATAGAGTATCTGAAGTATAAAATACATATAAGTTATTTTTAAAATTACTTAGGACAGAAGGGATATTGGGTAAGTTTTTGTTATTTGTTAAATTTGTGGGGAAATTCAAAGGGAAATAAAATACTTTTTAAAAGTATTTTAATTTTGTAAGATAGGTGTTTAACCTACAGATATATATCTGTATATCTGGCTTAAGTATCATTGTTTAACCTACAGATATATATCTGTATATCTGGCTTAAGTATCATTGTTGGTCGTGTGGCTTGAATTCTGGGTCTGGGCACTGTTCCTAGCTCTTCAGCTCAAGGCTAGTGCTGTACCACTTGAGCCACAGCGCCACTTCCAGGGCCCAGGCCCAGAGTTCAGGCCTCACAACTGACTCTCTCTCTCTCTCTCTCTCTCTCTCTCTCTCACACACACACACACACACATGTTTAAGTAGCAGAAATCATGTCAGAGATAGATTATTTCCAAAAAATTGATAATGTTGCATCAGTTTTAACTATACTTATAGATAGAAAGAGGAAAATCCCCTTGTGGAATAAAATACTCAGTAGGAAATAAATCTAAACTCAGTGAGTTAATTTTAATTATCTTTACTAACATAGGAAAGGCTCAATTCTTTGAGGAGCTCATTAGGTTTACTTATAGTATAATCATTTAATAAAAATAAAAATTATCTTTTTTTCCTTTCTCTTCTTTTGTATATCTGTAAGTAAAGTGCTAATGAGCACAAATATACAAAAAGAAGAAATAAGTTCTAAAAGAAAGAATGTACTGAAAAAATTAAGTGAAGTAAGCCAGGCCCCAAGAAACATATATCCCATGGTTTCCCTTATTTGCAATAACTAGTATATCTCTGAGACAAGCAGAAAAGGTCCGATAAGTTGATGTTAGGTGACATGAACCTCAAGATAAGGACTCAAGTGGTTTTTCTTTCTTGCTATTGTTTCTAGCATATTTATAAGGTGATTTTTTTTCTGTTGCTTTGTATGTCCCTCCCCCATGGTATAACCCGTTTTCACTGTTTTTGATGTTGGTACAATTTGGAGAGAGGAAGGGAAAAAACAAATTGTTTAAATAGGGATACAGGTGGACCCATTGCAACAATGAAATGTACAAGATGCTATGTCAAAAAACAAACTTTACAACTTCGGGGGGGGGCAGGAATGGTAAGGGGAAACAAAGGAAGAGGCAACAATGCTTGATAAGAAATGTACTTGCTCATGTAATTGTAACCCCTCTGTATGATATTTTCACAATAAAAAACTTAATAAAAATTGTAGAAAAGGAAAAAAGAATGAATATATTTATTGAACATTTGAGAACTAGGCATATATTCTCTATTTTAAAAATTAGTCCTGTGCTCAACTACTCTGGAAACTAAGACCTGAGGTCATGATTTCATGTCAGCTTGAACAGGCAAATCCATGAAACTCTTATCTGAGTTAACCCACAAAAAACCAGAACTGGAGGCATGACTCAACTGGTAGACCACCAGCCCTTCATGGGGAAAAAAAATGGAAAAGTGAGGCCCTGAGTTCACCTCCTAATGCCAGCACTAAAGAAAAGAAAGGAGGAAAAAGGAAAGGAAAGGGGGAGGGAGAGAGAAGAAGGAAGGGAGGGAGGGAGGGGAGGAAGGAAAGAGAAGAGAGAGAAAGAAAAAAAAAGAAAGAGAGAGAGAAAGAAAGTCCAGATTTTGAAAAAGCTTTTGTTCATCAAGCAAGAAGGAAGGAAGGGAGGGAAAGAAGAAAAGAAAGAAACTCCAGATTTTGAAAAAGCATTTGTTGATCAAGCAATTAAATTGAAATAGAAATCTTTTCTGTTGGCGTATATGTTGTTGATCCATATTTAGTGAGTTGGAATTAAATTTACATTTAACTAATAGAGATGAGAAGTATTTTCCTATAGGACTTTGAAAGATTTGATTGTATGAGATTTTTTTATATATCAACAAAGCCTATATTGGTTGGCTACAAATATTTTTAAAATATACTTTACATATATAAGAACTAGAACATAACAGAAATAGTTATGGTAATGATATATTTTTTCTGTTTTCAAAGTACTTTAATATTATTAGTCTTCAGAAAAATTATTGTTTTAGAAGTTACATTCTCAATCCATTGGTCTAACTTTTGTAATGATTTGGTAAGCTGAAAGAAATACATTGGGGCTGAAAGAAATACATTGGGGCTGGGAAGTAGCTCAGTGGCAAAGTGCTTGCCTAGTAAATGTAACATCCTGGGTTCGATCCCCAATACCATAAAGGAAAAGACCAAAAAAAATACAGTTTAAAAAAAAAAGAGAAATGTATTGAAGCAATAACAGAAGGAAGCTACTACCAACCAGGAGAGTACTTACATTCTTGGTGGGAGGTTTCATTTTGTTGAGACACTTAAGGATTTGTTTTCTTTTGTGTGTGTTTGTGTGTATGTATTTATTGTGTGTATGTATGTGTGTGTGTGTGTGTATATATATACATACATATATATATATATATATATATACATAGTCAGTATTTAATAGCTCCTGTTTTTGTGTCATAACACTTCACATATTTCAAGTATACCATACAGTATCATTAGCTGTGGTTCCCATGCGGTATCTTTTTTTGTCTCTCTTATAAAATTTTTGTTGTCAAGGTGATATACAGAGGGGTTACAGTTACATATGTAAGGTAGTAAGTACATTTCTTGCTGAACTTGTTAACCCCCTCCCTCATTTTTCTCCTACTTTCCCTCCCCCCACAATTGTACAGTTCATTTCCAAATTATTATCTTGTGAGTATTGCTGTTGCATTGGTTCACCCTTTGTCCTTTGTCTTACCATTTTGTTGTTCCCCTTCCCTTCCCTAATTCAGATAAGAGTATGGACAATACCCACGGTACCAAAATCAAATACAGTGACAACAGGGAATAAACCATAGGGAAAAAGACACACAAAAGAAAAAAATCATACAGTGAATTAAAAAACAACAAAGAAAAACCTTGTTTCCGTGTCTTGGAATTCATTTCACTTATCATCTCATATGGTAATATGTACATAGCTATTGAGCTATTCTGCTCATCTGCTAGGATTATCCTAGACATATACTAATTATTACAAATGAGAGAAACCATGGGATCTGTGTTTCTTTGTGTCTGGCTTACAGGTTCCTCAAAAGACTACACATAGAGCTCTCCCCTATGACCCAGCAATCTCACTTCTGGGCATTTACCCAAATGACCACAAACAAGCCATACTAAAGCACCAGCACAACTATGTTTATTGCAGCATTATTACCATAGCTAAAATATGGAACCAACCCAGTTACCCCTTAGTAGATGAATGGATCAAGAAAATGTGATATGTGTGTGTGTGTATATATATATATATATATATATATATATATATATAATATGAATTCTATGCTTCCATCAGAAAGAATGACACCATCCCATTTGTAAGGGAAAGGATTTGTTTTCTTTAAACTATTGGTTTTGTTTAGATATTTATGTGTTAGGACATTCAAGAGGAAAAAGACATTTTTACTAACAACAATTATGTGTCTGCATTGGGAATTAAACAGAAAGAAAGCAAAAAATATGAGGTGGAATAAAGCTTTTTTAGAACATTTTACTTAGGAAAGATGAAATTGGAAGCCAAGGGATCGCTGGCTTAGATTACTCCTGTAATCCAAGCTACTTACGAAGCTGAGCATTAAAAAGAATAATGTCATTTACAGGGAAATTGATGGTCCTAGAACAAATCATGGTAAGTGAGGTAAGCCAAACTCAGAGAAAAGTGGCACATGTTTTCTTTCATATGAGAAAGCTAGATCTAAAATACAGTAGGAAACAAAGGAGGAGGCAACAATGCTGGATAAGAAATGTACTCATTACCTTGCTCATGTAACTGTAAGTAGCCCCTCTATACAGTATTTTCACAATAAAAAACTTAATTAAAAAATAAAATACACCAGGACATGCTAAATTTTATAATTTATAGATCCTACTAGGTATTCACATACAGTGAGACCCAAGGAGATACTCTTAGGAGAAGAACACAAAGGTGCAATGCCTAGTCATCTGATCATACAAAATGATACTTATCAAAATGAACTCCAGGAAATGGAAACAATAGATTTTTTTCTTTTTTGCTATTTTTGTTTTCTTTTCCTCTCATCTTGTTTGGTCATTTATATGTCTTTGCAAGTATAAAGGGAGGCCCAAAAATGGAAGGACAAAGGGTAAAACAAAGCAACAGTGGTACTCACTGGACACTATGTTAAATATGAACTATACAACTTATGACGGGGGGCAGGGGGAGGGAAAAACTGAGAGAGAGCAAGGTAAGGGGTGCCATTGTCCAAAACGAAATGTGCTCTTTACCTGACTTCTGTAACTGTAACCCCTCTTTTATCATCTTCGTAATAACAATAAAATGTTTTATAGATTTTAAGAAAAGAGGCTGAGATCTGAGGATTAAGGTTCAAAGACAACTTGGGCAGACAATTTGAGAAATTTATACCTCTAATTAAAACAAAAAACAGGAAGTATGTATGTGGCTCAAGTGGTAGAGCACCAGCCATGAGCAAAAATCTAAACAGGAATGTGAGGCTTTGAGCTTAGGCCTCAGTACTGGCACAGGAAGGAAGGGAGGGAGGAAAAGAGAAGAAAGGAAGGAAGGAAGAAATGAAGTTAGGATGGTGGTATGGCTTTAGCAGTGGAATGCTTGCCTCTTATATATAGGATCATTGCAAAAAATAAAACCTGGAAAGAAACATGAAATGCCTCTGCTTATGTTATTCCTACAGAGAAAACATAAAAGAGTCCTGATTTTCTCCTGAAGGGATAAAGAGATTAGGACAGCATAGTCTATCATTAGATGACACTCAGTGTTCTACTTCTTGTTGAATGATATGGGTAAAGAACCTCAGTTTAACTTTAATAACTGAGTTTCACTTCTTGTACACCATGGTAGTTTATATATCTTTTACATTATCATAATGTGAAGTAACTTGCTAGTTACTTTCAATCTGTTTTAGAACTTAGCAGATTAAGCTAGGTGCAGATATTTCATGAATGTAATCCTAGCTATTTAGGAGGCTGAGATCTGAGGATCACAGTTCAAAGCCAGCCCAGGCAAGAAAATCTATGAGACTTTTTTTTTGGGGGGGGTAGGTCATGGGGCTACTCTTGAGTCTGGGCACTCACCCTCAGCTCTTCAGCTCAAGGCTAGCGTACTATCACTTGAACCACTGCTCCACATCTGGTTTTCTGGCAGTTTTTGTTTCAACTTCTCTAGCCATAAAAGAAACGCAAATCAAAACAACATTGAGATTCCACCTTACTCCAGTTAGAATGGCTATAATCAAGAACTCTAATAACAGCAGATGCTGGAGAGGATGTGGCCAAAAGGGAACCCTACTGCATTGTTGGTGGGAATGTAAACTTGTTCAACCACTTTGGAAAGTAGTATGGAGGTTCCTCAAAAGACTCCACAGAGATCCCCACTATGACCCAGCAATCTCACTTTTGGGCATTTACTCAAATGATCACAAACTGGACCATACTAAAACTAGCAGAACAACTATGTTTATTGCAGCTTTATTTACCATAGCTAAGATATGGAACCAACCCAGATGCCCCCTCAGTAGATGAATGGATCAACTCCATAAAAAGAATGACACTGTCCCATTTGTTAGGAAATGGAAAGATTTGGAAAAAATTCTATTAAGTGAAGTAAGCTAGACCCAAAGAAGCATAGGTCCTATGGTTTCCCTTATTTGCAATAACTACTATACATCTAGGATAATAATCTTACCAGACAAGCAAAAAAGGCTAAAAGCTATGTACATATGACCATATAAGATGGTGCTAAGTGAAATGAACCCCAGGATATGGACACAAGAGGTTTTTTTTTTTTTTCTCTGTTACTGTTTTTAATGTCCTATGTGATTTTTGTTTTGTTTCTTTTGTATGTCCTTCCCCCTATGGTATAACCCATGTTGTCACTATATTTGGTTCTGGTGCCCTGTGTCTTATGTATACATTTGTCAATTTTAGGGAGGGAAAAGGAATTAACAAAATGCTGAAACAAGGATACAGGTTGACCCATTGTAACAATGAGACATACAAGACACTATGTTGAAAATGAACTTTACAACTTCAGGGTTGGGGGGAGGGAGGAGTTGGGGATGTGGGTAGGGAAAGGTAGTAGAGGAAAAACAAAGGAAGAGGTAATGATGCTCAATAGGAAATGTACTCATTACCTTACTCATGTAACTATAACCCCTCTGTACAGTATCTTTACAATAAATTTTAATTGCACCACTATGTACACTATTGTATTGACAAATACTACTCATCTTTTGTTTGCAGGACACTTTTGTGTCCATGAAAGATTATTTTAATAACACATTTTTTATTTTAATGTAAGTAAATTACTTTGTTAAAATTGATTTTTATAACAGGATTATAATATGCTCAGCATTTCATAATCACAAAATAATTTTTTTTTTGGTCATGGGGTTTGAACTCTGGACCTGGGTGCTGTCCCTCAGCTCTGTAGCACAAGATGAGCGCTCTACTACTTGAGCCACAGTGTCATTTCCGGTTTTCTGGTGGTTTATTGGAGATAAGAGTCTCACGGACTTTCCTGCCTGGGCTGGCTTTGAACTCTGATCCTCAGATCTCAGCCTCCTTAGTAGCTAGGATTATAGGCATGAGCCACCGGTGCCCAGCAGAAATAAAATTTTAAAAGTCTTGTTTCTGCTAATCATTTCTAGCTATGCCAATTACTATTTTAGATGTGTAGGGGTAAACAAAAATTATTTCCCCTCATATTTCTATCTCATTATTTTCATAGGGAGTTTTACAAAATCTAGTGTTTTGGTTGACACAGGAAGATATATGAGTGCTGGTTGCTCACCCCTGTACTCTAGATACTTAGGAGGCTATGATCTGAGAGTTAAAGTTCAAAGCCAGCCCAGGCAGAAAACTCTAGGAGATTTTTATCCAAGTAAACAGCAAAATGCCAAAAGTTAAGGTGAGCTCAAGTGGTACAGTGCCTGCCTTGAGTGAAAAAGCTAAGTTATAAGGCCCTGAGTTCAAGTTCCAGTACTGTCTAAAAAAAAAGAAAAAGTAGAGAGCAGTAATAAAAATTACAAGCCGGGCACCAGTGGCTCGCACCTGTAATCCTAGCTACTCAGGAGGCTGAGATTTGAGGATCACGGTTCAAAGCCAACCCGGGCAAGAAAGTCGGTGAAACTCTTATCTCCAATAAACTACCAGAAAACCGGAAGTGGCACTGTGGCTCACGTGGAGGAGTACTAGTCTTGAGCTGAAGAGCTGAGAGACAGTGCCCAGGCCCAGAGTTCAAGCCCCATGGCCGACAAAAAAAAAATCATAAAGGAACTTGGTGATACTGGTAAATTATTTATCTTCATTCACTAATTCTGAATTCCTGTTCTTTTTTTGGGGGGGTCCGGTTGTGAGGCCTGAACTATGGGCCTGAGCACTGTCCCTCAGCTCTTGAGCTCAAGGCTAGCGCTCTACCACTTGAGCCACAGCGCCACTTCCGGCTTTTTTTCTTTTTGCTTATGTGGTGCTGAGGAATCGAATCCATGGCCTCAGGCATGCAAGGCAAGCGCTCTACCACTAAGCCAACTTCTCAGCCCCCTGAATTTCTGTTCTATGTCTGATACTGCCAAATCACTGAAGAACAAAGGAATATTGTCCCTTTCTTCTTGCATAAAGTCTTCATTTAATAATCAAAATTGGCCTTGGCATTGTTGAATATTGTAGTTATTTCCCTCTAGAATCAACAATATGATTTAAAAACATGCTTATTTGAACTTTTTAACTATTTAAATAGAGATTATATGTTTTTGTGTTCAGATAGCTGGTTTTTTGCTTAATTTCTGATTTTATACATGTATATTTACATTTCTGATTATCATCAGTTTTTCTTCTGAGTTATTAATCAAAAGCTTTCAAAAATGACTTGTGTAGAAGTTACTGAAAGATGCCAGCTAGATAATTTGCACATTTCTAATGTGGCTACATTGTGATTAGGTGAGCAGATATGATAGCTTTGAGAGCTAAAAGATTTTGTAGGTCTAGTATAGTAAAGATGGGTATAACTGGGGAGCTGCCATCAGTGCTAATATTGAGAAAGCATGATATGCTTGCTTTACCTGGCAATTGCAAGTAAATATAGATAACCTGACATGTTTGAAGAAAGCTAATATCTACAAATTTGCTTGTCAATCACTTAGAAAGAAGTATTTATTGAACTTCTATTTGCTAGTGACTGACAGCAGTACAAAAAAAAAGGGGTGGGGGGAAAAGGAAAAGGAGAAAGACAACATAAGTCCCCTTTTAAGGAGCTACAATCCAATTGAGAACAAAGATTTGAAGACCTAAAGCAAATAGCAAGCATTATAAAGCAATGTGATAGGAAATTTAATTTTATTATGTAATTTAATCCTGCCATATAATTAAGTGTAATTATATGAAAAATAAAATGATAATTTTATGTATAGATAAAATATGATGGACTTTTATTTAAAAATAAAATTCCTGGTGAACTGATCATGTAAAATAATATTTACATCTGATCATGTAAAATAATATTTAGTGAAATGAACTCCAAGAACTAGAAAACAAAAGAGTTTATTTCTTTGTTGCTGTTTTTGTCTTCTTTTCCTTTTGTCTCATTTGTTTATCTGTTTTGGAGGGGGCACAGAAGTGATAGGCCAAAGGGTGAACAAACACAACAGTGATACTAGATGCTGTTGAAAATGAACTATACAACTTGTGGGTGGGGACAAGGGAGAAAAACTGGGAAGGAGTGACATTGTTCGAAAAGAAATAACCTCTCTATATCACCTTCACATGAACAATTTTAAAAGTAGATAAAAAAGTAGAAAATACAGATTACATAAAGAAAGCTGAACAGAAAAAAATTAAGAAAAGAAAAACTAAGCTGATGGTAGATTTGAATTCAAGTAGGGAGAAGCAGACAAGTTTTTCTATAACCATAATTGGTTATTTATGTATGAATATGTAAACTTAAAACTTTCTATCTTGGTCATGGTGTTTACATGCTTATAATCCTAGCAACTGTGGAGGTAGAGGTAAGGATGACAAAGTCTGAGGCTAGCCAGAGCAAAATCGGTAGACACTAGCAGAGAAAACAAAGTAAAAGCAAAAAGAACTGAAGAAAGGGGAAAGCATGAGGTTCTGGATTCAATCCCTAGTACTACCAAAACAAAAATAGGTTATGGTAAATGTTATTTTGAAAATTTTACTTTGTTGTTCATGTTTCCTAAAGTGGCCTGACATAATCATGGCTTTATAGGAGAACTCTTTGTTTTTCTTATTTTGTTCTATGGGAGTCCTTCAGGGAAGAGCAGTGTATGCACATAATGTATTCCTTAGGTGGTGTTGAATATGGACATTGGACGTGAGCCCTGTTCTGCCATCTGGCCTTTTGTAGATTATGAAATCCTAAACTTAACAAGTTTAAGTCTTTGGTAGCACGTATGCCACATACTCTTGCCTTTTACTTTAGCTCCCACTTAGGGTTAACCTTCCAAGTTCTGGGCCCTCACAACACTCTTAAAACATTGTCCATCTCATGTCTCCTAAATTATATTTAAATTGCTATATATTTTCCAGACACCTGACTTAATATACATCATTAAAAAAAACTTTATTAGAGAATACAGTGTGCAGATACATGACATGACAACTATGTTTTTCATCATTTAAACAAAACTTAAGAATTCAGTCTTAGGATATTTAACTACTAAGTGATTTATGTAGGAAAAATCTGATGTACATTGTCTTAAACTATGTGCATGTTTTCAATGTGCAATACTTTTACTAATAGTGAATCTTGAAATAAATTTGACTACTAAAGTTTGTTATTTAAATAATTATTCCCATATTTATTTAATACTTAGTGCTTTATTTTCACCTTTTATTAGACAGAATGGTACTTATACATACTATACAATGGCACATGCCAACCTGGGGCCTAACAAGAACTAGAAACCGTTGTTTCTATGTGTACCACCTTAGGGAATTCTTGCCTTCTCAGTCAGAGCAAGTGTCCTATATTCCCTAGTTTTGTTTCATGTCTAACACTTGTATATTACTACTCTTTGGAGCCTAGTTTTTGTTTATAGACTGGTAGAATAATTAAAAGGAAAGAATTGTCTTCTTCAGATTTACTCATTTAAAATTCAGATTATACCCAAAGGTGTCATAATAAATATATCATAAATTCTAAGAAAAATATACTGATATTGAAAGCATTTTAATATTTATATTGAGATTTTTCTTACAGGAATTTTGTTTCCAAGTCTGAATTTTTAATTCATCCTTTCTTGCCATGAGTCTGTGTGTCTTAGCACATCATTTTAGGATTTTTGTATTGTTAGAATTTTGTAAGTTGTTGTTGTTGTTGTTTTGTTGCCAATCCTGGGCTTGAGCTTTTTTGCTCAAATCTAGTGCTCTACCACTTGAGCAACAGCCTCACTTCCAGCTCTTTTGGAGGTTAATTGGAGATAAAAGTCTCATGGACTTTTCTGTCCAGGGCTGGCTTTGAATCACAGTCCTCAGATCTCAGCCTCCTAAGTAAATAAGATTACACACAGACGTAAGCCACAAGCATTTGGCAATTGTAAATAATTTTTAGGGAAGGGGGAAGTGGTATAATATTTAAATTTTCTTCCCTAACTTCTAATCAAGTTTGAATGTCTCTTACGTGGCTTCCTTTTCTTCCTTTCTATCCCCATGTTGTCCCCTTTTCTCCCACTTTTCTCCCCCCCCCTCCGCCCCGCTAAAGCCCATGAAACAGAATTGATATATTCTATCCAGTCTTGATTTCTCTTGACAAAGGCATGAAAAGCAATTCCAACATCCATACGCAAGGAATAGCCCTCACAAAGCAATCTCTTTTCTCTTAGTATTATAATCTATCATTCTAAATATCTGTTTGGAAGATGTTTATTCCAGTAGCATGAAATATGTCTGCGTTCAATCTGTTGTGGTTTGTTGGCTTGTTTTTGTTTGACCTATATGAACATTCAATCTGTGTTTGGCTTTGGGGGAATTTTTTTGTTGAACAAATGACAAATTCCAGTCTCACAGATTTCATAAGAAAGGAAAGCCTTATTAGCAATTGTGCATATTCTTCTTTGATACTGCACCAAACTTGATAAGTGGCAGTTTCTTAAATGTTATCGTATGGCATCTGAAACCCTATCAATACATTTTTCTGCTGAAGGAAAACCCATTGGTCTGTCTTAAATATCCTATCTTTTACTTATGTATGATTTTATAACATCATGAGTTGGTCATTTTGGACAAACTGTTTTTGAGAGTTATACAGATTACAGACCATCCAAGTATCAACTCATTTCATTATAGACTATTTAAGAACCACATTTAACATCACTGATTTCATCAGAAAAGTCTTTAAGTATTGGGCAGCTGTCAAGCTTACTATGACAGGTACAAGTTTTCCAAAATTTTAATTTTCACTTGAAAGCTCAAATTTTATCATTGACAACAAATCTTGTCACTTGTTTTCCTTAAAGTGACAGGATAACTTCATTTGCTTTTGAGAAAATGTTTGAATAACCATAGTCTGCATGTCAGTTACTCTTTCAAGTGAAAATGGCATTCTATTAAAAAAAAAAAGTGACTATTTCAGCTTGCAACTCAAACAGTTGTACAAGTTCTTTTTTTCAAGAAAATTATTGAGACTGTAGCAGCAATGATTTGTTTATACTTCCATTTTGTCACACAAGAGCATTAAAAAGATTGAGTTCATAAATCAAAAAAATATTTGTACTCCTTTATTAAAGACACTTATAGGTGAGAGTGTCCTGGATTTTTTTTAACTTAATATGCAGTAGGTAATTGTAGTGAAAGTGGTGAGTGTCTTGGCAGTAGCAATGCTCTGGCACCAACAGCCTCACCATTACTTTTGCATCATCAGCATAAATGCCAATATAAAAAAGGACAAATGGCATGTGTTAATGGTATAGTGAAAAAGCTGGCCTTGGGATGGGATTTTACCCTGTTTACAAACTAGTAATTTATCAGTTATTGTTTTGTTGATGCTAGAAGAAAACAGACTAGAACAGAGAAAACAAACATATTAGTCACAGCACAGCAAGCAGAGACATCATATTTACCTTGTTTCCACCTGGGAGGGGTAACAGGTAGACCCAGATGGATGCTTGCACATGCAGTTGATTACAAAAAGGAGAAGAAAACTGGGCTTAGGAACTCCTTCACTACAGCAAGCAATCAAGCCTGTTCTTTGGGAAATAGGTAGTATGTTTTCTTTCAAGTTCTTGGTCTTCAAGCAAAACCCTGAGAAATGTCCAAATAGAGAACAGAGCTTGAATTCTTGTACAAGAACATTGAGGGCCCATAGCAGATATTCCTCTCTCAACTATGAATCCTATGAAGGGGTCTTGGGACACCTACAGTTCCTGGCCTCACACCTTACCCTCCCACTCTCAGCTTTGTAAGTAGTTAGAATTACAGGAATGAGCTACCACACACCTGACATCTCTGTAGCCGTTTTTTTTTAATACAAAAATATAGGACTGCTGAGCTCCGAGCTGTGTGATGCAGTCAGGGAGGAAGCACCTGAGGTCTGCCCGCAGGTGGTTGCAGTGTGGTGTGCAGTTCCTCATTCATGTTGGCCTCTGGCCAGGAGAGTCTCCCAGAAAGGCCTTCATTCTCTAGCTCTCAGCCCCTCCCCCTGGGCCTCCGCCCCTCTAGCTTGTTGCCTTTTCTTCATCTCCTAAGTCTTGCCCTTCTCAAAGGGCTGCTTGAGTCTGCTCTCGCCCTCTGCCCCACCTGTCTACATTGCCTAGCCATCTCCAGACGAGTGGATGAGCCACAGACTGAGCCACACGCAGTCCCACTGTCGCCTCCACCCTTCCTCACACAGCCACGCCCACCCACTTAACGCTGGCACACAGGTGTCAAGAGAACAAAGTTTTCTTGTGAAATTGAACAGAACAGGCCTGGACGCTGTTATAAATCCAAGATGTACCTTCAGGTGAGCCTGCCCTCATCAGTTGACAATACTTCCAAGAAACAAACAAAAGGTCACCTGTTCTCATCCCTCCCTCCCTGTACTTCTCTTCCCCCCCTCCAAATAAAAAGAAAACACTAGAATTTAAAAAAAAAAAAAAAAGAATATAAGGCTGCGCATGAGAGGCTCACACCTGTAATCCTAGCCACTCGGGAGGCTGAGGTCTGAGGATCAGAGTTTGAAGCCAGCCTGGACAGGAAAATCTGTTGAAATTCATCTCCAGTTAGCCACCAAAAAGCTGGAAGTGGAGCTGTGGCTCAAGTGATAGAGTGCTATCCTTGAGCTTTTTAAAAGCTCAGGACAGTGCCCACCCAGGCCCTGAGTTAAACTTTCAGAACTGGCACCAAAAAAGAAAGAATGTCTGCAGGAGCCAGAAACTAGTGACTCATGCTTCTAATACTAGCCACTAAGAAGGCTGAGATCTAAGTGTTGGGGTTCAAAGCCAGTCTAAACAGACAAACTCTCAAGATTCTTATCTCCAGTTATCCAGCAAAATGTCAGTACTAGAGGTGTGGTTCAAGTGGTAGAGTGCCAGCCTTGAGTTCAAGATCTACTAACACCCATTCAAGCATGTGCACGTGTGTGTGCACACAAAGAATATACAACAACAGTCAAAAAAGCCACTGAGCTTAACAGGATCTCTACCAAACACTTTACCAAATATTGTGTTTTGACTTTTTTAATTGCCATTGGAATCTCTTCAAAGATATTCCTAGAGGAGGGAAAGGCTCATCTAATTTATCATCTTGTTGACATGAAGATGAACTCTGAACTCAGTCATTTGGCTAAGTAGACTTGCTGTGTCATAAATGCTTTTTGCCTGATTTTTTTTCTTTCTTAGTTAATCATCTTTCCATTTACTTTTATTCTAAAATCTGTATCTTAAAATCTTAATAAAACTGTTGTCAAGTAGGTTCCCATAAACTCCATACTGACTCATATTGGTTTTCTCTTCCCTGGTAAATCCCTTTTGGAAACAAAATAATTCTAAGCATTTTTTTGGTTTATTTTCTCTTCTATCCCATCTGTGTGTAGTATGATTTTTTTTTACTTCCAACTTGCTTTTCATCTAACTAGTTCTATATCTGATAGTTGCAAATCGTTATGTCTAACCCTAATTGTTCTGTTTAACATTAGGAATTGTATTTCCCTCTGCATTTTATCCTGATGACATTGCAGGGACCCACTACCTTGTCTGTATCCCTTGGTAGTACAGTTTGCACAGTGTTCCTGCTGGATGACTACCATAGATCTTGTTTTCTTTCTTTCTGCTACTTACTGGATATCCCATCCTCTCTATGCTTCAGCCCCAGAATTCTTTGTCCTGTCCCCAGCTCTTCTCACCTTGTCCTGATGATGTGATAGCTTTATGTGAACTACATCAAAACTTCCTTTCCTCCTTTTTTGTTCTTTTTTTTTACACTTTTTTTTGGGTCCGGTCGTGGGGCCCGAACTCTGGGCCTGGGTGCTGTCCCTCAGCTCTTCAGCTCAAGGCTAGCACTCTACCACTTGAGCCACAGCACCACTTCCGGCTTTTTTCTTTTTGCTTATGTGGTGCTGAGGAATTGAACCCAGGGCCTCAGGCATGCAAGGCAAGCACTCTACCACTGAGCCAACTTCCCAGCCCCTTTTTTGTTCTTTTTAAAATTTATTTTTATTATCTTTAAGTAGGTATACAAATGGGTTTCAGCGCAACAGACTAATAATTTATACTTTTTTATGTGTCACTTTGACATGAAGAATGTAAAGTTAGTAGTGAGACCTTCAGTTTTTGAAAATTTCATCACTTCATTAAAGCCTAATTTGTTTCTTTAGATTTTCTCAATGTTAATTTTTTAATGTTATGATGTGTGAGATATATTTGAGAAAATTGTGGTTATGTTATTCTGCGTATTTTAAAACTTCATTGGTCTATATTAGAGAAAACAAATGAACATATATTAGACAGATTGAGATTTGAAAATGACTGTTAAGAGAAATAGACCCGAACTTGGGAAACTTAAGGAGATGACCTTAGATGACAGACCAAAGGACATACTCAGTAGGGTTAGCATGATGATGAATAATATAACTAAATTAAGGTGTGTAGTGAAAGGTGAGTAATATACCTAGGTCTGAGCCTAAGAGAATGTACATGACTATGACTTAGGAAATACTAAAACATAAGAAATGTCTAACAGAAATGTCAAGGTAGAGCTGGCCAGTGGGTATGAAATGCTGCCTAATGAGAGGCCAAATTAAGCAGAATGAGAGCTTTACAAAATACTACTAGATCATAGTGAAATCTTAGAATGGAGGATTATAAAAAACAGAATTTAGAAACTCAGCTACCATTGAGGAGAAATTAGTACCTAACAAACAGTCCTTTACAAATAATGGTTATAACTTTGGAAAGCAGTATGGAGGTTCCTCAAAAGACTCTACATAGAGCTCCCCTATGACCCAGCAATCCCACTTTTGGGCACTTACCCAAATGATCACAAACAAGACCACACTAAAGCTACTAGCACAACTATGTTTATTGCAGCATTATTTACCATAGTTAAGATATGAAACCAACCCAGATGCCCCTTAGTAGATCAATGGATCAAGAAAATGTGGTAAATATATACAATGGAATTCTATGCCTCCATCAGAAAGAATGACATTGCCCCATTTATTAAGAAATGGGAAAACTTGGAAAAAATATATTAAGTGAAGTAAGTGCTTCATTTTTTAGGAAATGGAAAGACTTGGAAAAAATTATATTAAGTGAAGTAAGCCTGGTCCAAAGAAACATAGGTCCCATGGTTTCCCTTATTTGCAATAAGTAGTGTATGTCTGGGACAAGCAGAAAAGGTCAAATACTGTTACTCATGTAACAGTATTTTTACAATAAAAAAGTATATATATTAAAAAAAAAAAACGATTAAAAGCCTCCAACCAAGGACCTTGGAGACTGAATTTTGCTTATTTTGGTCAAAAGCTCTGTACATATGACCAGATGATGCTAAGCAAAATGAACCCCAAGATAGGGACACAAGTGTTTTATTTTCTTGCTTGCTATTGTTTCTAACATATCTATAAAGTATCATGTGATTTTTTTGTTGTTGTTTCTTTGTACGTTCCTCCCCCATGGTATAATCCCTGTTTTCACTGTATATGATGTCGGTGCCCTGCATCTTGTATATACACTTCTCTAATTTGGGGATAGGAAGGGAAAAAACAAAATGCTTAAATAGGAATACAGGTTGAACCATTGTAACAATGAGATGTACAAGACACTGTTGAAAACGAACTTTGCAACTTTGGCGGGGGAGGCAGGGGATTAGTTATGGAGGTGGGGAAGGAAAGGATCATAGGGGAAAAACAAAGGAGGAGGCAACAATGCTCGATAGGAAATGTACTCATTACCTTACTCATGTAACAGTATTTTTACAATAAAAAACATATTTATATATTTTAAAAAACGGTTAAAAGTCTCCAACAACGTATAGGTAAACAACCAAGGACCTTGGAGACTGAATATTGCGTATTTTGGTCTCCACAACAATATTCACAGTGTTCAAGATACAGTTCAAAATTACTAAATGTGTGAAGATTACAGAAAATGAGACCTAGTCACAGAAAACAGCAACTCTTATATGATCTAGGCATTGAAATTATCAGACAAGGACTTTATTAGCTGTGGTTGTGTCCAGTACTCTGTTAACAGGTAGTTAGAGAGGCACAAGGAGAGTTTGGAGTGAGGATAGAATCTAAGACATTCCATTGAAATGCCCTGGCAAATTTTGAACTTCTATACCAAGGTTGAGAAATACCTAAATTATGAAATTTTGGCTAAAAAATTCCTGCTAAATTACCTTATGTCAGCAAGTGACTGGTTTGGCGGAACTTGAATGAATCTGTTTAAGTTATTTTTAATGTTAATTTATATTCCTATATTCTTGAAATCACATACATACATGGAAAGACCATGCCAAAGCCCCGCCCCCCCGACCTAATCCCCAAATCACAAAGACAAAGGAACATTTGACCTATAACTTCTTTTCAGTAAGAAATACTGTATACTTTTTATTATGTGACAGGGCAGATCTTAAGATTGGCTTCCCCTTAGTGTAGTGAATACTACCATTTTCCATTCCCTCCCCAGGTGAACTGTAATATATAGTCCTTAACTTCTCAGGCAGCCAAACACTATGAATGAGTTGTGAAAGTCTAGGGCACAAAGGCTTGTGTTCCAATCACAGCAGTTCCACTTGTGGGACTTTATGAAAGCTATTTGATCTCTCCAATGCAAGCCCAAGTTTCAAACAAACTTTAAAATCCATAGTCAAGTATTTTGACATGTCAAATTATAATTAAGTCATACATGTAAATTGCTTAAATAATAGCCACTTTCAAGAAAATATATTCTGTTCATCTTTGTATAAGATTGAATTTGTGGTTAAAGAGAAGGTTTAAAAATAGAATTTAAACAGTGTTTAGGGAAGGAATAAAGGAAGTATGAAAAACTTTAAATTATCTGCTTATGTTATACAGTTTTTACTTTGCATGAAAAGACATCCTCAGATGATATGTTTCCACCCCTTAAGAAAATAAATTCCCAAAAATAAGAAAGAAGAAAATAAATGCACAGTGGTGCATTTATAGTGGTGGCTCATGCCTGTAATCCTAGTTACTCAGGAGGTTGAGATCCAGAATATCATGGTTCAAATATCATAGCTCAGGCAGAAAAGCCCAACTGATTCTATCTCCAAAATAACCAGCAAAAGCAGGGGTGGAAGTATGGTTCAAGTGGCAGAGAACCATGGGAGCTCCTAAACTGAGCAAATGTAAGGTGATGAGTTCAAGTTCCAGTGCTGCCAAAGAAAGGAAAGAAGGAACCTAATATAAAGTGAAAGACTTTAAAAATACAACTAATAGAAACATACTAATCTTATTCCATGTTAATTTCAGTAGAACTGAAATCATAAAAATTGAGGTAGTACTGGTAAAGAATTATATTTTTCCAAAGAATATGTTTTATTGTAACATTAAATTGATACAGATTTTTGGGAGATTTACATTAAACCGGAACCCTGTAAAGTACTTGGAAGTAATTAGGGTGTTTAATTTTATTTTTATATTGTTTATTTTCTTGCCACTTCCTTCAGAACTCTGGGATGCATCCCATTTTGCCCTGGAGTTGTTCCCGCACTGGCAGTGGGTTTGCCTAGCACACTGTCGTGCAGAGCAGACAAGGCTCTTAGGATTTTGTTTCTCATGATTTGCTAGATTTTCAGGAATGTTAATGAGGGTGGAAAAACCATAGACTTCACATGGTTGTAAATTTGTATAGATCAAATATAATTTCCATGATCTTCCTACCTTTTTCTTTAAACTTATTTGCTGAGCTCTTATATCTATGCTTACTAAATCTCTTGTAATTTTTTTCTCTTAAGTCCCGTTCTTTCACTTTCTCCTTATTTAATCCAAATCTAATACTTCACTGTATCTCGTATGTAAGGTATCTAACTCTGCTAAGGAAATACTCAGCCTGCTTGACCTATAACATTTAATTCATATTTTAAAAGTGTAAATTCAAATTCTTTTTTTCCACTATTTGCTTTTTCTTTTTTCTTGAGTGAATTTTATTCAAGCACATATATATACATATATATTTGTATGTATATATATATATTTTTTTTTTTTTTGGTCGGTCATGGGCCTGAACTCTGGGCCTGGGCACTGTCCCTCACTTCTTCAGCTCAAGGCTAGTGCTCTACCACTTGAGCCACAGTGCCACTCCTGGCTTTTTCTGCTTGTGTGGTGCTGAGGAATCGAACCCAGGGCCTCATGCATGCAAGGCAAGCACTCTACCACTAAGCCACCTTCCCAGCCCCTCAAGCTTATATTTATAATTGTTCCCAGTTTATCAGTCCATCCCATCTTATCTTGCCTTATTTCTTACTTTACATTGTTCAAACTTAGAGCATGGTCCTCTTTTCCATTTTTAAACTACTGGCATATGGCTCACTCAGTTTCTTAAACCACCTTAAAACATATCCCTTTTGCATGAGGATCCCAGCCACAGTTTACAGGGAATCCCTGATGCACACGCTGGGATAAAGTGATAGGTTAATGACCTAATTCAAATATGTGTCATTAAAAACTATCTTGCCAGGTGGCAGTGACTCAGGCCTGTAATACTAGTTACTCAGGAGCCTAAGTTTGAAGCCAGCCTGGGCAGGAAACTCTGTGAGACACTTTTCTTCAATTAACCACCAAAAAGCCAGAAGGGTAGCTGTGGCTCAAATGGTAGAGCACTGCTAGCTTTGAGCTAAAAGAATCAGGGATAGTACCCAGACTCTGAGTTAAAGCTCCAGGACCAACACAAACACTTAACCTTTTTTTTACAATAAGTGTTTTAGAGATAGGGAATGTAGCTCAGTGATAAACTGCTTGCCCAACATGTATAAGGCCCTAGCTTCCATCCTGGGCAATGCAAAAGCAAAAATAAAAATGATAGCTTAGGTAATTAAAGTTTAGGAAATTAATACATTGTATTAATGAGACAATCTTTAAAAGTTTATAAAGTGATTTAATTTTACTGATTTTGATTGTTTATAATTAAGAAAGATTTTAAATGAAAATTTTTTCATTGCTTTTCTGTATTTTGTTTATAATAGAAAAAAAGAGTAACCTAACATTTAGTATCAACTATAACAAAGACAAGAATTAGAGAACATACACTTTTTTGCTTTCCTTTTTTCTTTTTTCAGAAATTTTGGAATTTTATTTCCTCGTTATTCTCTTTGTTTCAAATAGTCGTACAGAGGGGTTTCTGTCTAACGTGTACAGTGCATCCTGGTCAAGATCACCATTCCACATCCCTCTATCCCATCCCCACCTGTCTCCTCAAGTTTCTTAATTTTCAGGTATGCATGTTAGTATTATGGCTATAGTTGCCCACTATTCCTGTTTTTGTTTATCCAAACCTTTTCTATTTGTCCCCACAAATCCTCATCAGCAAAGCTTCCTGGTATTCATTTTGTTGAACTGCCTGTAAATTGTTCAAAGAGGACACATCCTTTGGTCAGTTTGACTTTGTATATATGTGTATAGCCGTGTATGCGTTAGATTTTATGTCTAAAAACATGTGTTCTTTGTTTCTCTAAACCTGGAATACTTCATACAATATTTTTCCAAGTTTTTTCATTTCCCTGCAAATGATGAAGTATTTCTTCTGGATGAGTGAATAAAATTCTGTGTGTGTGTGTGTGTGTGTGTGTGTGTGTGTGCATGCACGCGCACATCACATTTTTTTGATCCATTTGTCAGTTTTATTCATTTGAGAGAGCATCTTGATATATAGCCTAGGCTGATCTGAAACACAGGACCCTTCCGCCTTACCTCCTGAGATCTGGGAGCTTTTCGTTTGCAACACTTGTGTCCATGATAGGAGGTTCTAATTTAATGACACGTTTCCTGCTTTAATTTCTTTATTTAGAGGTTGCTATCTAACAACCTGAAAGGCAACTCAAAAATACTATTTTCGTTTTTTCTCTTTGTGATGCTAGTGATTGAACTCAAGAAAGTGCCTGCTAGACAAGTGATATAACACAGCCATATCTCATTATCTTTATATGAAAGGTAATCTGGTTTTGAATTAATGAAATAGTAGTTCTTTTTTCTTTTTTTCTCCTTTTTAAATATTATTGTGTGTTCAAGTGGGCCTAAATATACATATTTTATATAATACCCATCTAATTAATTCATATATACTAAATACATATTCTCCCAATTGATACAAAAGGAAACTTAAGGAAACATTTCATAATATTTTCCAACTGTTTAACCTGGGTTTATCTTAATAGATTTAGTTGAAGGACTTATCTAGCATCATGTTAAAAGTATATATGGTAGGGATGGGAAGGGTAAACAAAGGAGGAGGCTGCAATGCTTGGTAAGAAATGTACGCATTATCCTGCCCATGCAATTGTAACCCCTCTGTACAGTATGTTCACAAATGAAATTAAATTAAATTAAAAAAAAGTATATATGGCACATAAAAGTCTTATTTTAGTATTCATTCCACTAAGTTCCACATTTCCAAATAGTACTGGAAATGTTAAATATTTTAAGTTTTAGTATCTCAAAAAGAAACTTATTTGTTAAATTAATGCTTCCAAATTTCCTAGTGTCCAAATTCCTTTGTCTTCTTGTTTGCAATTAAAATCATTTTATCTTCTCCACTTGGCTAATAAAGAATAGAAATAAAAATGTATGTCTTATCTTTCCTAATGTTTACTTATTCTCTGGATACTCAACAACCTGTGTAACACCTCATTAAAATTGAGGTTCTGTTGTTCATGCCTGACAGTCCTAGCACTTGGGAACTGTAATAGGAGAATCTAGAATTCCAGTCAGGCTGGGCTATGTAGACCTTGTGGATAGACAGGGGACCGGGGAGGGAAGGGGGGGACACATTGAAAGGAAAGTATCTGCCCAAGGTTATCTTAATCCTAAATCCTTTAAAAATAAATTACTGTTTTCAGAAAGCTGAGACCAGTACGATGGAAAAATAACATTAATGTGCTGTACCCATTCTAAACAAATTCTACTTCAAAATGTTTGCCAGAAAACTGCTTAAGTTTTTTCCCCCAGTAACTTGTTTAAAGTGTTTGTAAATTTGCTGAATGCTGAGACCCCAAACATACTCAGTTGAGGACCAGAGGTGGCATTACACACTAGCATTACACACTAGCATTGAGGAGGTTGAGGGAGGAAGAGCTTGAGTCTAGCCTGGGCTTTAAAAAAAAGTTTTCATTTGAAATATCATAACGAATCTATTTGGTATAAATAATAGAAGGTGCAGTATATTGCTTGATATAATCAATAATTCTTTAATGATAGAACAAAAAAATCATAGTAAGAACTGTATTCTTTATCCTCAAAGAAGCTGATTATATCTTTAGACACTTAACAGACATTTCCTTTTTTTCCATATATATTTTTATTGTAAAAAATACTGTACAGGGGGGTTACAGTTACATGAGTAAGGTAATGAGTACATTTCCTATAGAGTATTGTTACCTCCTCCTTTGCTTTTTTCCTACCGTCCCTTTCCTCCCCATCTCCCTAACTCCCCCCCCTCCAAAGTTGTAAAATTCATTTTCAACATAGTGTCTTCTACATCTCATTTAACAG
Organism: Dipodomys ordii; assembly: GCF_000151885.1. NCBI lineage: Eukaryota > Metazoa > Chordata > Mammalia > Rodentia > Heteromyidae > Dipodomys > Dipodomys ordii. The sequence continues at coordinate 12,986,611 of NW_012267221.1, forward strand.
ATATTTCTTAATCAGTAAGTCTTCCTTTAGCCTGCTGCAACTACACCTAAGAAATCTTTTCCCAACAAATTCAGCCACATTAGTTTATCAAATCCAAGTACCACAGAGAATTTGATACCATTTACTTATAAAGGCAAACAAAAACCATTATTTTCTTGCCTTGTTTTTTGATTTTTCTCATCTCCATTAGTTTTAATGGTTCATTTAACCTCAGAAGTAAACATCCTAACTTAGGTCACAGTCAGGACTTTGGAAACTAGTGTACTATCTTTATTACTTCCTGTAATGTCTTCAGTTTTAGACTAAAATTATAGAGCACGTCTTTGTTTTCTAGCTCCTAATAAAACAATATATTGAGGCTTTAGTAAAAGGAAGTCATTCCATATAATAAATCACTTATTCCAATTTATTTAAACTATCAAATGTAGTTATTTATGTACATTTGCAGAGCTGAGGACCAAACTAAAGGCCTTGCACTGGCCAGGCAAGTGATCTTCCACTGGGCTAAATCCTCAACCCTGAAGGTTTTGGTTTTTGTTTGTTTGTCTTTTGCCAGTTTTGAGACTTGAACTCTGGGCCTGGGCATTGTCCCTGAGTTCCTTTTGCTCAAGACTAGTTCTCTACCACTTGAGCCATGGTGGCACCATTTCCAGCTTTTTCTGTGCTTCAGTGGAAATAAGAGTCTCATGGACTTTCCTGGCTGGCTTTGAACCACAATCCTCAAATCTCAGCCTTCTGAATAGTAGCTAGGATTACAGGTGTGAGCCACTAGTGCTTGGCATCTCCAAATGTTTTTATTCTTTATTAAACCTCTTTAATTTTTATTTATACACATTTAATATAATACTTTTTTGTTTTGTGGTACTAGGATTTTATTTAATTCAGGACCTTAGCTTGCTTAGCTTGCTTCCTCACTTTACCACTCTTACTGCTGAGCATGATCCTCTGAATCTCAGCCTCCTGAGTAGCTAGTTATAGGTGTGAACCACTGATACCCTGATTTAAAATAAAATATTCTTAAAAGTTTTGCTTTAGTGCCCTAAAATGGTTGGCTGACTTTAAAATGCTACCTTTCTTCCTCTTCTACGCTGAAATCCATTGAGTGTCTAATTGCACATAACACCAAAGAAAAACCTTGTCTACCACGTTTAAAAACAAACTGTGAATGTGAAAACGTTTTCTAATGTGATTGCTTTATTAAGCTCAGTAAAGCAAGTTTAATGCAGAAGACATGGCCTAAATGTTTTTCAGATAAACAGCATGCATTAAAAAAAATCTTTAATTTGCCACACTCCCAACAGTATAATATATAAAATCACAAATAGTTTGAATTGCCAGAATTTTATTTTACTAATTCTAAGGTGCTACAAAAATAATACTCGATATGCTAATAGTATTTATTTAGAAAAAGTAAATTTGAGCAACAAACTAAATTTAAATAATATATTAATTTTGAGCAAAACAAACTGAAATCAAGAATTTGTTTAAAGAACAAGAAAGCTAAAAATGTTTAAAAAAATTTGAAGGAAAAGTTAAAGAGAGATTGGGAACAATTAAATAAAAACTTCATTGTGCTAATAGATATCAGTGACCTTAATTGAAATAACATGTAAAAGTCACTAAAAACAAATGTCTTCTGGATTGGATTTCCATGTATGATTTTTATGGTTTGGGTTGATTTATTATTTATATGATATTAGGACTCCTTCAGATCCAGACTTTGTCATTTTTTAGTTTGTGAAAATACACAAAGTTTTATGTATATGATTAAAGATTTTTTTAATCTGAACTGTAGAACAAATCATTACATATTCTTTAATACTGATTTTTAAATGTTACGTGTAATACCAGTGTAAGCCACAAGGTGGGAGTGAAAGGCAAGAACTTGTGTTGTAGCAGCCTAAATATCTAATTGCATTATCTTTATAAATCTTTAAAATGCTTGTTAAAGCAGGTACCAGTGGTTCACGCCTGTAATCCTAGCTACTCAGGAAGCTGAGATTTCAGTATCACAGTTCCAAGCCAGCCTGGGCAGGAAAGTCTGTGAGACACATCTCCATCTAACCAATCCCCCCACACACACAAACATACACCAAAGTCTGTGAGACTCATCTCCATCTAACCCTCCCCACACACACACACCAAAAATGGAGTTATGGCTTAAGTGATAGAGCACTAATTTTCAGCAGAAAAGCTTAAGGACAGCACCCAGGCCCTGAGTTCAAGCTACAGGATCAGCAAGGGGGGGAAATGCTTGTTAAATAATAAGGAATTATAATTTGCTTGCTTTCTTCCTCTTTTAGAGCTCAGTTACCCCAAAAAAGAATCTATAATAGAAGACATTGATTTAAATGTACCATATAGGCCATTATTAATGAATAGCAAAAGACATAAATACACTGATTTTCCCTATGATTATGATTATTTGAGTTATCAGTTTTGATCCAAAATTGAGAGTGCGGAATTCCTTTAATTACAGCTACTAAATTTTTCCAAAAAATACTTAATACTTTCTACTTTCATTTAAACAAAAATTATTTTATATTGTGGGCATGTATGTGTGTAAATTGAGTAATTTTTTCAGCAGAGAAAATAAATTTTGAATTTTTTTTCTGTTAACCAAGCCTTGAGTTTAGAAACAATGTAAGTATAAGCATTTTTCTGTTTGTTTAAGGTAAGAGGACAAGAACTTCCTTCTTCTAAAAAAGAGACTTCATTAAAGAGTCTTGGCTCTCCATTATTCCATGAAAGGTACTATGTCCTTTTTTCCCACCTCAAAATTTATAAATATTGAAATATATAATATTTTAAATTTTATATAAGTTTTTAACAACTTAAAATTTTTTATCTGACTTTTGTAGAACTGGAACAGAATGACTCTGAGCTCTTTTTTTTGCCATTTTTTTTAATTGTGAAAATACCGTACAGAGGGGTTACAATTACATGGGCAAGATAATGAGTACATTTCTGATCAAGCACTGTTGCCTCCAACTCTAAGCGCTTTAATGTAAAAATGACCTAAATAAGTCATATAGTTTGTAGCAGAGCCGAATCTAAAAGCTGTCTCTAAGTCCCTACTATTACAATAGACAGTGTATTATAGCTGTATTGTTTTACATGGTTAAGTCTTCATGTCCTTGCTAAAGTGAGGAGTATTTAATATTCTGTTTATGATGTTTATCAGCATTTAACAAAATCAGTGCACTGGAGTTTTTGAGAAATGGCAGCCTACACCAGTGTGATGTGTAGATAAATAGATGTACTAATCCGTACTATATTTATGTATGAGAACTTTCAACATTTCATGCCTAGGTCTTCAAATATTAAACTTGTTTGGGGGACCATTAAATTTCAAATTAATATTTAAACTTCAACTTTTCAATAATTAGGGGTACAAAAATGCTGAAACATAAACTATAATCAAAATTGTTTAAAAGTATAGAATTACATTTTAAATACTTGTTTTTAGGGACAATATAGAGAAGTCTTTCTGGGATCTGAAAGAAGAATTTCAGAGAATATGCATGCTAGCAAAAGCACAAAAAGATCACTTAAGCAAACTTGATATACCAGACACTGCAACTGGTAAGACTTGATTTTGTTTACAGTAATTTTAATGTTATTGGTTGAAATTGACTTTGTTTGCAGTATGAAAACATTTTCTAAATGTTAATGTAAGAATCTACATCTTTCTCACTATTCTCAGTTGTTATTTGGGGCTGTATTAAACATCCACTTGTACATTAGTAAGTGACCTAGAAGCACCTACAAGAGCTAAGTAGATACATTGCATCATGTTCATGTTTAACTTCTGTCTAAAATTTCATTGAGCACTATTTTCTGATAATTTGGTTCAAAAAAAAATGTGGCATGCATATTTCCTGAGTACCACTTCTGTTGGAGGAACAAATACAAATTTAGTATAAAATACAACTGAGGGATGTCTGTTTGGCATAAACTGTGTGATACTTTTTTTTTAAACGTTCACCTTCCCCTAAAATTTCACACTGACTTCCTAGTGTCGCTTCAGTAAACATTAACAGCAAAATACCAGGGACTGTGTCTTGTCAGCCAAACAATCTCCTGTAAACAAAATGAAAATACACTGGTCATTTAAAAATGATAAATTCTCCATTTCTCTTTTGATTTGAGATATACTTAGACAATTTCTAAGTGAGGTGATTTGCAGTTTTCTCTCTGAGAGGTTCTACAGCAGTTCTGACTAGCGCTTTAATTAAAGATCACTTTTACAGTTCTTAAGTCTTAGCTACTTAAAAATCCTCTTATCATATAAGGTGTCTTTTGCAACTCGTAACATATTTATCCAAAAAGTTGTAGGTTGTGATGAGGGAGAAACAAAGTAATCTTTGTAGATGGACATAATTTTTCTCATTTCAATTCCATTACTTCTTCAAAGAAGAGCTCTTAATTTCTCCATGTTAATTTTTGCCATTTTCATTGACTTTTTGTGCAGACTATAGATGCTCTTTATGTCTGAAAGAAATATTTTTATACAAAATATGCTAGCTACAGATATGTAGACCTAGACTTCATAAGCATATTTTTTAAAGCATCAACATCTTATCAAAATATTCTAATAGTGATATTATTCTGTTACCCCAGAGAACATACCCCATTATCAATGGCTTAATACATTGACCACTTTTAAATTGCACAGGTCTAAAGTTGACTATGTATCTGTCAACTATAACACTGAATATTTAACTTGTTTCTGTCCTAGTTAAACTGATTCCTAACAGTATTCTGATACTGCATCAAAAATGATAAATAAAATTCTTGAAATGTTTTAGATCTGCTATGCTACAGACTCCAGTAAAGTTTTTCTTGTTCCAAACAAACAAAAAAAAAATCAAATAGTATGCTTTCACAATAGTAGATCAAAAAGAGAAAAGAAAAAAATTATATATTTTGGGAAAATATATGTAAGCAAGGTTTCTAAGTATGTATGCTACTTTGAATAAAACACAAAGAAACTACTTTAAATGAGATTTATATAATATGTGTTATATTGTCCTTTTATGGCTTTATTATATATGACAATAGCCTTGAAAAAGGATAAGACAGAAATGTATGGTTAATAAGCAAAATCTTCAGGGGAAAAGTACTATTATGTTCAAAAGGAGGGTGCTATTTCCTTGGCTGTTACGAGAGGAGAATATAGGACTAGAGGTTAGAAATAACCATCAGGTCTTCTTCCTTTGTCATTATTCATAATAATTAGGCTAAGAAGTAGTCTAAATAGACAGCCTATACATAAAATTTGGGAATCTAAGAATGCTTCTCATTTTACTTGTTTTCCTTACAAAAATAAGTATTCTTGAAGCAGACAAAATAGAAAAGCTATTTACTCACCTGATTGTTTCTCAGTGTGGTGTCAGAATAACAAGTATTTTCATGTACTGTGTTTGCATTTTAAGTTTCTAAGCTTAGATTTCAATTGCTATAGGAATCTTAGGTTTAAATCTTCTTTTAATAGATATTACTCTTACCACACAGGCAGATTAACTCAAATTATTTTAATATAATTGAGGTTGTATATCAGCTAGCTCTGCTAAAAGAAAATACCTTCTCTCTTACAGCTGTTTGGTGTCTCTGTGTTTTCTTTGCAAGAAGGATAGGTCAACTGTTAGGAAAGTAATTCTAAGCACAATTCTGTCTGAGGACTCCTCTCTCTATATATAGAAACCAACATGTTCAATTTAGCACGATGGTTCTGAGCACAGATTCTAGAGTTAGGCTGCCTGGGTTCTAGTGCCAGATCCACCACTCAGTAGCTATGTAGCCTTGGATTTAACCTCTCCATAGCCCAATTTCTTCACACATAAATTTGGGACAGTAATAGTGCCAACATTGAAATTAGTCTAAGTTTTAGATGAATTAAAACTCATGTAGCAATTGTATTGGCACATGGAAGTACTATTATTAATAGTCATTTCCAAAGCAGCAGCAGATTCCCTGTTCTCTTAAAGATCATTTGTTAAGTCTTTCCTCCTTCCCCATTGTTACAGAATTTAATTAACATTTCTTAGAATTTCTTGCCACCCTCAAGTCTTCCATTGGGAACAATGGCTACTTCAATTACCGGATTTTAAGTACTTCAAAGGTCAATGAAATCCAGATAAACAATTGAGCTTGGTTTCAATTACTGTACCATCCCTAATCACAGACAGATTATCTAGTAAATATAAGTTATCTTGACTTTGAAGAAAAAAATATACTTTCATTCAGAATTAATTTATTAAGGAAACCTATGAGTCAGGCACTGGGCAGAATACATGGATAAATGAGGAACAGAACATCATTTTGAACATAAAAGAAACTTACTTGAATGACAGAGAGAAGTAAACTTGGAAATAAAAGAATGCTTAGTCTTTGGGGCACTATGTGAAAGTCATCCAGAGAAAGTAATGTGTAAGCCAAGATAGGAAGGACAAGTAAAGGCAAAGAGCTGAGAATGGTGGTACATACCTGTAATTCCAGCACAACTGAAGCAGGAGGACAAAGAATTCAAGTTCATACTGGGCTGAATAATATGGAGAGAGACAGAGGCAGAGACAGAGATTCAAAGAGAGAGGGGGACAGAGACAGAGACAGAGGATGGGTGGAGGGCCAGTTGATAGATAACAGGATGAACTAAGAAGTTACTGGCATTGAGCCACATACCTGAACAGAAGACATCTTATATTAGATTGTGCTATGGCAAAAGATAGAGAAGTATCAAAACTACAAAGAAAAAAGACTATAAAAGTGCTGTCATTGGTTAGGTTCCTATTAACAGAGACACCAACATTGCAACATTATTTGTCTTGTCTACTTGAACCTACATCATTGGTAAAGTTTCTGTGTGGGAATATACATCTTCTTCATTGCTGACAATCTTTTTTAAATATTTTAAAATATTTTTCTATTCATTGATTTAAAATATCTTACCAACATTACTACCTTTATGGTGACATTGTAGAACATAATTTAGCTTTTTCTGTATCTCAAGATCAGTATGGACAGAGTTTTTGTCATGGGGAGGGTTATTTTGGTTTTGCTTTTATGTTGAGAAATACAACTCTTGTTAGCCCTACATTAGACTATAGTGCTGCATTTTTTTAACCTCTTACATGTTTTCAGCTTTTACTGATTTCATATCTGCCTTTAACAACTCAAATCCCCCTTCTAATTTGCTGTTTCAAAGTAGCTATGGGTTCAGGAAACATCAGCTTGTTAGAGCAAATCCAAAATGAGAATAGTAATAAAAATTAATATATCCATAGACCTTGTAGCTCTAATCCTCACAAGTTCTTAGTTACTTTCTGGTTTTTACTATGTCCCCAAGAGCTGAATTTGTTGCCTAAGTTAATGAACTATAGAGGTCCTGGAACCTGCCATCTATACAAGCCTTTACTTACGCGAAAATCATGTATTCATATGCAGAGGTTTCTTAACATGCATCCTAATGTTTTAACCTTCTTTGCTCCACTATCTTCTTTCTTCCCAACTTTATCACTATTCCCTCATACAGGATTTTTAGATAATGGCTAAACCTAGTGATACACTTATGGGGAGGGGAGATAAACCACCGAATTCACATCATAAATAATAAATCAGAGTTATATGTGTGTGTATGTATATATGTATACATTGGCAGTACATACATATATGATTTTATTATATATGATGTTTCTCTTTTAACAATTTGTCTAATCAGCCTTATTTTTGCAGCTTCTGTTACTGACAGAAATGTCACATCACAAGCAAGTTTTTATTTTAAGTGTAGTACTATATAACTATGAACAATAGGCAAAAAAAAAAAAGTTTATAGTAGAAGACCTAGGGAAAGACAAAAGCAGTTGTGACTAAGTTGTGACTAATAAGCTGTGTTCCCAGTTTGCTGCTGGAGATGGCTTATATTGCTATGTAAGATAGTAGCAAATACAAAAATTCATTGTCTTCAGTTTCTGTGAAACCCAGTAGAAAAATATTACCCCTCCAGAGCTGATTGAGCAGCTTTTTAAGAATAATTTGAATGTAACTATTTTTATTTTGTGTTTTTTCTTGCAGAAACACAGTGCTCTGTGCCTATACAGTGTACAGATAGACCAGATAAACAAGAAGTGCTGTTCAAGCCTCAGGCTAAAGATGATATAAATAGGGGCGCAGTGTGTATCACATCTGTCACAGCAAGAGGACCTGGCCGAGATGAGGAAGATATTTCTTTTGAATCACTTTCGAAATTCAATGTCAAGTTTCCACCTATGGACAGTGACTCTACTTTCTTACATAGCACTCCAGGGAGACCCAGCATCCTTGGTCCTGCCATATCTGAGACTCTATGCCAGGACAAATTTAATGTGGAGCTCAGAGACAACCCAGGAAACTTTGTTAAAAGAGAAGAAACTTCATTTGAAATTCAGGGACTCGCTCCCATAGCTACAGCTATACAAAACCTTAAGACAACTGACAAAACAAAACGCTCAAATCTTGCAAATACTGATATCCGGACAATTGTGGATGGAGCTTTGTGTTTGCCATCTGGAGACCATAATGCATTGTATGTAAATACATTCCCACTTCAGGACCCAATTGATGCACCTTTTCCCTCACTGGATTCCCCAGGAAAAGCTATCCGAGGACCACAGCAGGTAACTGATTTGCATTAACAAATACTTTATTATGTGTGAACACACATTTTGCCATACTGCACAGATATAAATCTCTCTTAGGGTATGGAATATCCTTTAGAAATGACTGCCTAGCCAAAGTTAACAGTTAAACATGCAGAATCTATTTTTTTAAAGGATGTAGATTTTAAAAAGATGAATAGGAGAAAGCTCTATTAAAAAGTTTGTAACAGATTTTAAATGTATGTAAGCCTTACCCATATCTCACAGTGTAATTTTCTTAGTACCTCACTCAAAGCCTTGTTTTTCCAGCATCAGTGTTATAAAAGGATTTATTAAATTTCATAAATTATATAATGTAAAACAAATTTTGACTAAGAAGTATACTCTTAAGAATGCAAAATTTTTTCATAAGTAAGCAGTTACATCAGATATTCTACTTATCAGAGTAAATTACCTCTCAACTATCAGATATTTAGTTATATATTATGAGGATCAGTATCATTTCATTTTGGTTTTGATTGCTAATCTGGTGCTGAACATTCAGCCTGATGTATTTTTTAACAAAATATAATCTCTCTGAGGTTTGAGCATTACTTATCCTTTCTCTCTTTCAGACTAAGGTTGTGTCACAAAGTAATTCTTTTTGTTAAAAAAAAAAAGTTTAATGCCTGAAGGCAAGTGAAATATATAGTTGTTAAACAGAATAAAAATTGGTGTGGCTATCTATGTAATTTGCAAACATTTGTTTGATTGTTTTTGAGAGAATTACTTTTTAAGAAAAGCTTGATTAACCTCCTTTGGTCTTAAGTACTACTATAGGTTATAGACTTTTTTTTTTAACCAGCCTGCAAAGAAGGTAGTAGCTAAGCATTAGTACAGTTTGTAGGTAAAACAAGGATGGCTAACAGCTTTCGTTATAAACTCACTTATGTTCTACTTTATTTCATATTGTAATAGGAGTTATAGTTGCTACTAAATGAAACAAATAATTTCCTTTATTGCAAATAGAATCCTACAAATCTGTGTACTATGTAAGTTCCAAAGCCTACTTTCCATTATCTCTTCCTTGTTCTTTTACTAGTTAGTCTGTGCATTCATGTTTCAGTAGATGGCACCCTGCATTGTACATTTGCTTTCTATACTGCAGCAAGGGAAACAGCTGGTATGTGATTACAACTTGATAGAAAAGTATTCAGCTTAAAAAAATGCAAGAGAATTGGTGTTGAGCTGTCATAAGACATGGGGCATAAGGTTAGATAATTGATATTTTGGCAGAAAAGCCAAATAAATTAGTTTGATTTAAAGGTCATGTTACAGTTTAGGGTTGCAAAAATATTTCCCAAATAGATTTTTCCCCTAAACGTCTTCCATTTTATTAGTATTCATAAAGCTCATATAAAGCATATAAAAATTATGAGGGTTCATAGTACGAGAAATGAAATTTTGGTTGCATATTTCAAGTTTTTACTTTATGTTAATCATTACTGTTAAACACCTATTTTGTTTGTACACCTGGTTTTCTTAGCAATGTATTGGCATATTTTTGTTCTATGCGCTTTTATCTTTTTTTTTACTTTTGCTGAGTCAGCAATGTCTCCCCACCCCACCCTAGCCCCCCACTACCTTTTATGAAGAGGTCAAATCTAAATAGATAGATCGATTCCTGAAAGAGAACTTTAAAGGTAAATTGCCTTCTAAATGCTTATCGCATTTAGAAGCTAAATTGCTTCTAAATTAATTTCTTGCTATTTTGTGTAGGACTTAATAAAAATTACCTTTAAAGTAATAATCTTCTATCTGTGGCCATATTAATTTTCCATTAGAGTAGTTTGCACTTTTTGTTTAAACTGAAAGTAGTATTTATTTAAATTTACTTAACTAATCTACTTTTTGTTTATATACTCACATTTATACTTGCTTTGCTTTCATCATGGAAGATTTTTCTAAACAGAAATAAAAAGGCTTGAGGCCCAAAATTTTACATTGTTTTAAATATTATGATTTTTTATGGTAAGATTTCTTTTCCCATGAAAAGACCTGAATCTGTATTATAAGCTCTTATCTTGATATTTAAGTGCATTTTGCTATCTAGACAGATTTTTTACATAAACCAGTTGAACACATATGTCCTGTAAAATATTTATAAGAAGACATTAATGTCCAGAAACTCAAATGTTTCATATATGTTTTTATTACTAATTGGAAAACTAAAATAGAGGATGAGAATTGTCAGCTGCAGGACTAGGCATGTTTCATTAAAACCGTATTAGTAATAGGAGCATAAAGGAAGGAGTCTCTTTAAATTGGCTTCTCCTCAAAGTACCAGAATTTACCCTATATCAGGATAATTTACCTGTACCAGATTAAGAAAAATTTTAGTTTTTGATCTATGCAGTTCCGAGAAATATTTCCCAGTCAACACCATTTATTAAGTACCTGCCAACCAAAGTAAACATTGTATTTTCTCCTTTTAAAAGGTGTGTGTGCTGGTGGCTATAATGGAAGTAGTTCTATTCAAATAAGGTTTTTCCCTAGTACTTTAACTGGGCAGCTATTGACTAAGGTTTCACTTAGCCATAAGAAAGTAAGGCAAACTGTTGTATTACACGACAAGCAGAATGGAACAAGTGGGAAGAATAAAATCTGATGTTAGCTTTTGTCGAATAACTAAATATTAGAGTTTAAAAAAAAGACTGAACAATAGAATTTGTTTAGTTTAAAAGATTTCTTTTTAGATGTGTTTATTTGTATTTGTTATTAAATGGTAGTAAAATTTAAAACTGCTTTTAAGATGCATGAACACATATCTAGTGTAATATGTATCAATAAAAGCCCAATAGTTTAAGGTTTTTAAAATAGAAAAGATAAGATTTATTTTAATGTCTAAAACATTGACTATTGAATATTGAGTATTTCTGATGAGATAATTGTTTATTAAAAATAGCTGGTGCTGAAGCTTTAGTTTAGCTGTAAATTTGTAAACTTAGTTACAAGCGATTTCAATGAAAGTGATTTCAGTAAAATAATGTGCCTATTATTTTAAAAAAAGATGATGAATTGAATCATGCCCCCTTGCTAATAACTATGGAAAAGTAATGTGTTTACATATTTGGGATTTCATGTATATCAGGGCATGTATAACTTTCAACTATTTTGATTTGAAATTCAATGCAAGTTAATTTTAAATGCAAGTAACAGTAGATGTTTTTGTTTTTCTGCAGCCCCTTTGGAAGCCCTTTTCTAACCAAGACAGTGACTTAGAGGTACTAAGTGACTCATTCTCAGAATTCCATATACCTCGAGTATGTGAATTCTGTCAAGCAGTTTTCCCACCATCCATTACATCCAGAGGGGATTTCCTCCGGCATCTTAATTCACACTTTAATGGGAAGAGTTAAGTCACATTGATAACAGATATAGCAAGTTCTATGTGATGATTTTAAGTTTGCAATACTATTAAAAAAAAACTTGACTGTAAAACTAAATTTAAAATGATTTATGGAAAGATCTAGTGCCAGTGCTATTGTAATTTTTTTCTAAACTTATTTTGTAATTTACTGTTAAAGATCATTTTGTACAAAACTATTATTCTTTTTTTCATGTTTACAGTATTACCATATTTCAAAATTATGTTTGTATTTTAAAGAATTATATAATTGTAATTTATGGTTGTTTCAACTACCTAAACCTATTGCTTGGATTTCTCATGAGATCTATTGAATTTGATGTTATCAAATGTTCATAAGATTTCATTTAAAGGTCTTCATTTTAAAATGTAGATTATTTATGCTACAGGTAATGTTCTTTTAAAATAAATCTGTAATTTATAGGAAATAGCAGCAACATAAACATCCATTGAAGATGTGTTGCCGAGTGATATTTAACACTTTTTTAATCTAGGTATGTTTTAATAATGTGCATGCTACACAATGAAATGAATTAAACATTAAAAGACTTATTTTGTGTTATGATCATTAAATATTCTTTGTTCCTGAGTGAACAGGTAAATCACATTTGGGAGAAGTTTATAAAACTTGTCTTTTTCATCCACTGGATGACCAAGTCTAATGGCACTTACTACAGTTAGCAAATCACACCGAAATCTAATTGCAAACTAAATATAATAGGAGCAACTATAAAACCTTGTAAGGGCCATCCATATTTATTAATTTAGATTAGGAATATTCACATTCCTGTTGTGAAATTTGTTATTCATTCTTAGCAGCCTGATTGATGGTCTCTGGAAGACACTTGAGAGGATACCAAATTCACAGTGCCACTAAATTCACAATGCCACAGAATTGTTGAAAATGGGACTTCCTTTTTGCTTTTCTTCCTTATGGCTCTTGCCTTTGGGGTTTTTGTCTTTTCTCCTGATGGTTAAAAATGTTTGAGGCATGGCTTTCATTTTATGAAGTAAACATTGATTTGTAGCTCTCAAACAGAAATTTCAGCTTTCCTGAAGCAAGTATTTTGAATTGGTGGGTTTAGCATGGGGGAGATCTAGCAGACCCTTGTGCCGCAGCGAAGAGCCTTGACTTGTGGAAGAATGAGATCGGTGCCTCCACTTCTCAAGGTGCCAAGCACATCACACTGACATCTTCCTCACCAAGGTGACATAGCGATTATTAGGTATTCACTGTGAAGGGTTCTGAGGCTTGTACATCTTTTTCATTGCCACTGGGGCTGAATGGAAATGCCTAGACAATTATCCAAGTCTCTTCCCTTCCCCCTCCCTTCCTCCCACCAGCCTCCCCTCTCACTCCACACACACACACACACACACACACACACACACCGGTGTGTACCCGCCAGAACATCCTCTCCCCCTCCCCCACACACCCCTATCTCCTGGTACGGAGTTGTTCACCTTTTCTTTTTCTGGGAGGACCCCCGTCGCCCAGTTGACTTGTATCTACTAGCCTGCAGGCAGGCCCAGAAAGTGACTCCCAAGTGGACCCTGAGCGCCCCCACCCCTTTCTCGGTGTATCCTTTCCCCTCTACCATTTTTAGTAAGAGTTAGGAACAGTGTTTTCTTTGGGGTTCTACGGGCCCCCAACGCTCCAACTTCGGGGGGGGGGCAGAGGTTACTGAGCCGTGGAGGGGTGGAGGCTGCGGGTCCTGCCCTTGCAGAGGTGCGGCACTGGTCTGGAAGGCGGTCGCGGGCCGGGCCCCCACCCCTGTCTCTCGGACTGAGTCGTGCCGGGCCGCCGCTCGGCATCTGCTGAGCGTGGCCGGGTAAGAACAGCTCCCAGGTAAAAAAGCTGCACGCGCAAAACGCTGAGTCTGGAAAAACCACCCCCGCCGAGGCGAGGCAGTTGTGAGCGGGATGCCTGAGAAGTGGGAGGTGAATGTCCTCGGGAGGGCCCCCTCCCCCGAGCAGCTTTCCCCGGAGGCTGAGGCTGCTGCCAGCGGGGACATCTGCTTTCTTACACTCCAGCCCGGCTCCCCCGCCCCCTCAGCCCCGGGTTGCGCGGTTATTTTACCAACACCGGGGGAGGGAGAGCTCGAGGAGGTAGCGGAGGGTGGGTGGAAAGCTTAGAGGGTTGTCGTCCCGCTCCCCCCAAGTCCCCTCCTTTCTTCCTCACATCTTTTAACCTTCAAGGTACAGCCTTTATAAACGGGAAACAATGCGCGGGGCCGCTGGCTCCGGGGCGGTGGGAGGCCGGGCCTCGCCCTTTCCTTTTCCCACCGTCCCCAGTCGGGCCGGGGCCGGGGCCGGCCGGGTGCGCGGGGCCCGCCGCGCCTCCTCTCCCGGGCTGCTGCCTCGACAGCTGCGTGTAGCTACAGTAATTAGACTGTCAGTGCTTGTTAGGAGACAGAGGGGGACGCGCTCCTGACAGCAGATTCCGAGACTCCCCGGTTCGTGAATGTCTAAGAGATCTTTCATCGTCGAGGGCCCCCTCATTCTTCCCTGCCCGTCCCTCTTCTCATCTCGTCCCTTCCCCCCGCCAAAAGATCTTTGGGAGCACATCCTGTCTCCGCGTGGAAGCGGTGGTTCCCGCCACACTGCCAGCCCGCTGCCCGCGGCCCGCTCCCCGCGGCTCCCGGCTCCCGCATGCGCGCGCGCGCGCCCCGGCTTCCGCAGACACGGAGATAGGCACCCTTGTGCACGCGGAAGGTGAACTCGGCGGACGACTCGTCCAAATAGGCACCGGGATTGCATTTAAAATAATACTAATAATAAATAAATAAATAAATCAACTGGGAAGGAGCGCGGGGGGGGGCTGGGAGGGAAGGAAGCAGAAGTCGGGAAGAAAAGAGAAAAGCAGCAGGCTGATTACGAGGTGTCAAAACTGCCAGGAGCAAGAAGGTGATAGCAATCAGGGGTGAGAAGAGTGCGGCATTCGTGCGGGGCAACTAATTATCCGTCTCATTTGAGAAGAGCAGCATTTGAGGCAGCAGCGTTCGCCTGCTGAACGGTGACAGATTGGCGCGGAGGAGAGGGGAGGTGTTAAAACAATGGAGCCGGGCGCGCGAGCGCTGCTGCATGCTAATCAGCCCTCCCTCCGCCTGCCCGCCGCGCTCCCTCCTTCCTCCCGGCCTCCCTCCTCCGCGCCCCCTCCTCCCGCCCGCGGCGCTCCCTCCTTTCCAGCGGGCCCGCCGCCGCCACCCGCGTCCCGCTCCCTCGCTTTCCC
>NW_012267221.1:13002019-13047686 GCF_000151885.1 Dipodomys ordii
CCGACTCCCCGGGGCCGGGGCCCGGAGCACAGCCCCACGCCTAAGAGGCCCGGAGCCTCCACTTTCTGTTGGAGGCCGAACGCCTCGGGTAGAGTAGAGAATTCAGAGGGTCGAAGGACGGGCAGAGGTCGGAGCCACGAGGCTGGTGCACCGACCACGGACGGCGCCCCTCCCCACGGCCACCCGAAAGGCCTCGGGCCACTCCACGCCCTGGCCCCGCGGCCGCGCCCCTACCCGGACCACCTCCTGCAAAGCCTCCTAAACTGAGACCCCCCCAGACCCCTGCACCTCCCCCTGCGCAAAGAAAAACGTGTACGTGGTGTGCGGCCAGGCCCGACCCGCTGACCCCCAGACTAGGGTAAAGAAAGGCCGCTGGACACCAGACACATCAGGACACTAAGTCGCCTGAGAGGCAAAGCCTATGAAGAAGCGGGCCGCACTACTACCCTGGCTGCAGAGCCCGGAGAGACCCCCTGGCTGCCCCCACGGGGGCTCCCCACCTCCTGCCTGGCTCTGCTCCACACACTGGCCTGAGAGAAGCTGGATACCAAGCCCCTTCGAACCTGCGTCTACACTGAGAAAGGTCTTCCATACCTGTTGAGGCAGGCCAGGAACCCGAGGTTTCCAACCACCTTCCCACCCTACCCCCCACTTTTTCACTTTACAGCTGGTTGTCGAGCTGCAAGCATACTTTTATTCCTACCACTAGAATATATATATATATATATATATATATATTTTTTTTTACCATTGCAGAAACTACCCTTAGCATTTTTTTAAGTTGGCATTCTTGTGACTTTAGGTTTAATTGAACCTATGAAGAGCTGCCGTATTTTTTCCTAATTCGTCCCTTGCTAGTTAGCTAACCAGGCGGCAAAATTAACATGACTTACTCCTAACCATGGATGGAAGCAAAGTACCTGAAAGATAATCTATGCAATACTTTTTTCTATTAACCCCTACCTTTGCATACCTTCACACACACACACACACACACACACACGCACACACACACACACACACAGTTTTTCAAAATCAAAATCAAAATGTAAAGGCTTGATAAAACTAAGTCATACATGCAGATGTCTTTCATCTATATTATTGTCTCTGCCCTACTTAATAAAAGGTACATAAAATGAAAATGACAAGTAGATTTTGGTATTTTTATATTGCCATTATTCGTAGTCATGAAAAACTATACAAATAGAGTAAATCATTTTCCCTTTAGAATATGTCCAAGCATACCCATAAAGTAGCTGAATTGAAGATTATTAGGATCTACAAAGATAATACAAAATGTTGAAAGGCTTTTGAATTAAAGGTTCTTAAAAGGATTACATAATGTATTTTGTGTCAATTAAATGTTAATACTTTCTGATTTCTACTTTGGAAAGCCACTAACCAGGCCTCTGTCCTTAACACATCACAGACCTTTCAGTGTTAGAGCATTAGCTGGCATTTGAAAAATTCCCTGGTGTCTGAATCTGTTTAAATAGCAACCTATCAGACAGCAAGAAAAAAAATTTACATTTATTAACGTAAACTTGAGATTTACTTGCTCCATCAACTTCAAAATTAAGCTATTTATTAACTATTCATCAGCCTTTGCTTCATTAGCTAGTTTTAAAGAAGCAATATATTTGAGGCAATCAAATTCAAATAAACTAAATTTTGGTTGTTATGTACTTCTAATGTCTAACAAAATTACTTACTTTCCACCCACTTGGCTTTTATGGACCTAATGGAATTTTTCTCAGTCTATAGACCACACCAATTTGCATGACTGTTTTAATGGTGTTTTTACAGATAAGTTTATATTTGCACATAAGGACAAAAAGGTGAAGTGAAATTTGGTCCCAATGGAAACCTGTTAGGTTCCCTGAACATATGGCTCATTGGGCTGTTACTTCCTTTTTGAGATCATTTTCCAAGATTTTTTAATATATACATCAATTTGACACCAGTTATAGAGAAAATATATTGGCTTTGAAGATGCCTCCACCTGGGGCATATCTCTTAATAACTAACCATGGAGTCAGGGGTACCTCTGCATTTACAGGTTTCTGGAGAACAAGGCATAATTTGAAACCAGACAGCCCTGACAGTTGATTTACAGTCTCTAAAATTAGGTAGGTCTTTGGATTCTTAGAATACTACAGCCACAGTAGTTTGATTAATACCGTTGAGGGGTAACTACCTAAAACACTTCTTCAGATGGCTGTACATTTGGAAGCCATAGTCTTAACAATGATTTCTCTCAATAGATACACATGATGTAGGTTTCATTTGCTGAAAAAGTGGGGTACCAGCTTAAGACTTAAGGGGAAAATCACAGCACTGAAAAAGATGTAAAATGTTCAATTGGTTAACGGGGGGGGGAGGGAACTATGCTAAAACATGCGCCTATTCCCATTATGCTTAATTTACTATTCAAAACAAGTTTTTCCTAATAAGCTCTATTGTTTCTTTCTGTTTTGTAAAATTTAATATGTGTGAGACAAAAACCAGATTCTGAATGTGAATGAAG
This sequence comes from Dipodomys ordii, assembly GCF_000151885.1. NCBI lineage: Eukaryota > Metazoa > Chordata > Mammalia > Rodentia > Heteromyidae > Dipodomys > Dipodomys ordii. The sequence goes on from NW_012267221.1 coordinate 13,004,547, forward strand.
TCTGTTTAGGAAAAGATTTTTGGAACTTATGGCTCAAGAAGGGCATCAAATCAAAAGAAACATGGACTTCAGTCATTGATAAGATATATGGAGTCAAGTGTCTGAGGTCATTTCTAGAACCAGTTACAACCATGTTGCCAACTTCCTGCAGCCTGGCAGCTCTCCTAGAAGAACTCATACACTTACAGTACACCAAGCATGAAAATATTCAGAATGGTGATGCCATGTGTATTTCACAAATTGCTTCAGCTTTTGTTTTATTGTTGTCTTTTCTTCTGAGGACTCAGTCCCCCAAATAGAACTTAAGTAAAATCAGTCATCCCCTTGTCTCTTGCATACAGAGATGGTCACATCTCTTCTCCAGACTCTGTCCCTGACCACAGAATTCCTTCATGTTTAAACAGTCTCCCACATTTGGATGACTCCTTTTGGTCCAGGATACCTGAACAATCTAAGGGAAGCCCATGAACACAAAACTGTCCTGCAAATAGTCTTCGGAGCAAGTGTATAAAAGATGAATTGTCGCTCATCTACTAGTTCAAGAAATAGTTGCTTTAAAATAACAAGCTATTAAGGATAGTCTAGTTCATTTTTCTTTTCATGAGGGCAAAAAAATAAAGAGAATGAGTTTTCAAACCTATTTACATAGCTGGAACTTAGCTCAGACTTTCAATCCATAATTTGTCTATAACAACCCTCACCTTAGAAAAGATGGAGACTTTTCCCCTGGCTTTGGAGCTAGTTTCATAGGAAGCTTAAATCATATCCAAAGAGCTTTTACCCTAATGATTATGCTAAACAACAGAGACAGAAAGACAATTTGACAATAGGGTGAGCTTCACTACTTAGGGATAGGCAGTTTATTACAGCACTGACTAGGGCCCCAGTGCATTTCTGCTGGAAATAGAGGTACCTCAGTCACTGAGGGGTGAGCGTTTCCCAGGCCAGCTCAGATGGGGAAAGAGCAAGTATTGGGATATAGTATGGTAATGCAGGAGTGAAGATACAAAGATTTGTACTTCTAAAGTGTGAAGTTAACCTATACCCTAACCCCCAAATCATAATGCTAGCTTTTGATGCTCCATATTCGAAACCAGAAGTTAGAGTTTGGGAACAACAACAACAAAATCAGCATAAACCAGTGTATTTTCTGAAACCACCCTTCATTTTCTGAACCAAACTAAGTATTTCGTTTGGCTTTTCCTTGCCGAAGAAAGCCCTGTGGCTCAGAGGGAGGTCTCAGGCTTATATTATCTTTTCTCAGTGTTGGTGAATCAACTCTGAAAACAGCTCTCATTAGACAAATAGTTTCTCCGTTTGCAGTTGTTAAATAGCACTAAGTGTCAGTGATAAAGGGGCATCCTGTGTGGGTGTATTCCTACAACTTCAAGCAATTGGCTTAAAAGGCAGCCTAGCTCACTAGGAATCCTAAGTATCCGCAAGGGTGATAAAGCTTGCTTGAAAAAGCTCTCTCTAACCAGGAGTGGGGAAGAAATGTACACAGCAGGCTTCCTCCATGAAGTAGCCTTTTTACACAACACACACACACACACACACACACACACACACACTAGGAAAAAAGTAGCTGTTGAGGGATTTCTTTTTCCTGAGGTTTTACCAGTGGTGTTTTGAAAGTCTTTTCTTTCAGCATCTCCATGTTTTTGTCGTTTTGTTTTTTTCTATTAGAATCTTTGATAACTTTCTTTTTTTTTTCCAGATTTTTCTCTTCCCTACCACCTTTAAAGTTTTCAAGTTCTAACTTTGGTTGTTTTCTTTTTTCAAAGTAACTAAATAGTATAAATAGTAATGTGCCTCTATGGAAAATGTAGATAGATAGATATAGATAGATAGATAGGAGATATGCTATGGTACCTTGTACTGGCTAGTAAAAGAGCACTTCTGTGTGAGACCCAGTAAGCCAACCTCAGAGAAGAAATGGTGGTCCATTTTCTTCTGAAGAGGCAACAGTGCTATTGTCACTTCCTCCTGAAAGGAAGTAGGACATTCCCAACTTGCTTCATTCATTTCTTCCTCTTCTACAATGTGTTGGAATAAGAATGCCATAATTAGGCAGCTTGCTTTCTTCTTTAAGAATTTCCACACGCACACACACACACACACACACACACACACACACACACACTCATACATTAAAAAAATACTGAATGTAAGGCTACATCAGAAAACAAGCCTTGTTTCTTGTATAATTTCTTCAATAAAATATTTTTAGGTAGGACTGAAGGTTTAGCCAATAAAAATATAAGATGCCCTGTTAAATTTGAAATTCAGAGAAACAACAATATTTTTAGGATAAATATGTCCCACTTAATATCTGGCAACCTTATGTTTATCATCCCATTAACTTTGAAAAAGTCTTAATAGATTCTTCTCTAGTGTGCATGTTGAGCGATAGGTATGGAGCCTAATATCTTCTTTTCTATCTGAAACTTTCTGGTTTCCTTTCTCTTTCCATAAAGTCTCAGCTCCTCTGAAGTATCTCAAAAGCGTTTAGTGTACATACCACTCCTCTGACCTGGTTATACGAGGTTTTGTGTTGGGTATAAACATGTGCTTATGTAGTCTCTTGTATGATATGAGCTTTTACAATACAGACTGACTAGTGACTTCCTTCCTCCAGAGTTTAGCATCTCTCTTGCTTCTTCTTCTATGCTTCTCAGAAGCATACACCTGAGAATTTTTGACTCACCTCTGAAGTGAGGTTTGGCAATGGGTCCCTTGAAGGCATATGGATAAAGAAAGGAGAAAGCAAGATAGGGCTCTCTGATTCCTTTCAATTCCGTGCTGCAGGACACACTAAGGGGGAAGACCTGTGCAGGCCCTTCTCTGACACCTGGCCCAAAGGCCTCCTCTGGGCACTTGGTAGTCTGTTGCCCTGCAGAGGAAAAGCCTTGAGCCTGGTCACTCTGTGCCCAGCAAGCAACCCAGGGACACACTGCCTGACATGCCCCAGGTCAGGAAGGCTAGGTGATATAGGCTGGTGGTCAGACTTTTCCTGGCCAAAGTGGCAACCACCTCAGGCCTTGCTTCAGCCAGGCAATTCTTTCCTTCGTTTGTTGCATTGTTTGCATTAATATGAATATCTTGTTCTGTTTGTTTTGTCTCCTGGGAGCCAATAAAGCTGTGAGTTTTTTCTTTACACCAAGTGCAGCTCTACGGGCGATCAATCAATGGGTAGTCTTCAGATAATCTGTGAGAGTGAGAAATCTAATAAAGCTAGCAACTAAAAAAGGAAAACAAAATCTATTTTTCTGTTAGGTTAACTACGTCAGGACTGGTGTATTCCACTTCCACTTGCGGTGGGTTTAACATGGTTTTGTTTGTTTGTTTGTTTTGTCTATGGATTTGAATATCAAGAGGAGTGGAGGAGCTGAGGGAAAACCATTAAAGAGGGATGTTTAGGAGTCTTAATATTTTCTGGTACTTGGCGAAGCTTGCAGGAAGAGGAAGAATTTTTCTAATGTCCCCCAAACAAGAAAGATGTCAGATTGTAATAAAATATGCTTTGTCTCAAGGTCCTCCAGCAGTTTTCCAAAAACACAGGAAGCATAAATTAGTGAAGTAAAGTAAAACAATGAGAATAAATCAATATATTACTAGTGTCCTCTACTCCTTTCACTTATCTCTCAGACAGCCTCCTAAATGCATTTTCTGGAAGGCCCCTTACCTTTCTTGCTAACACAAGAAGGATAAGGAAGATCTGCTTGGGCTGCTGCATGTTCCTCACAACACAACGCAACCTAAATCATTTATAAACAGATCAAAATAACAACCTGAATTATCTAACATTAACAGCTGAATTGAAGAGCCCAGGATTATGTGATGAATTGTTAAATTGCAGTAGCATTGTTTTGGATTGCTAATTAAAAAAAAAATAAGCAAAACCCCATGACTCTAGATATGACAACTGAAAATACCCACAAATTATTTAATAAATGAAGTGTCTAACAACTTTAACACTTCCTGGTCGCCTTGTTAATAAATGTAATTTGAGATAGATTTTAAAAATCTTCAATCTAAACAGTGAATTCATTACGCACCATTCAGATCCCTGGATGCCTATGGACTTCTTGGAATTAGGTGTTAAATAGACAAAAGTGAACCAAACTGCCTTTAAAAGCACAGCATGACCATGTAATTCTTTTTCCAGTTTGTGGTAAAAAATGATGAAACTTCTTTCCAAGTAGCTATCACCCAGATTTAGTGTGAAAAGTAGTGTAATTGTAATTCACGCCATCAGGGTCTATCGCTGATAGACGATCAGCTGTTCTGTGGTGGGGAGAGGCTTTCTTTTCAAATAGGAAAGCTGCCAAGTGCTCTGCGATACCTCCAGCAAGCTTATCGGATTGAGTTCAGAGCCAAAACAGCAGCTGCACACATATGCAAATTGGCAATTAATAGTATAACATTCTGCAAAAAAAAAAAATGTTTAAAAAAATTTAAGAAAATAGAGAGAGCTACCTGAACGTTAACCTTCACTGTAACTGGGACTTTTAAGATGAATGACTAAGGATTAATTACCCTCTGGAGAGGACTTACTTTTTATTATATTCTCTTCTGCAGATCAAGTCTTTGTTGTCTTGCTGAGTTTTGTCTGTTTTATGGAACACAACAATAGGCTCTGTAAGAACTTAAAGATAACTAAAAGGCCCTTACATTTTGATTCCAGAAAAGGGGAGGAATTAAGTCATTTCCATTGATCATTCTTGCTATACACAGAGATCACAAAACCAGTGCTTCAGCATCCAGGTAAAATAGACATTTTGTTCTGGATGTCATCATCTCTTTCTACTACAGCTTGTGATGAGAACAAACTTCACATCCTGGGGGTGCTGCTTGCCTCTGTCTTAATTTCTGTCTGTCTTTTCCTCCTATTGACAGCAATGCCATTTTGTATGCTTCGCACAGCAGTTTGCAGAAATCCAGCATGGTTTATGGTTTAGGTTGCCCAGCATGTATAAACATAGCACTCTAATATGGTTTTTTTTAATCAAATTGTTAAATTTCTTAACATCCCCCTCCTCTTTTCCAACATTTTTGCTATCTCTATCTGATACACAGATGTAGACACAGACACAGACACACAGACACACACATACACACACACACACACACACACACACGAGTGACTGGGAATAGGTAGACTACCTAAGACCCAAGAAGGGCTTGCCACTTTCATAGTAGCCATTCCCCAGTGTTTTGGGTGTTCCTCTTCTTCCTTTTTCTCTTTCCCTCTCATATGAAGGTGGTGTGACAAGCACATATTTCAGATGATCATTGACTTTTTTTTCTTAATCAGTGCCAGGGATCAAACCCGGGGCCTTGCCCAGGCAAGGCAAACATTTTATCCCTGAATCACATACAAGCCCTACTGCATTCTTAATAGTCATATTTCCATAGTTGAAGGTTTCTATTTTTGTGATGTTCTGTGACCCTTGTATTGGAAATTTTATAGGTGTTTCCAAACTCTAGGAATTTGGAATTTGGGTCAGGAACTTGATTGCCTAGTAAGTAAGGGTAATAGAGATTTTTCTTTTTCTTTGCTTTCTGTATGTGACAGGATGAGATTATCCCACACCTGGCTATAAGATGTACCATAAATATAGAATTGCAATAGTCTGTCTTTTTATCACTTGCATTTCTAGTATTGATATGTTCTATTTTTTGTAATCCACTGCCTTTAGTTCAAAAACATTCTTTTTCTTACATTTAAGGATACTTTCTTATAACCTGAAACAAAATTTACTTTATTAATTTTCCAGTTAAAAGGAACATTACACTTTCATTGCCATTATAGTCTTTGAAGTTTGAACGTTAACATTGTTATGGGGAAATACTCCACGTAGGGTTTAACTATGTTTGTATTTCTTGGTGGTGAAGGCGTTCTTTAACTGGGAATTAAGCATCCAGTCCTATTTGGGGCTCAGAAAAATTTAAGCCTCATGATAAGAAGTAAAAATTATATTCTCTAAGTAGTTAACTCTAGATCAATAGATTGCAATTTAAAAAAATGTTTCTGATTCGAAGAACTTTACCTGATTCCAACAGAAGCATCCTAGGCTGTGAAGAATAGGAAGAAAAGTCTAAAATTGATTGATAAGTATTGTTTTTCTCATCTTGTAGCCCACTTTGAATGCATTGTTAGACCTTTCCTTGTTTTTAAGATTAAATGAAGACTGATTTAAAAAGATAGAGCAAAGTCAATTGAAAAGTTGCTTCTGAATAAAACAGTAAACGGGGGAATGCCAACTTTCTTTCTCTATAACTTCATTAACATGGCTGTATAGACATTTGCATGTAAAATGTAGTTAACAAAAATTACACAGAAGTAAATTTAGTCCTCTAGTGCCTACCTCTATGGTGAAATCAGACCATTTGGCATAGTTTGAAGTCTTCCAAGAAGCCCGGTTTCCACCTGGAAAATAAATTACTAAATTTGAATGTGTTACTTATACTATGGTGAGTTGTCTATCTGTTACATTTTATTTTAGTGCACATACTAGAAATTGTATTTAGAGTGTTCTAAAATTGTCATCTGTCAAGGTAGAGAATTAAAGTAATATAATTATACTCAGAAAAAGTGTCTTACTTTACATTATTTTAGTGCTGTTACAAATTCGATACATTTTAAACTCAGAATGTTTATTGTAAGTTCATATGTTTGTCAAATCTTGACATTAATTTAAATTAGCTATAGCAAAGCTTATTTTCTCCCCTGTCTTTTTTTGGCATGGGGGTGCTGTCATTTGAACCCAAGTCTTCATGCATGCTAAGCATGTGCTCTGCCACTGAGCCATGCCTCTACTTTTCTTCACATTTATTAATACATGCATACATAATGCTTATACATAGACCAGTATAGCAAATATACACTATTGCAGTATCCGGGCAGTCTAACTTTGCTATAGCTTTAAATGATGCTTTGAATTTTTCATCACAAAAATTTCAAATATTATTACCTGCTCAATTCATCAATATATAAAATGGTGTTTTAAAGTTTGAATCTGAGTTAGAATTAAGTAATCAAAGGTTCTATAGTTGTTTCTTTGTACTCTTTGGTTTTGTTCTTTAGCTTTTTTGAGACTGTGTAGACTAGGAAGGACTTGATTGTTCATGTTTTAGCCTTCTGCGTTCTATGATTATAGGCACGTCCCACCACAAGAGTTTAAAAAATCAATGTTGTTATATATAAAGTATAATGAAATTATATATTTATAATGGTCAATGAAGATTATGTTCAACGAACTTTTTCACTTAAAAACTGTGTCTCATAATGCTACAGGTATACACATGGGGAGGAGATTCTAATGTGAGACCTCAACCCAGTAAAAGTTCATTACCGTAGACAGTGAAAAGATTTATCTTGCTGAAGTCAAGGGTTGCTGTCTATAGTCCCAACTACATGTGAAGTATAGGTAGGAGGATCATAGTCTGAGGCTTGCCTGAGCAAAAGCAAGACCCTATCTGGAAAAGAAATAAAATAAAAAGGGCTGTGAATGTACTTCACGTGGTAAAGGCCATGAGTTTAAATACTAGAATTGCAAACACACAAAAAGTATTTTTTAAAGTTTTAAATATGTGTTTAAAGGTTTTTCTTTAGTTCCAAAGATAGTAAATCTCCCGAAGGAAGAACTCATTTTCTAAGTTGAGTCAACTGGGAACAGGTATAGTGGTAAAACTTAATTTTCTCAAGCCCCAAACTTTATAATTCATTACAATATAGCCAACTAGTCTAAAATAGTCTACTTGTTGATACCTTTGTAATAATTATAATTTTTATGTTTGTCATTTTAGAACTGCTAAAGGGCTTTCTGAATGAGTATATAATGGATAATCTTCTGAGTGAGTGAAAAGAAGAAAAACTCATTCTTACTTAAAGGTGCTATATTTGAACAATATGGTGTTAAAGTATTTTCTTTTAACATAAGCATTTGTTTTAAAAGAATTTATCTGAAGGATCCAGGACATTTTCTATACAGTAAACTGAATTTGAGGAGTCATTAGTTAGTAGATAAGGGAGGTTAGTTTTAGAAAATCATGCCTCTAGGAATTGTATTGGACATAGAATAAGAAGTGATGGAGATAGGCTAAAAATAGCTTCTTAGTTAAACACTTTCTCTGCTAGACAATTCACATACATTTCCTCAGTCAGTGACAATAACCACCTTCTGAGATGAGCAGCATTATCTACATTTTATTATTGAGGAAAACAACATTTAAGTCCCATAGTATTAATGGATGAGCCCTAGGACTGTGGGATGGCAAAATCCATGGTCTTATCACGTGATGCACTTCCATTGTGGTGATTAAAGAGGCATGAAGGTTTGCAAACTGTCTCTTTCCCTTCTTAAATTTTCATTTTTCCTATACTATATCCAAAAGAGTCATGGAATGGTCCAAAAATTTAGCAGTGTAGGCGAGGTCCATTTGATTAGGAAGTCTTTATGACTAGAAACAGCCTTGCTTTGGCACATGCATAAAGACAGGCGATCTACACATCTATCCTCAAATTTAGCAATTCGAAGCAGTTAGCTACACGGACAGTTTTGTATGCATTGCTAAATGCAGACACAAAAACTGCATTTGCAAAAAGAGGAAACCCAGTTAAACTAGGTTGCAAATTTGGCCCTAATTTAGCGTAGCATTTGTGATACATATAGGTTAGAGTGACATTTATATAATGGTGTGAAATATGAGAAAGTTCCAATGCTAGACACAAAGACTTTTTAAAATTGCTTTTGCCTACTTTGGTTAGTTTAAGAAACAGGAGGAAGAATTTGGTTTTTCAAGTGATGGGAAGCCTTTAAGGATGTTGGAACACTGTTCAGTCCCCTGGGGTTCTGCCTGCTGTACAATTTTAAATGTCTTTTAGCTAAAAAATTGGCCAACAAGGGAAACACAGGGATGAAATCTCTTCTTTCCTTATCTGAGAAGTGAGAAACTATAGGGGGCTTGCATAATCCAATTGAGGTAGTCAAATAAGTGGTTTCAGCTTTTGGGGTTAAAAAGTAAATCAATTCTCTTTAATATTTCTATTTAACTCAAATTCTACTTGAAATTTTGAATTTATTTTAGAAATTTTATCCTTATGCTCAGTTGTAGACATAAGTTTCAGCTTAAGAAATACAGCCAGAAATAAGACTAGATAAATACACCATGTTTCATGTAAATGCTTCAGTCATGATGGTACCTGAGACTATTTCCATCTACTCATTGAAGACCACTGGAGGGCAGTGTTTTCCCCACTGGGAACAGCACCTGGCCTTTGATGGAGACCAAACGGGTATATTAGAAAGCCGCCTGTCTGGGTTGTAGGAAATTAGTTGGATTTCTCAATCAGAATTGAAATTTACCACCTCCTGTTGACATGTCATAGAGGTGGTTGTTTATACTGCCAGCTAAATCAGTTGTGCCTAAAATCAGATTCCAAAAGATCATTTAAGAGTCTTTTTAAACTTTCTGTTAATTAATCATTTGAGAATCATTGAGAATATATTTTGTTAATATAAATAGCAAGTTAAAGAAGGATATATGAGCAAGAGTGGGTAGTTTTAACCAGCTGCCTTGTACTTAAAAATTTCAATGTTTTGTTAAGTTTACATTAATTTTATTTTTAGGATAATTTTATTACATATGTATATATGTATGCCACCAAATCTAGTCAATTTTTTTTTTAGAAACAGGGAGGTCTTTTCCTGGAAGATTATTTGCCATTTATATGATATGCATTGTATTGTAGCCATAGGATAATAAAATATTTGGGTATTTTTTTATTTAAAAAATATTTAGGTGATATTTTAGAGTGTTTAGTACTTTGAATAGGTAAAGTATTTTACATGTTCATGTCTGTTACTATTATAAAATGTTTTTGTGTTTTTATTGCTAAAATTAACTTAGATTACACTATAATTTGGTAAGGCAGGTAGACACATAATGCTATCAGTTGTAGGGCTGGAACTCAGGACCTGGGCGCTGTCTCTGAGCTTTTCTGCCTAAGACTAGTGTTCTACCACTTTGAAAGAGAGCTCTACTTCCAATGTTCTGGTGGTTAACTAGAGATAGGAGTCTCACGGCCTTTCCTGCCAGGGCTAGCTTTGAACTGCAATCCTCAAACCCCAGCCTCCTAAATAGTTAGGATTACAGTGTGAGCCATCAGTGTTTGTCAATCTGATTTTTTTTTAAATTGTAATAGTCCTTTATTTCTGTATCTGTGAGTATGAGTGCATGTGCCAGTTCTGAATTTGGGGTATCATGCTCTCGCATAACTCTTCCCCCTCATATCTGTCTACCAGTTGAAACAGTCTTCTAGTTTCAGCTCTTTGTGAGTTAATTGGAGATAAGAATCTCTTGGATTTGTTTGCCTAAGAAAGGCTTTGAACTTCAGTCCTCATATCTCAGCCTTCTGTGCAGCTAGGATTATAGGCCTGTGCCATGAATGCCTTGCTTAATTTATGTTTAAAAGGAAAATGTAATATACTTTAGCTTTGCGACTTTATCTAAATAAATGAGATTGCTATTTTTGAAAAATCAACATATAATGTGAATCTGATTATCTTTTTATTTATACATAAAATATCAATTAAAAAGTGCCTAGAAGTTTACATGGTCTTTTGCCAAAATGACTCAAAGCAACAATTCACTTGAAGAAAAATGTATATGTCAATATTTATATCATAAACGTTTTATAATATTTCTTTTTTATTACAAAATACATGTTCACTGTGAAAATTATCTGAGTAACAAATGTAGTCAAATATATCAAAACATTCCATGGTGCACAGTATGTTTTCTTGAATTGGTTAAAAATAAAATAAAAATCTTCCAAATCCTATTGTAACTAAGGTTAGGCCTTCTTTTATTTCTTTTCTTTTTCTTTTCTTTTCCTTTTTCTTTTCTTTTGCCAGTCCTGGGGCTTGAACTCAGGGCATGGGCGCTGTCCCTGATCTTCTTTTGCTCAAGGCTAGCATTCTACCACTTGAGCCACAGTGCCACTTCTAGCTTTTTCTGCTTATGTGGACTGAGGAATCAAGCCCAGGGCTTCATGCATGCTAAGCAAGCACTCTACCACTGAGCCACCTTCCCAGCTCTGGTTAAGCTTTTATAGTGTGTGTTCATAACATTTTTTTTAAATCCTGTGCTGCTGGGCATTAAATTCAGGATCTTACCAGGCAAATTCTCCTCTACCAAATTGTACCTCCAGCCCATTTAATTTTTCCACATTGTAAACAATATTAGGATAAGAATTTCCATAGTTGAATATTATTTCCTTTAGATATATTTCTAAAGGAGACCACAAATTTTTATGCATAAATGAAATGTCTTCCTAAAGTTGAAATACATGAGATTGTACATTTATCCATATCTTTACCAATCTAAATGTTATCAGATTTTTAACTTTTTTCTAATTTGATGTATGAAAAATATTCTTTTGCTTTTTGTTAAAATTGTTTGAAAATTAAATGTAGTTCATACATTTATTTGCCACAATGTTATTGCTTTATAGCTTATGTATTCCCATATACCTTTTTTTTCCACTATGGGAGTGTTTTTGTTAATTAACTTGTGAGAGTTCTTTATAAAATAAGGATAGCAAGACTGGGTCATAGATTTTACAAGAATCTTCCCAAGATAATCTTGATCATATCTTGCTATTGACCTTTCCATTTTTAAATTGTCAAGTCCTCAATGTTTTAATTAAAATTTCTACCCTTGCTTGGATATTTAGAAATTCTTCATCATAAAAATTATTAGGAATGAACCTGCAGACCCATGGCCACTTAAATCTTCAGTAAGGGAGCCAGAAAAATAGGAGGGAAGGAAGAAAGCCTCTTCAGTAAATGGTCCTGGCAAAGTTGGTTGAACACTTGTAGAAAACTAAAGTTAGATCCTTATATATCACCCTGCACCAGAATCAACTCCAAATGGATCAAAGACCTTAAGGTAAAAGCAAACACTCTGAAAACATTACAGGAAAGGGCTCCCTGGCACAGGCCAAAATTTTCTTAATAAAGATTCAGAAACACAACAAATCAAAGAAAGATTGGACAAATGGGATTGCATTAAACTTCATGATTCTGCATGGCAAATGACATAGCAAGCACGATCAAGAGAAAGCTCACAGATTGGGAGAAGACTTTCACTAGCCATAAAACAGACAAGGGCCTCATATCTAAAATATACTAGAACTCAAAAAATTAAATCCACCCGAAACACATCCTCAAAGAAACAACTTCCCATTATCAAGTGGACTAAAGACTTAAAGAGAGACTTATCTGAAGAAGAAATAAGTATGGCCAATAGACACATGAAGGAGTGCTCAACATCTCTAGCCATAAAAGAAATGTGAATCAAAACAACATTGACATCCCACCTCACCCCAATTAGAATGGATATAATCAAGAAATCTAATAACAACAGATGCTGGAGGGGATGTGGCCAAAAGGGAACACTGCTACACTGTTGGTGGGACTGTAAACTTGTTCAACCACTCTGGAAAGCAGTATGGAGGTTCCTCAAAAGATTCCACATACAGGCTGGGAAGGTGGCTCTATGGTAGAGCACTTGCCTTGCATGCTCTGGGTTCGATTCCTCAGCATCACATAAGAAAAAAAAAGCCGGAAGTGGCGCTGTGGCTCAAGTGGTAGAGTGCTAGCCTTGAGCTGAAGAGCTGAGGGTCAGCGCCCAGGCCCAGAGTTCAGGCCCCACGACCGGACCCAAAAAATAAAAAAAAAAGATTCCACATAGAGCTTCCCTATGACCCAGCAATCCCACTTCTGGGCATTTACCCAAATGACCACAAACAAGGCCATAGTAAAGCTACCAGTATAATTATGTTTATTGCAGCATTATTCACCATAGCTAAGATAGGAACCAACCCAGATTCCCCTCAGTAGATGAATGGATCAAGAAAATGTGATATGTATGTACAATGAAAATCTATGCTTCTATCTGAAAGAATGACACTTCCTTATTTGTAAGGAAACGGAAAAGATTTGGAAAAATGGTATTAAATGAAGTAAGCCAGACCCAAAGAAACATAGATAGGTCCCATGGTTTCCCTTATTTGTAATAATTAGTATATGTCTAGGATAATCTTATCAGATGAGCAGAGTATCACAGTAGCTGTTGTACATATGACCATATAAAATGATGCTAAACAAAATGAATTCCAAGATATGTACAGAAGAAGTTGTTCTTTGTTGTTGTTTTTAATGGATGATGTGATTTCTTTTTTCCTTTGTGTCTTTTTCCCCTCTATGGTTTATACCCTGTTTTCACTGTATTTGATTTTAGTACCCTGGGTATTGTATATACATTTATCAGAATTAGGGAAGGGAAGGGGAACAAAAAATGGTGAGACAAAGGACAAAGGGGGAGCCATTGAAGCAGGGATATTCACAAGACAATATATCTGTACAACTCTGGTGTCTGGGGGAGCAGGAAAATGGAAGAAAATGAGGAGGAAACAAGTTTGAAAAGAAATGTACCCAGTACCTTTCCTATGTAACTGTAACCCCTATGTATATCATCTTGACAATAAAATTAAAATAAAAATTATTAGATAATTAGCTACTCAGGAGGCTGAGATCTGATGAGCATCATTTAAAGCCAGCCCAACCAGAAAAGTCTACAGGCTCTTATCTACAACCAAGAAAAAGTCAAAAGTGGAGGTATGGCTCAAGTGTGAGGTGGCAACCTTCAGGGGAAAAAAAAGCTAATGGAAAGTACCCTGGCCCTGAGTTTAAGCCCTAGTAGTGGCACAAAGAATAAACACATAAAAATTGTTAAATATTGGGGCTGGGAAGGTGGCTCAGTGGTAAGTGTTTGCCTTGCATGCATGAGGCCCTGGGTTCAATTCCTCAGCACCACATAAGCAAAAAAAGCTGCAAGTGGTGCTGTGGCTCACCTGGTAGAGCACTAGCCTTGAGCAAAATAGCTGAGGGACAGGGCCCAGGCCCACGACCAACAACAACAAAAAAAATTGTTAAATATTCACTTTTGTGTTTAACAACTGCTTTGTTTTTGTTTTCACTTTATACACTTAATGTTTAATAAATTTCCTTCTTATCTTGATTCATAATATTAAATGAGGTAAGGATCAGTTTTTCCAATTAATTTAAAAAGACTTTGAATCCAGCTGGATCTTGACATGCTAGGACCTACTTCTGAGATTATTTTCTGCTCTACTGATTACTCTTTTTCTACCTTTATCACAATATTTGAATTACATTTGGTATTACAAACCCATTTTCAGCCATATTTTCAAAATTTTCTTTGTCATTCTGAACTATTTACTTTTTCATACACTTTAGAATTACTTTACTTGGTTAAAAGGTTCAGTTTGATAACATATGCTTTGTTATGGAAAATGCCCAAGATATATTAAGTACATACCAATACGTATAATATTATTCCTCATAATTAAAAGGGAAGTGGCAAAAAAGCACAGAAATACATGTACATGCTCATGAATGAGGATGTACCTGTGGGAACATAAAAAAGTTTTAGAAGAATGATCAAAAACATGATTTATATGGTTACTTTTGGTGAGTGGGAATGGAGATTATAAGGAAGAAGAACTTTGCTTTTTCTCTAAAGTATCATTTTATGCAATTTATATTTTTCTTCCATGAAAAAGCAATATTCTTAACATTTTTAAAAAGCCTTTTGAAAAAGTCTTCCCCAAATGTAACAAAAAAGGACAAATATTGTATTATTTTACTCGTATGTGATACAGTAGTTAAATTCATAGAAACAAAATAAAAATTGTCATAGCGAGGGGCTAGAATAAAGGTAGAAAATTGTATTTCATTACTTTTTTAATTTCTAGAATTTGATTATTAATGGCATTTATCATTTTCACATTTAAGACCTATCATTATTTTCTATTTGTCAGTTAGCTATTCTATCTTATTCCTGCCATTTTTCTGGAATATACATATTAATTGACTCCTGATTCTTAAAGATTAAAAATACAAATGTTTGATTTGTGATATATGTTTTTGAGTATGACTTTAGTCTCTACCTCCTTGTATCATTTTTTGCCATACAAAGTATTTTATGTAATCAAGCTACAAGTTAGCACTGTGTTCAGTGTCTTACCTATCATTCTTAGACATTCCCTAAAAAATAATGAGTAAGAAAAACACTCCTTTATTCTAACTGTATTTATGCTTTCATATTTCATGTTTACATAATTAATCTAGGGTTTGTTAATATGTAAGCTGAAGATATGACCATACTGTTCTAATGTGGCTTGTTAATATTCCTTGCCTTTTGTTTTTATTTTTAAATTAGCATATATTTGTAATTCAAGGGGTTCTGTGACATTTTCACACATGCACACAGAAGACTCTGAACAAATTCACCTTCTCTATCATATACTTATCCTTTCCCTCCTATTCCCCCATTTTCAAACTCCCACACTATTTTAGATAATCTATTTTCTCCACTCAAGTTTAGTACCAGATTTAATTTTGTTTCCTTGAACTTTATTATCTCCTCAGTTCTTAGGTATTATTTAAGTGTTGCTGCATAATGCTATAAAACTAACATCTCCCAAATTGCAATGTCTCGCAATTACCAGCATTTATTCCTGTGTTGTGGGTTTATGGGTTAACTGTAACAATACTGTGTTCCTCTAGACACACAAAGGGTCTTTACTTCCATTCAAGATCATGTTTATGGCTGTTTGATATACCTCTTCTTAGACTGATACAATAATTCCAGAGAATGAATGTGTTTTCCTATTGGATGGCTGGAGTGTGGGAGAGATGGCAGTCTTGGAACATTTCCTGTATCTCAAATCAATACATTCTCTTTGCCATCTACACTGTACTGGTCCGAGAAAAATCATGTGACTGAATGTGAAACTAAAGCATATCCTCCCTGTATGGAAAGCATGTCAAAAATTTAGAATTAAGAGCTCTGAACAAATAGACCTATTTACCACACTGAAATAATTATGCTTTCTAAATATCAGCTTCCTCAAAGTCAGACAGGACAATTGTGTGGATTCATAAAGATGACAAATATCAAGCTTACTAGTTACATTTGATCTTTTCCCAGTTTAGCAGTGTGCAGTATGATCCTCTTATAATGCTAGGTGGTGGCAGCATTGGACCACAAAAAAAAAATCTATTTCAAAGATGTTGGGAAATTTGGAAATTGATGAAAGCTTAAAATAGCAAAAGAATTAAAGAGATCTAATTTAGGTCTGTAAGACTAGCTAAGGGAATGGTAATTCATTTTTTAAGAGCTAAGGTGTTGGGTAGGTTAAGCATATAGCTCAGAAGTGGAACATGTGCCTAACGTGTGTGGGATAAATCTACAGCAAGCAAGAACAACAAAGACATGACTTGATTTATTCAGTTGTAAGGTTTCTAGAAATACTAGCAGTGCTCTCCTCTGTATAAAAATGATTTATTAAAATAGGCAATAAATGATACTTTATGGAAATATGCATTGTTGGTTAGGTCAAGGGAATATGAGAATTAAATATGAACAGACGTTAAAATTTCTACTTCTGGAAAAAATATATTCTATGAGTAGACAAATAGGCAATTACCAATCTGGTTAAAATCGTCATTTAGCAAACATAGTGGTCCCAGGACTTGGAAGTCTAAGGAAAGAGGATTTTTCAGTTGAAGCCTAGCCTGGGAAATATAGTAAAACCTGGTCAAAAAATGTCATTCTTTTCACAATAAAAAAATGTCATTTTTAGGTCACTAACACTGTGTGCCTATGAATTAGCATCAAGATAATCCATTACTATCAATTAACATTAAGTTACCTAAAATAAAATAACAGAAAATAACAAAATAAAATAACAGAATTATCCATTGTTTTACTATATATATGCACTAGATAGGCCATATATACATATACTTTATATATGTAATAAAATTACAGAGGTGTTTACTCTTTCTCCGCTCTGTTAGGAATGTAGTTGTTCGGTTACATTTTGCATATTAGTTTGGCTATTATACAAAAATACCTAATACATGTTATTCAAACTATCCCCATTCATTCTTAAATGTAACAGACATTGTAGGGGGGATTGTGTGCATTTAAAGCACTTTTAAGGCTTAATATTAGAACAGCATACTTTATCTGATTGTTGCAGTATTAAAGATCAAACCCAATGCTAGATAATTGCTCTCTCACTGAGCTGTATTTCAGTCTACAGAGATATACATCTTAAACTGTCTTCCAGTGACTCGTTGTGGAAATAAAATGTATTTTTTGTCTTGTTTTTATGAGGTAGGGTTTCCCTACCAGGCTAATACGGAACTTACAATCTTTAGCTTCCTGAGTGCTGAAATTATAGACTTATGCTGCTAGGCCTATCTTAATAAGCCCTTTAATTTTTTATTTTTAATTATCTCTAAATAGTGCCAAAGGAATTTCAATTCAACATATCAATTTATGTGTGAACACATTTGACCAGTGTCCCTCCTCCATCACTCTCTCCCCCAACTCTCCCATTCCCACCCACCCCTTCAAGTTCCTAGCTCTAATTTCACATATACACATTGAATCTTATGACAATATTCACCCACAATTCTTCGCTTCATTTGTCCAACCAAGTCTCTTTTAATTGCCGCCCCTCAGAGAAAATATGCTTCAGCTTCCTGGTATTCACCTTGTTAAACTGTTTTTTAAGGGTTATTTGTAAGTTCTAAACAAAAGAAAATTGTATGTGTATTTATGTGTATTTATGTGTGTTTGTGTGTTTATGTGAGTGATGAGAATTTTAAGGAGAGAATAAATTTCAGTTTTCAAAAATATAACAAAACTGTCTAATTAAGCAGGATTATAAGAAACATGTTGTAGTACCTTTTTATCTTTTGCAATCAACCTCATTTTGAACTCAGAGCCATGCATTTCCTTGGTTTTCTTGCTTTGCTGCCACTGATTTTTTTTGCTCAAGGCTAGTGCTCTACCACTTAAGCCACAGCTGTGGCTTGAGCCATGCCCTCAGTTTGTTATTTTACTGGTAATTTTGGAAATGTCTAGCAATTTTCTCTGCCTAGGCTGGCTTCAAACTGCAATCCTCCAGATCTTAAACCCCTGAGAACCTAGGATTATAAGCATGAGCCACCAGAGCCTGGCTTGTTTTTGTTTAAGCATCTGCCAATGGTTCTGTGAAATGTATGTATATATGTAGAAAGCTCACTAAAATTAGCCTTTTCTAAACTCTTGTTCTATTATGTAAAACTTTTGTGTAAGAAAGCAGTACATTTTGCAGATTAGAAATATTAAAAAAATTACCACCTTTCCAAACTACTGACATTATTTGTCCTCATCATTCTGGACCAAATGAAGGCCTGTTCTATCTTCTCTCTGCTTTATTCATCTTTACCTGAGTAAATTGCTGAAAAGCCTTCCAATAGGTTCATATTTTTTATTGTGTTGTTCTACCTACTGGTAACTTCATAAATATAAGACTAATAGGCTGTTAAAGTATGTGGATGCCTGTGTTAGTTTGGAATATATCTTGAAATGTTCTTCACATTGGAGGAAGAGAGATCAACCTACTTACTTATGATTTTATTTTTAAATTGTTTTGAGAATTCAGAGAAAAACATTTTTGTTGTTGGTGGTGGTGGTTGTGGGGCTTGAACTCTGTGCCTGGCTCTGTCCCTCAGCTCTTCAGCTCAAGGAAGCACTTTACCACTTGAGCCACAGCCCCATTTCTAGAAAAACACATTTAATAAGTAACTTGAGCCAAGCAGTGTACTAAGAGCTTCCAAGTGCATGAGCCCACATTTGTGTGTGTGTGCGCGCCAAAGTACCAGCAGTCTCATATCTAGTAAAAGTTCACTGTGTCTACCTTGGTCCTTCTCAGAGCATCTGTACATGGCCAAAGGGGTAAGGGTGCTCCTATCAACTGCATTTAAGGAGTTCTGATCTCATTCATGCAGTATAGCACTCAGGATATACTCCCTTCCCCAAAGGCTCTTTAATATGATGAAAACTCCTTAATATTATGAAGACTCTTTAATATTATGAATTTTGAGGGTGCATTAACATTCAAATAATCACAGATAACAAACTCTAAATCTTCCTTACTCTGAGATACAGGATAGATATTGATGATAAAGTAATGTATTTTAATTTATGAGGAAAAATTTTACTCTAACAGATTAGTGTGTTGTGGGTTTTTTTGTTTTTGTTTTTGTTTTTTGTCAGTTGTGGGGCTTGAACTCAAGGTTGAGTGCTGTCCCTGAGTTCTTTTGCTCAAGGCTAGCACTCTGTCACTTTGAGACAGAGCACCATTTTCTGGTTTTCTAGTGGTAAAATGGAGATAGGAGTCTCATGGCCCTTCCTGCCTTGGCTGGCTTTGAAACACAATCCTTAGATCTCAGCCTCTTCGGTAGCTAGTACTGCACGCATGAATCACCAGTACCTGGCTTGCTTTATCTTTTAAGAGCAATCATGAATATTACATAGTTAATAAAGCTGTGCTTTTCAACAATACTTCTGACCATAGAGAAAAACACTTTGATAAATGTTAAGGAATAACAAAATATTTGCAATTCTTTTATACCTGTCTCTCTTTTATGCTATTCTTCTTTTTAGATATCTTTCCATTACAGAGCAATAAAAAAAAAAGCCAAGCACTAGTCACTCAAGCCTGCAATCCAAGATAATCAGGCTGAGATCTCTTGAGGCTCAAGATTCACTAGACTCCATCTCCACAACAGCAGCAAGAGGCAATACTGGAGGTATAGCCAAAGTGTTAGAACATCAGCAAGCAAGCACAAGGTCCTGAGTTCAAACACCAGTGTCCCTCCTCCAAAAAAAAAAAAAACTGATGAAAGGCAGACTAAGAAAACCCTCTTGAAATCATTAAAAGAGAAATAAAGATACACTGGGAAAATGCCTAATGTAGATTATGTCTGTTTCTTAGTTCAGGGGAGAAAGTAATAATTGTCTATTTAACCAATGGATACTATTTTATGTATATATCTATTTGTCTGTCTGTCTATCTATCTATCTATCCATTTATCTATTTTTACATTCTGTAACCCTGGAGTGTTTGTTGGTTTCTGTTACTATATTATACAAGATGATTTTGAATGAGTAGATACAACCATGTTAACATTTCATATGATCGGTTTATATTGAATAATATATGATTGGGTTAACCATTCTTAAAGTATTTTATGTTGCTTATATATTAATGTATGTATGTACTGTCTTTTATTGTCATTATTATTTCCTGGTGGTAGGGATCATAGGCAAGTAGGTAAGTATTTTAACACTAAGCTACTTTTCCAGCCCCATTCTCTTGTTATTTTCTGAGCCTTCACAAGGGTGGATAACAAACAATAACTAACTGTCGACATACATTTGTAATTCCAGTATGAGATCTACAAAAGACATAACTTGCCTCTTATTTCTTACTTTCTATTCCACTACAATCTAGAATTTAACTATATTTTTCTTGTACCTATTTTATCACAAGAAATATTTCAATTAATGTATACGGTAGAGAAAAGCTGTCATGTAATAAGAAATTGCCTTCCAAAGGAACAAAATTGTTATATGTTACAAGTGCTTAAACTTACTTGTTCTATGAGAACTCATTAGATATTGAGTACAGGTTTTGATCTCTGTTTTTAAAAATTGTGAACATTTAAGCCTGCCATTGCTTTTTCTAAAGACCAACTTAACTCTTGAAAAAAAAATATTTTTTAAGCTGGGCACTGGTGACTCACATCTGTAATCCTAGCTACTTGGGAGGCTGAGATCTGAGGACTGTGATTCAAAGCCAGCCAGGGCAGGATATCTCCAATTAACCAGAGAAAGCCAGAAGTGGTATTGTGGCTCAAAATGGTAGAGGACTAGACTTAAGCAAAAAGAGCTCAGGGACAGTGCCCAGGCCTGAGTTCAAGCCCTACAATTGACACACACACACACACACACACACACACAAAACGGAAGGAAGGAAGGAAGGAAAGAAAGAAAGAAAGGAAGGAAGAAAGAAAGAAAGAAAGGATGGAAGGAAGGAAGAGGAGGGAGGGAGGGAAGGAAGAGGAGGGAGGGAGGGAAGGAAGAGAAGGGAGGGAGGGAAGGATAGAGAAAGACAGAAAGAGAAAAAAGAAAGAAGGAAAGAAAGAGAAAAGAAAAGAAGGAAAAAAGGAAGGAAGGAAAGGGAAAGAAACACCAACCCATTTTCCCAGGAAGAGAAAAAATTTTAACTGAATAAGTAGAAAATAAAAGTTGCTTACATCTATTTTTCTATAAAAGCATTCCTAGGTGGAAAATAGGCAGATATTAAAGCAGGAAAACACATTTTAAAAACTGTATTGGTTCATATCTAAAATATTCCTGGAACTCAAAAAACGGTATTGTTTTTGTTGCCTTTTAATCGTTAACATTATTTTCTTTACTTTAAAATATAATTTCCTTGTTCTTCTAAAAGAACTGCATTTCTAAAATCAAGTGCAAATGGAGAAATAGCAATAAATTATGTTAATAATGTATATAGAATTCTTCTCCCCCCAGTACTGGGGATTAAATCCAGGGCCTCCAACATACTAGAAAGGCAAGTCACTTCAGCGTTTTATTCTTGTTTTGCATTAGAGATAGGGTCTTATTAGATTTGCCAAGATAGTCCTCCAACTTGTAATCCTTCTGCCTCTGCTAGACCACTAGCTGAGAGAAGTTAGGTCTTGTCAATCTTTCAGAGCATTAAGCTATCATGTTTAATCATTGCTGCCATCTTTATTGATCAGCATCAGAATAAATGTTGTAGGAGCCACAACTTTAATCTAAATGTAATTCAATTTTTAAATAGTTGATGGTCTATTCATTTGTAAGCTTACTTACTATATAGATATTTATACTCATCAACTACATAAATTGCTATATATGGATGCATGCCCGTGATAGAGAAGAAGTGGTTAACTGTTCTGTTAAGTAAAGATGGCTACTGAAGTAAAACATAGATAGGTGGATAGCTTATAATAACTTTAAAGACTATGTAATAGATCAAAGGACCCTTGATATTTTTATTTCTAGAAATTAGTGTTGTCCTAGGAATAAGTTATCTTTACAGATAGATATAACATTTGTACAGACATATTAATATGCATTAACCTACATAGATTATTTGTAATACATATATTCATATACTCATTATTATTAAGTTTGTTCACCTTAAAATGAAAATTTTTGAGGTTGTTTCAGACAATTCTGATGAACTAGGGATGTACATACTTCTTCATATGAAGAACATTTGTTTTCTATTTGTGTATACAATTTGATAAGTGACTTATACTTTTGGACAACTTTTCACACAAATATAAGGAGTAAGTACTGAAATAAATGTGTGTGTTGTCAGCAGGAATGGGATTTTAAATTACTAGAAATATAATCAATGTTCATGTCACCTTCACTCACAAGATCCAAGAGCAGGAGAAACAGATCCAGTTTCTTGAAACTTGCATTTATCTACCTAACTTTGATTAGAAAAGGATTATATTTGTATGTATTTGAATTATGAAAGGATCGTATTTATCTGTATCTGAATGAAGGAGTAAGTGGGATTAAGCTAATTTTCTATATTTTTTAGCATTCTTAGTTTTTATAGGAACTGAAAGTTAATGAATTAGCTAATGATTTTCTTCTTGTGCTTACAAGGTGAAACAGGGTACCTTTTCTGATATTGTTTCTACTGAAGATACTTCCATAGTACTTCAGTCAAATAATCTCAACGATTCCATGTAACACAACTTGTTTTTATTATTTGACTGCAATTAAGCGACAAAGATCATTTTTTTAACAGCAAATGGGCAAGTATTCTGAATTCCATTGGAAACATGCTCCAATACTCTTTTGGGTATGATGGAATCTCCCTCCCCCATTTTGTTGGTTAAGTGAACTTTTAGTAACAAGAGAGGCCATCAAAGTGGGGTACCCTTGAGGTAAGAGGTTCTGTAAAGACAATGGATTATTTTACCCAATACTTTTTGCTACAACCTACTCACAGTTATGTTCTGTACTGGGCTGCCAACACTGACTTCATGATGTAATTTTTAAGGTTCTGAGGCAGGATCTTCCACCATGATCCAGCAGACAATTATCTTGTCGAGTCCCTCTAATTATTTAAGGTAGGCCTTCATTTCTTTAAAAATAACTGTTATTCAAGTTTGAAAAACAGCTACTGCGTAAGCAGCCTGACTTAAACTGACAAAAGCGAGGGAATTCTGGATCCATAATTCACCTTCCACCCCTTGACCTCACAAACCGCCATATTAGCGTGATCACACCAAAATACCAGCTTGTGTTTACAGTTTCAGTCCTCCTGATGGCGGACGGGCGCGTGTACACGAGCACTCGCTCTGTGTGCACTGAATAGGATCACGATCCGGAGAGCTGAAAATGTAAACACAAGCTGGTATTATGGTGTGACTGGCGGTTTGTGGTTCTTTGTTTGAATACTTTAAAAATGGGCACCCTGGCAAGAACAAAAGAGGCAGAAAGCAGAACTGCTCTTAAATGGTTTCTCTATCTTTGTCCCTCCTCAGGTAGACCCAAAATAACTTACCAATTTGATGTAGTCCCCGGAGCCATGTGTTTTTGCCTAGTTGGCTACACTTCAACGCAACAGTTTTGTTTTCAAATGAAGGCCATTAGTACTTTGCCTTTGGTAGTTTTAAACAATTTTCTGAGTACTCTCAAGCACTATACTTCTCTAGCTATTACTGTTATCAAATCTGCCCACATTGCAAATTCAACATTATAACATTTGATGTGTTTAATCAAGAACTCAAACTCTTTATACGGCCTTTTGAAAACTAGTAGCAAGCCTGGCTTGGTGGTATATATTTGTAATCTCAGCATTTAGAAGGCTTACGCAGGAGGATTGAGAGTTCCAGGCCAGCTTGGACTATGTAGTGAGACCCTTTCTCAAAAAACCCAATCCAAATTAAAACAGAACAAAAAAAAAATGCTAGTTAGCAATGGTTCTTTTACCCCTCCTGAGAGACTAGTGCCAACATTAAACTATTTGACAACTTGTCTCTCTGTAGTACTTGTTTATGCTATTTCAGTTAATTGATTTTAGAGTTTAAAGGGTGGACACAAGACAGATGTAGATGATTTTTTTTTAAGCTAAATTGTAAGCTTTAGTTTACCACAGGATATATTGTAAACCTGGTCATTTCTTTCCTCTGTATTCTTTATCACTTCTCCAGTAAATAAGTTATACCATTGGCTTTTACACTATGAAACTGGATTCTAAAACTGATTTACTTGCCTATTGAAGAGATGACTATTATTTCAGGGAGAAAATTAAGACATATAAAGAAGGAAGTTTGAAAAACATATTTTCTGAAAAATGTCAACACAACACATGATATGCTTGACTTTGTGGTATATTGTCTTGTTTTTCAAAGAACAAAGATTTCCCTTTGGAATAAGATATATTATTGATACAAAAAGCAGTAACTAAAGGAACAGTGGGTATTTTGGCAGATCTCTTTTCTTAAATAAAGTTACAAATTGATTTTACACCTATTGAAGCAACCATTCACCACTCTAAACTTATTTCTGACAACTGTTTGTTTTAGAATCAAATAAGTAATTGAAAAACAAAAGTGATTTTCTCAATGCAGTTGAGAAGTAGTTAATGTAAAGACATAAACACAAACAACTCATGGTCATGGCTGTAGACAGTTTTGATGTAGACTGCAATTCTTAATAAAGGAAATAAGAGGGATCTTAGCTTGGGACATTTTAATGAAATGCCACTCAAGTGGAAGCAAGTGATTCCGAAGTGTTGTCAGTCACTTTAGACTGAAAAGAAATAACAAGAAATAGCTTGTAAGATATCAAATAATTCACACTAAAATACTATGCTATAGCACCTCGAGTTTGAATAGGCCAACAATTTGCCTTATTTAAAACATACTGTACTTGATCACTTCATGAAATTGCACAACTTGACTGACCTTTACAATCTTGTACCTTGATTATCTCTCCCCATGTGAGATCTCTCCCTAAGACAGCTTGCAAGTATTTCACAAATTATACTGCAGGGATCGCCAGCATATACATCAATACTGACAGATCTAGATCATCTTATTTTCACCTTAGATACGTTCAGTCTAAATTGAAAACTAAACTAAGGAATGAGTAGATTTACTGAAGAGTGAATTTGGCCTTATCTTACAGATATGGCTTAAGAACAACCATATGAAGCTTTAGGGGGGATTCATTTATGGTAATATATTTAGATATATAAATAATGTACAAAGAATTGACATTTACACAAGCTTTAACCCTAATATTATATAAAGTGTTAACTCATGTTTCACCTTCTGGAATACAAAGTCTAAGCTAAAGGAATTTATAGCTAATAACTTTTTAAAAAATAGTCAATGTGTATTTTATGAAAAGATAATAAATATCAACACTTACATATATAGACTCTCAATCATGTCACTCATTAGGAAATGGAAGTTAAAAACCATAATAAAATATTAGAAAACAGAAATTTGCATCTGGTAACAAGCAAGAATTTTGAACGGGCAGACTCTCAAATACTGCCATTAACAATGTAAATAAATAATTGTTTAGAATAACTTGGTAAATATGACTATGTGACACATGTTCTATGAGAAACACTTAAAAATATTGACCAGGAGATATGTTAAATCATGTATGAAGGATTGCTAAAAGAAATACATTTGTTAATGGTGAAACCATTATATTAATAATTATATTTTATGCAGTACTATGTTACATGACAGTGAATATGAATAAAGATAGAATATTGAGAAAAGTCACAGAAGATACTTATTTGTAGCCTAATTTACATAAAGCTCAAAAGTAAAAATAAGTGGTAAAACATGCTTCAAATGTGTACATTTACAAAACAGTGGTTCTCACTGGGTGCTCACATGTATAATCCTAGCTACTCAGGAGGCTAGGATCTGAGAATTCCAGTTGACAGTCAGCCCAAGCAGATAAATCCTACAGACTCTTATCTCCAACTAACGTGCAAGAAGCTAGAATAGATGTGGCTCAAGTGGTAGGGTACAAACTGTGAGCTAAAAAGTCAGAGACACATACAATACCTGCTATTATTATTCTTGTACAAAAATATTTCAATCTGTTCTCAAAGCATATTATCTAATTATTTGTTTATATGTTTTTCTCTTTTACTGAACTCTTAGTAGAACAGAGATAAAAAATACTTTTATTTTCACGTTTGTGTACCTGATTCTTTACATTGTATTTCAATAATACTTGTAAGTTGAGGGCTGAGAAGGTGGCTCAGTGGTAGAGTGCTTGCCTTGCATGCATGAGGCCCTGGGTTCAATTCTTCAGCACCACATAAGCCGAAAAAGCCGGAAGTGGTGCTGTGGCTCAAGTGGTAGAGCACTAGCCTTGAGCTGAAGAGCTGAGGGTCAGTGCCCAGGCCCAGAGTTCAGGCCCCATGACTGGCCAAAATAAAAATAATAATAATCCTTGTAAGTTGAATAAGTAACATAAATACTAGAGGTTTGAAGGTAGTCAGGCTCTGAAGAGTTATGATTATACTTTACTGTAATTATTTCCTTGTGGGCATGCAATAGACAAAGAAACACTCAGACAATTGAAATGAATGATGAGGTTTTTAGTTATCTCTTAGAAAACTGCCTATAATCAGGGAAGAATGTACATTCTTTTTTCTTTGGGGGAAATTATTAATATGGTCAGTAGGGTATGTTTAAATGTTTCGGTCACTTTTTTTGTAAAGATATTGTACAGAGGGGGTTACAGTTACATTTCCTCTTGAGCATTGTTACCCCTCCTTTGTTTTTCCCTAGCCATCCCTTCCCTCCCCAATTCCTCCCTTCCCCTCACCCGCTGAAGTTTGTTTTTAACATGGTGTCTTATACATCTCATTGTTACAATGGGTCAGCATGTATCCTTGTTTCAACATTTTGTTGTTTCCTTTCCCCTCCCCAAATTAGAAAATTGTATGTACAAGATGCAGGACACCAGAATCAAATACGGTAAAAACAGGGGTTATACCAGGAGGGAAGAACAAACAAAAGAAACAAAAGAAATCACATAGTACATTGTAAGTACATTAAAAACAACAGCAACAAAGATAAAACCTCTTGTGTCTCTATCTTGGGGTTCATTTTGCTTAGTATCATTTTATATGGTCATATGTGCATAGCTTTTGACCTTTTCTATTTGTCTGGTAAGGTTAGCCTAGATGTTTACTAGTTATTTCAAATAAGGGAAACCATGGGACCTATGTTTCTTTGGGTCTGGCTTACTTCACTTAGTATAAGTTTTTCCAAGTCTTTCCATTTCCTATCAAATGAGGTGGTGTCATTCTTCCTGATGGAGATAGCTGATACCTTTTAGTTTTAGAATTTTTAAAGAATAAATTAATTTCAAAATATATACCTACAATGAGCTTTAGACATCATTATTACTCCTCATTATTTAAGTTGGCTCATCTATTTTTAATGTCATCACTTCCCTGAGCTACCTCATCCTACTAGGATCTGTTAGTACGTAAAGGTAAACGTGGCCTTATAGATTAGAAAATCTTTGATAAATTTGTGCTGTTGAAAGCTGCTGGGAAACAAAGTGGAAATCACAAAAAGCTTCAGCAATGGTTTGCTCAACATTACTAACAGAAAGATGAAAAAGTTCTAGAGATGAATTATGATGACTGAACAACAATTTAGTGTTTAAATGCCAAGTTTTATGTCATATATATTTTCCCACAATAGAAAAATAGAAACTGAAAGAGAAAAGAAAATGTACTCTTTGCCTGATTTATACAACTATAGTCCCTTTGTATACACTTTTATAATAACAATAAATAATTTGTTTAAAGAAAAGAAAAATAGAGTTAAGATGAATCTGAGTAAGAAATTAGGGATTGCCTTTAAGAACCTATCTAGCCCACAAAGAAAGCAAGCATACCACAGAAGGGAGGTAAATATATTTGAGAGATCACACAGGAAGTCTATGTATCATTCTCAAGCCACTGCAATTTATTCAAACACAAATTATCATGTAAAGTAGACAAAATAAAATAATACATGTTTTTTTACTAAATATTCTTTACTTCCCCTTTTCTATATTTTTCAACTGACCATCTTTATTTCCAGATTGTTATTTTTTAAGTTCATGAACATGAGAATATATGACTCTATATGACTATTTATAAAAATGAAAAGGAATAAAGTAAGAAGAGAAAAATAACACTGCCTTAAATACTAATGAATTTTAAGTAGTTGAATTTTTAAAAGTAAACTCTAAGTCATACTTTAGGGCCTACTTTCGCATTTTTTAATAGCTTTCTAAAAAAACTCCAACCTTGAAATGCATGCAATTAGAAACATGCTACAGTGAGGCTAGGCTTAGTCACAGTACTATTTCAATGCAAGCTGCTGCTATTTTTGGTGTCCTACAGAGAAATAGAATTAGAATGTTCTAACCTCTGCTCATTCTGTAGGTGAGAATATTAAGCTGACTGCTTAAAAATTGAGGAAGTGGTTCCCTTTGAGTTAGTTCTTTTTCATGTTTTAGGTATTAATATTTGTTTTTATTATGATGTAGAACATGAAGAACATACAGTTAATCTTGTACTCGTAATTAGTTTCAAATTCTCCCTTATAGATGGCCACAGACATAGCCTATCTACTATGAGAATCAGAACATGCTTTCTGTCCCATACTCATATTTTCCTGCTTTTTTCTGGATCTGAGCCATACGATTTTCAAGGGTTGCTATAATTTAACACAGATATTACGTGGATTTATAAAATCACTTAGCAAGATGAATTTTAAGTTTACTAATTCAAGCACCCATCTGATGCTTGAACTGGTTCAAATACATAGCCTTCACATCAATAATCCTTGTGATATCAACACTTATTACTGCTAGAACTATGTAGCTGAGAACAGAAGAACTAATAAGCTAAGATTAAATTAATACCTTTTCATCTGCAAAAGGTATATAAAATTGGGGATTAAATTAAGTAATCTATATAAACATTGTTAGCATAGTGCTAACAATAAAATTATTAAAATTATTTGTATCATACTCTTGTTTACATTTTACATTAGTCTAATGATATAGAAACAGCTCATAAGTTTTTAAATGAAGGAAAAATGAAATTATTTTTATTATATATTTTTGTGGTATTGCTGTTTTAGCTTTGTCAAGATAAATTTGCATAAATATTTACCTGTTCATTTAATCATTCTCATTCACTCAGTTGCTAAAAGCTCACTTACAAACTAAGCATTACAAGATATTTTAGAATATTATGATTGTCCCAGTAATGTTCCTCTTCTACTTTGTTCATACCTCTTTATTGCCTATATGTTGAGTAGGAAAAACTATTCACTTCTAGATCTAAAATATCCCATACATAGATACAAAAGAACCATTTTTCTCTGGTAAAACTGCAGTCAGAAGATATTAGTCTTTGAGTTATTTTTTCAAATGTTCTTAATGATTTCTAGCTTTATGATTATGATGATCATTAAACTAATCTGACTGCATGCAGTTTTTTGAAGATAAATTAGTTCAAATTATGAATAAGTGACCTGAAAATTTTAAAGTAATTAGCAGTTCTGGTTTACCTGAAAGATGCAGTTATCAGGAGCATGGAATTTAATATCAGCACATCTCTAATATCGATGTTATTTAAAGCCATACATTAGGAGTCATAAGCATCTGTAGTGACAGAGAGGCATACAGCAAAGCACTGAAAAACTGGAATAGAATTAATTGGTTTTGGTCTACCCACTTTAAATTAGAAAATAGCAACAGAAAAAAAATTAAACACTAAATGTATTCGTTAGGCAGGATCAGCAATCATGCTGCCCACACATGATCTGCAATTAATTTGTAAATAAGAAGATTCATCACCTGGAGGATAATAAACTCTAGTTTTATGGCCCAAAAGACTAGACAAGTAAAAACCACTAATGAATGCACTGTATAAACACAGGGGCAAAAATCTACATTGGTTGAGCAAGTGAGGATAACAAGGAGACTCTTTTTTGTTAATAAAGTAGACCAAAAGATACATGACACATATCTAGAGATTTTTCTTAAGTGTTAACACTGCTCAAAACAGGGTCACTTAAAAGGCATGGAAAAGTGTTACTACAAGGTAAGGAGGGCAAAGTTGATGTTTAGAAAGAGTTAGCAATTTTTAAAAGTAAGGATCAGTGTCTTAAAAAACTGAGATAGCTATCTTGATTTTAATTAGTTTTTATAATTAGAAAGTCTTACTACAATAATCTGAAGTGATTTTAGTTTGTCATCATCAGATATGACATGGACTATGAAGAGATATTGCCACATATTATTTAGTGGAAAATATTAAATGGAATTTTAGTTATTGCTGTACTTTGCAAGAGACTTTAATTTGAAAAAAATTACATTTTTCTTACATAATATAGTTGTTTTCACACCTTAATTTTGAACTCAAAATAAAGCATTCAACTTAACATCCATTCAAATGAGAACTACTCCTTTGGTGCCAGCTAAGAACTCTGAGAAGCACAAAGGTAAAGACAAATGGGATGTTTACTAAAAATGCAAAGTTCTGGTCTCTCATACTAATTGAAATGCAATCTCTAGAACAAGGATCCTGGACTCTGTATAACAATTTTAACAAAATTTGTGCTTGGTTTTTATGACTGTTACAGTTGAAGAGTGACTAAGAGTGATTTTATTGATTAATATACATGCTTGTCACAAACATCTTCAAGTTATTCCTTTTTAGAAACACGATCTTTAATGATATGTAAATAATTTTACAAAGTATTAACACAATTTGAAGTTGCTTAAGTAAAATAAGTATGTTTTCAGACCTGGGGTCACTATGATAGAATCAGTATTACGGCTATGATTTTTTTAAAGGTCAAAAGGAACTATTTGGGGTTTTATTGTTTTAGTTTTAGTTTTGTTTTTATTGACTTTGCCAAGGTGTTGAAGTCAGGGTCTCACAGTGGTACTCTATTGTGGAATCACATCTCTAGCCTTTTTTTTTTTTTTTGTAGTGGTTATTTTTGAGTTAGGATCTCATTTCTTTCTTGGGCACATGCCTAGACTGCAATCCACTTATTTTATGCTTTCTGTCAGTCATAGCTGGGATGACAGGCTCACACTATCACATCCACTATCTTTCTTTTAGAATTGAGTCTAACAAACTTTTCTGCCTGTGCTGGCCTAGAACTATGATCCTCTCCATGTCAGCCTCCCGAAACTGCAGGCTACCTGCCCAGATTATTGATTGAAAAGGGAGTCTCAACCAAGTGTATATTGAGGCTGGCTTCAAACAATACTTCCCACCTCAACCCCTCAAGTAGCTAAGATTACAGGCATGAGCCACCAGGACTAGATTTGAAGGAAATGTGTGTGTGTGTGCTTGTGTGTGTGTATATATATATATATATGTGTGTGTGCACACGTGTGTGCGCTAGTCCTGGGGCTTGAACTCAGGGTCTAGGCTCTGTCCCTGAGCTTTTGTACTCAAGGCTACCACTACCACTCTACCACTTGAGTCACAGATCTGCTTCCAGTTATTTTAGTGGTGAATTGGAGATGACAGTCTCTAGACTTAACTGCTGGGACTGGCTTTAAACCATGATTCTCAGTTCTCAACCTCCTGAGTCGCTAGGATTATAGGCAAGAGCCATCAGTACCTGACTTGTAAGAGAAAATCTTAAGGCAGCAAGAAGCAATTGATTTTTAAAATGCTCTAAAACTAAGTTATGAATTACAAATATAAGTAATATATTAAAATATATCACTTTCAAGTAACTTCAACGATCAAAACATGTCTTAGTACTCAAAGACTTGTCATAGGCTACTCAAAACAGATGCCATAAAACATATTAAAACGTATGTAATTCATTATAAGACCTATAGTAAACTCAGTTCTGGTAATTTTATTTATATCATTTATTTGACCGTAGCACAGTAGAGCTAGCAATATTTCAAAACATTGTTGGGATAAAAAAGGACATTTGGTACTAGAGTTACTTTTTTCCCTCTTTCTGTGCCAGTCCCAAGGCTTAAACTCAGGGCATGGGTGCTTTTCCTGAGCTTATTTTGCTCAAGGCTAGTGCTGTACCATTTGAACCACAGCTCCACTTCTAGCTCTTTAGTCTGACTTTCCTGCCCAAGCTGGCTTCGAACTATAATCCTCAGCTCTCAGCCTCCAATAGACATAAATACACAGCTCTAGAAGTTATTTTATTTTATTTCATTTCATTTTTGTGTGAGCCCTGGGGCTTAGCTTTTTCACTCAAGGCTCTCTACCACTTGAGCCACAGCTCCATGAATCTTATTCTGGTGGTGAAATAAGGGTCTCACAGATTTTCCTGCCCAGACTGTTTTAAACTATAATACTCAGAGTTCTGTCTCCTGAATATCGAGGATTATAGGCCTGAGCCATCAGCCTCCAGCTAACTTATTTAACCTATTCTTTATAGAACATTAGTATAGTACTACTTGGGAGCTTGCTTGTTAATAAGGATTTTTCTTTTTTTCAGATTCTAGTTTTTTTGGCTTTTTTTTTTTTTTTTTTTGGTCAGTTGTGGACCTTGAACTCTGGGCCTGGGGACTGTTCCTCTGCTATTCAGCTCAAGGCTAGCACTCTACCTCTTGAGCCACAGCACCACTTCTGGTTTACTGAGTGGTTTATTGGAGATGAGTCTCAACGGACTTTCCTGCCCAGGCTGGCTTTGAACCAAGATCCTCAGATCTCAGTCTCCTGAGTAGGTTGGATTACAGGCATGAGCCACCTGCGCCCAGCAATATTTCGGCTATTTTTTTTCTTTGCTGGAGCTGAGGCTTGAACTCAGGACCTTGCATTTGGTTGGCTTGCTTATTTAGCTGCTCTCAGAACTTGAGTCACTCCTCCCATTCAGCTTTTGGAGATAGAATCTTGTGGGGTTTTCTGGCTTAGCTGGCTTCAAATCTTGATCCTCCAAATCTCAAACCCTGGAGTAGCTAAAATTACAGACATGGGTACCTGGTTAGATATTACTTCTTAAAAAGTAACTCCTGGGTATTGATGCATCACGCCTGTAATTCTAGCTACTCAGGAGGCTGACATTAGAGGATCACCATTCAAAGCCTGGCCAGGCAAGAAAGTCCACGTGACTCTTATCTCCAATTAACTACCAAAAAGCTGGAAACGGTGCTGTAGCTCAAAGTGGTAGAACACTAGCTATGAGCATAAAAGCTCAAGGAGAGTGCCCAGGACCGAGTTCAAGCCTCAGCATCAGCCCCCCTCAAAAGAAAAGAAAAAAACAATGGGTTCAAAGTACAACTATACATAATATCATATATAGGGCTCAGTGCATTTACATACAAACTTGTTAAAATAAGATATAGTTAGGGGAGGAATCTGAAGGAGTAACTCCTCTGAGCAACTAAAGTACTGCTTATCAAAATGAATAGCAGGAAGTGGAAGCATGCTTTGCAGGAGGGAAAAGGGGAGGGGGGACTTAGGGGTGGAGCAAATGTAGTCATTACATTCAATGTACATTATGTAAAAAATGAACTGTGTAACTCTAGGTTAGGGCCAGGAGAGGGAAACTTAAGAATGAAGGAAGGAAGAACACTGACCAAGAAGTATTGCATTCATAGCCTCATTTATGGAATTGTAACAGCTTTGTACAACTACCTAATAAAAACAACAATAACAATAATGAAAGGATAACTACAGCCATCCATTTAATGTAGGATTAAATACTACATTAATCTGCATGGACTTTTGTACTACTAAAATTTAATTTTATGTTGCTCATTATTAATAACCAGGAAAAGCATATTTTTTTCTTTTGAAATAATGTCACATTGTATTGCCCAGTTGGCTTTGAACTTCTGGCTCAAGCAATCCTCTTTCCTCAGTCTTAAATTACAGGCCCACAACTACCTTGTAAAGCCCAGGAACTAGGTCTATTATGACCTGGGCAGAAAAAAATGTATAGACCAGTGT
Source organism: Dipodomys ordii (assembly GCF_000151885.1). Taxonomy (NCBI): domain Eukaryota; kingdom Metazoa; phylum Chordata; class Mammalia; order Rodentia; family Heteromyidae; genus Dipodomys; species Dipodomys ordii. The sequence goes on from NW_012267221.1 coordinate 13,038,568, forward strand.
TGGGAATATGGCTTAGTGGTAGAATTGTTGCCTAGCATGCATGAAGCCCAGGGTTGGATTCTTCAGTATCACATAAACAAAAAAAAGCTGGAAGTGGAGCTATAGCTCAAGTGGTATAGTGCTAGCCTTGAAGGAAAAAAAAATGAGCTCAAGGACAGTGCACAGGCACAGAATTCAAGCCCCAGGACTGGCCAAAAAAAAAAAAAAAAAATATATATATATATCTTAATAAAGACAGTATAACATGAACAATTCTTTAAAAAACAGTAACTCTTTGGGGCTGGGAAGGTGGCTCAGTGGTAGAGTGCTTGCCTTGCATGCATGAGGCCCTGGGTTGGATTGCTCAGCACCATATAAGCAAAAAGAAAAAAAAGCTGGAAGTGGTGCTGTGGCTCAAGTGGTAGAGTGCTAGCCTTGAGCTGAAGAGCTGAGGGACAGCGTCCAGGCTCAGAGTTCAGGCCCCACAACAGGACCAAAAAAAAAAAAAAAGTAACTCTTTAATCCTTGAAAAGATGTATTTGGCATATCATGAAAACTCATTTAATTGGATTTACCTCAAAGGAAGACAAGGTTTTTCCCAAATACATTGATTGTGCTATTTAGACATTGGTGCCATCGTGGCAAGCAGAAATCAGGTAATTGTTTTATTCATTGGATTAGGACAATAAGAAATTTGTTAAACCCAAGGTATGATTGTAGTAATGATAAAAACTTACAAAGTAAAAATAATAAGTTTAAGAAAAATTTCATTTAATGCTGACCATAAAAATATTACATATAGACATTTATTGGGAATGATTTTCTTACATTTAAAAAATATTCCATTATTATGACAAATCTACAGATGAGGATGATTGTATGAGATAGCATATATTCAAAAAATTAGCTGGTGGGGCTGGGAAGGTGGCTCAGTGGTAGTGTGCTTGCCTTGCATGCCTGTGGCCCTGGGTTCGATTCCTCAGCACCACATAAGCAAAAAGAAAAAAGCCGGAAGTGGCGCTGTGGCTCAAGTGGTAGAGTGCTAGCCTTGAGCTGAAGAGCTGAGGGACAGCGCCCAGGCCCAGAGTTCAGGCCCCACAACCGGACCCAAAAAAAAAAAGAAAAAAAAATTACTCTTAAGGTGATGTACAGAGGGGTTACAGTTACATAAGTCAGGCAATGAGTATATTTCCTTTATAACAGTGTCATCCCCTACCTCATTTTCTCCTAGTTTTTCTCCTCCCAACTTCCTTCTCTCCTTCCTTCTCTCCCTCCCAAGTTGTATAGTTCATTTCCAACATAGTGTTTAGTGAGTATCACTGCTGAATTGGTTCACCCTTTGTCCCACTATTTCTGTGCTTCCCCTTTCCCCTCCTCAAATCAGATCAATTTATATATAAGACAAAAAGTACAAAAATCGAAAAACACTGACAAACAGGAATAAATAAGAAAAAAGAAAAAAGAATTGCAAACAGTACAATAAAAAACCTCTTGTTTCCATTTCTTAGAGTTCATTTTGATAAGCATCATTTTATATAATCATATGCACATAACTATTGGGCCCCTGTGATCTTCTCCTAAGAATATCCTCCTTTGTTCTCACTCTGTGAATGTTTAGAGTGCTGTTTAATTAATTATGCATCAGACAAGGGCCTCATATCTAAAATATATTTAAAGCTCAAAAAAATTAAACCTCCCCAAAACAAATATTCAAAGAAACAACCCAATTAATAAATGGGCTAAAGACTAAAAGAGAGACTTCTCTGAAGAAGAAATAAGAATGGCTAATAGACATATGAAGAGATGTTTGACATTTCTGGGCATTCAAAAATGCAAATCAAAACAACATTGAGATTCTACCTTACAAGAGCTAGAATGGCCATTATCAAGAAAACCAACAAAAATAGATATTGACAGAGCCAAAAGGGAACTCTACTACACTGCTGGTGGGAGTGTAAACTTGTTTAACCACTTTGGAAAGCAGTATGGAGGTTCCTCAAAAGACTAAACAGAGCTTTCCCATGACCCAGCAATGTCACTCCTGGGTATTTATCCAAAATGACCACAAACCAAGCCACACCAAAGCCACACACAACCATGTTCATTGCAGCATTGTTTACCATAACCAAGATATGGAATCAATCCAACCCAGATGCCCCTCAGTGGATGGATGAATCAAGAAAATGTTTTACACACACACACACACACACACACACACACACACACACAGGAATTCTATGCTTCCATCAGAAAGAATAGCATTGACCTATTTGTAAAGAAATGGAAAGACTTGGAAAATATACTAAGCAAAGTAAGCCAAACCCAAAGAAATACAGGCTGCGTAGTCTCCTTCATTTGTAATAATCAGAATGAGCCTATAAATGAGACTACAAGTTAAATCCAATGGATAGCACAACACTAATAATGACATCTTTTAGATGTATATGTTTCCTACTGATAAAAGGATCTTTCCCATCTATAATTCTAACAAGAAGACTATAGGAAAGGATGCTATTCTAATCAAGACAGACTATGCAGGAGAGTAGGCTTATGGGGTGATAACAAAAATTCCAAAATTTTAACAATTTAACGCATGAGATTGTTGTGTATATTTACACATATTGTTTATATAAAATTAGAATTTTTTTACTTTTTACAATACTGAGAATGCTTATATTTAAAAATTATGCAAAGCTTATTTATTGATTCCCCCTTCCTTTTTGTTGGTTGTGGGGCTTTTCTGCTCAAGGCTTGTGCTCTAACCCTTTGAGCCAAGATCCACTTCTCATTTTCTGTTAATTGGAGATAAGAGTCTCATAGACTTTCTTGCCCAGGCTGCCTTGGAACGGCAATCCTCAGATCTCAGCCTCCCTCAGCGTGGGACACTAGTGCCCAGCTACCTGCAACCATGCCCCTTTTTTGAGATAGGGTTTTCATTGAGTTCCTCAAGTTGGCCTCAAACTCCTGGACTCAAGTGATTCTCCTTTCCGGCTCCCATGTAGACAGAATTACAGGCACACACCACTAAATGCAATTTATAACTACATTTGTTAACAGATGCTTGTAATACTACTGTTCTGATGACATGGGTTTAGTGAACAAAAAAAATCTCCTCTTTGTTCTTCTTGCACTTAGTATATAAATATACAGAAATTCCTAGTTAAATATAAGAAGAATATTTCTTGACTACAAAGCAATGTCTAGAGGGAGAAAGAAAGGAAAACCTAGAGATGCTAGAAATAATGAGGAAATTAGCAGCCTCGAAGTAAAACAGCAAGGCCAGATAATATTTCTTTCAAAGATGTCTAATCGCAAGAATCCGTGAATATGTTATCTTTTGTTGTAAAGAATCTTTGCATATCTGACTAAATTCAAGTTCTTGAGATAAGGAGACTACCATAGATTACCTGGGTGGAGATGATATAATCATGATAGTTCTTAGAGAGAGACAAAAGGTCACGGAGAGAAGCTAATGAAATGATCAAGCACATTAGAGTGATTTAGCCAGAAGCAATGAAATCTGGCCACTGGTAAAGACTAGAACAACTGAGGAACAGAGTATATCTTGTAATATCCAGAAGGAATCAGCCCTGTCAAAAGTTTGATTTGCATCCACAGAAATCATTCTGGACTCCAAAAGTCCAGAACTCTTAGATAATAAATGTGTGTCGTCCCTAAGTTTGTGGTTATCTGTTACAGAAGCAATAGGAAGCTAGTCAGATGCCAAGACAATTGATGGAGTTATCAGACATGAATATGAACCAAATAGGACAGAAAATAGGGTTCCAATTCCCTGGGGGAATCTAGAGGCTTGGAGCTCAACTCCTATAAGAGGGAACTGCAACCATGGATTCTGCATGGCTACCCCTTTCTGGAACCTTGCCTAGTAGTATAATTTGAATTTACACAGCTACAATGGTGCCAGACACCATGAAGAAAAGAAACTAACAGAAATTCAAAATTAGAATCTGGCCGGGAACTGATGACTCAGGCCTTAATCCTAGCTTAGGAGGATGAAACCTGAGGATGGTAGTTGGAAACCAGCCTGGAAAGAAAGTATGTGAAACTCTTTATCTCCAGTTAATAACAGAAAAACCTGGAAGTGGCACAGTGGCTCAAGTGGCAGAGCACTAACTTTGAGCAAAAGGAGCTCAGGGCCTGCACCCAGGCCCAGAGTTTGACTGGCAAAAAAAAAAAAAATTAGAATCTGAAGAAAGAATTGGTTAACTGTCTGGACCTCTAGCATAACGATATGAACATAGTGATATAAAATGCAGATTCAAAGTGGCCTCCGTTTAAAGGTGTCTCTCAGAATTCATGTGCTTTATTACAGCAGAATTGAGAGGAATTGCTTCATTAGAGATTTTTCCTTATTAATGGATTAAGCCACTCAAATTCTAAGAGATGAATTGGCTAATATGGAAGTGGCTGTGTTATAAAAGTGAGTTATCTTTGGCACTTCTTCTGTTTTACCATATGATACCCTCTGCCATGTCAGAATCAAACAGGAAGCATTTACCAGGTGCCAGCACTATGCTCTTTGACTTCCTAGCTTCCAGAATCATGAGCCAAATTATCATCTTCTTCTTTCTTCCTTTTTCCTTCCTCTTCGTCCTCTTCTTTCTTCTTCTCTTCCTTCCTCCTCCTTCCTCCTTCCTATTCATCTTCCTCCTCCTTTTTTTCCCTCCTCCTTCTCTTTCTTCTCTTTTCCCCCCTTTTCTTCTCCTCTTTCTTTTTCCTTCTTCTTCTTCTTTGTGGCAACTTGGGGCTTGAACTCAAGGCTTGGGTGCTATCCTTGAGCTTTTGTGCTTTTGTGCTCAAAGTTAGCGACAGTTCCACTTCCAATGTTTATGATGTTTGATTAGAGATACGAGTCTCTCAAAAACTGGGAGAGAATGAAGGAGGGGGTGACTGTTCAAAAGGAAGTGTACTCAATTTACTAACTTATGTAACTATAATCCCTCTGTATATCATCTTTACAATTTTTTTTAAATTTAATCTCAGGGACTTCCCTGCTTCAACCTGGGATCCTCAGATCTCAGACTCTTGACCATCTAGGATTATAGGCTTGAGCCACTAGTTCCCAACAACTTCTATTCTTTATAAATTACCCAGCCTCTAGTTTTGGCTAAAGCAACAGGAAATGGTCTAAGACAAAGTAATAAGTGCTCTACAAATATTGTCTTTAATCTTTGTAGCATTTAATAAGTAGCACAACAGTTCTTATTCTAGGTCCAGAATTTATGCTCTTAATGGCTATTTAATATTATATATATAGATATCTTATTCAATTGCAAATTCAAGAGATGACAATACGGTGGTACATAAAAATAAACAAAAAACAGATATTCATTATCTATAAAGTCTTCATAGTGTACTGAAAGTCTTCACAATCAAGAAAGCAAAGCAAAGCAAAAAAACAAACAAAACTCCCAGGATTATAATTAGCCTTTTTGGCTGTGTCTGAATGGAAGAATAGGTAGAGATAGATGCATGCCTAAAATACAAGAATGAGAAAATAGGAATAGATCTGATGTTATGAAACAACTTATTACATAGAAAAGTGATATTTCAAATCAGTAGGATAAGACAAATTAGAGTAATAACTATGTAACAATAATGAAAACTGTGCACTTGGAATCTTTTTTTTTTGTTTTTGGGTCCGGTTGTGGGGCCTGAACTCTGGGCCTGGGCGCTGTCCCTCAACTCTTCAGCTCAAGGCTAATGCTCTACCACTTGAACCACAGCGCCACTTCCGGCTTTTTTCTTTTTGCTTATGTGCTGCTGAGGAATCAAACCCAGGGCCTCAAGCATGCAAGGCAAGCGCTCTACCACTGAGCCACCTTTCCAGCCCTGCACTTGGAATCTTTACCTCATTTTTTTGCTTATGTGGTGCTGATGAATCGAACCCAGGGCCTCTCGCATGCAAGGCAAGCACTCTACCACTGAGCCACCTTCCCAGCCCCTACCTCATTTTTTTATACCCAGAAAAATCAAGAAAGAGTACGAATTTAGGTTAAATGACTTTCAAGAGGAAAGGATGAATATTTAAAATTTTAAATACTTACTGTTAGTCAGCTTTCCATCACCACAACAAAGAGCTGGGATCATCAGCTTATAAAAAGAAAGGGTTTAAATGCAGCAGTGGTACTCACTAGACAGGATGTTGAAAATGAACTGTCAACTCATAGGTAGGTTCAGAAGGGAAAATCTGGGAGAGAGCAAGGGGTGACATTGTCCAAAAAGAAATACACTCTTTCTTTTTACCTGATTTATGTAACTGTAATCCTTCTGTATAGAACCTTTATAATAACAATTTTAAAAATTAAAAAAGTTTATTTTGGCTCACATTTTTGTAAGTTGCAGTCAATGATATTTGGCCCTCTACCATAGGTTTATGGAGAAGCAGCAAATTTTGGGAGTGCAAGGCACTTCAAGAATAAGAGGAGCTGGGAATGTAGCTTAGTGGTAGAGTGCTTGCCTAGCCTGCATGAAGCCCTGGGTTCGATTCCTCAGTACCACATAAACAGAAAAAAGCCAGAAATGGTGTTGTGACTCAAATGGTAGAGTGCTAGTCTTGAGCAAAAAGAAGTTCAGGGACAGTGCCCAGGCCCTGAGTTCAAGTCTCAGGACTGGCAAAAGAATAGGAAGCAAAAGAAGAAAGAAGAGATTAGGAGTCTCAGAATCCCCTTCAGAACACAACTACAATGATCTAAAAATCTCTCATTAGACCTCACCTTGTAAAAGTTCTGCCATCTCTCAACAGGACTACCTACCTTATTGCTTACTGACCAAGTCTTTAATGTATGGCCCTTTAGATGACATTCAGCTTTCAAACACACACACACACACACACACACACACACACACACTACACATATACATTCAAACAAAAGTAAAACCATGAACTATTTTTGAAACTTTTATGTGGGCAAATTCAAGGGAGAAAAATAGTATAATTCCTTAAAAAGGCAAAGTGGGGGGGGGGAGATGGAGTAGGATGGGAAGGACGAGGCAACAATGCTTGATAAGAAATGTACTCATTATCTTGCTCATGTAATTGTAACCCCTCTGTACAGTATTTTCACAATAAAAATTTAAAAAAATAAAAAGGCAAAGTCAAAGTTTAGCAAAATACAATACCAGGAAGTGGATACTCAAAAGGGGTGGAATGGGGTAAAGGGTAAAAATGGGGTGGGATGGGGTCAACCGGAAAAGGGTGGACAAATGAGGAGGAGAGGAAGGGAAGAATGCAGTCAAGAATTCAATGTACATCCTTCAAAATTAAGAAGAATAAGGATGGGGTGGGTAAGGGAGGGATGGGTGAGAATATTGAAAGGGATGACATTGATCAGAATATGTTGTATTCATAAACTGCTTTGTTAAATATCAACTCCTTTGAACAACTACTTAAAGATAATTTTTTTTAATTGACAAAAATATCACAAACAAATCTACAGAGAGGGCCTAAGGATCCAGGATTTCCCACCTCACCAGAGTAACTCTGGATTTATCTACTTCATATATGGATATCTTGCAGAAGATGCCATTTGACAAAATGTTCCTTGTTAGAATAAGAATAAAGAAAGAGGAAATCATTAAAATGAAACAAAACAAAACCACTCTTTAGGCCCACATAGTGATGTCTAGGCATTTCACTTAAAAGTAAAAAATTCACTTGAAGTAAAAAACTAAGCCCTTGTTTTGTAATATTTTTGTTTTGAGATAAGATATGGGACATAGCTCAGAGTGGCCTTAAGCTTGCTATTTAGTACAGACTTTGAAATTGTGATCTTCTTTTCTCTGCCTCCAAGTACTGGCATTATAGACTTGAGGCACCATGTCCAAATAATTTTTTTTTCTAGCAACTGATCGTCTATTGGTTTCTTTTTTTCATTGGGGGGGTGGGGTCTTAGTACTTGTAATTTGTTTTAAATCTTTTGTATTGCCTCATTATTGATTATTAAATCACTAAATATGGCTGTAAACTGTGTAAATGTACAACCTAGGGAAAATGGGTAGAAATTTCAAAGATATTCATTTTCAGTTGTTTTTCAGCTTCTCTAAGCAATTAAAAATTCATTAGAAACATTTTTAAAAAGGTAAAATTTGGCACAGTATACTGGTTTCATCCAAATTTTCAAAGTATCTCATAAGGTGTCATTTTTGCAGGAATTCCACAGCACAGATACAATGGGTAGTATTATAACCCAAGCATGACATTTTATATTCTAGTATTTTTAAATTATTTCATGCAAATATAAATATAGTTTTGATGTTGAGTCAAGTGCTAACATTATTTTTAAATGTTTTTAATTAGGACAATTAATAGCTTAGTTGTTCTTGTTAAACATTAATGACTCAACTATATTTGAAATAAAATAAAAGTTATCTCAGTAAGAAAAATAATACTGCATTTAATTTTTAGTAGTAAAGGATTTGTCATCTCAGGATTGCTATTTTCAAAGTTTTTCATTGACTAGGTGTTTTGTTTGTTTGTTTGGTTTTGTTTTTTTTTGGGTCCCGTTGTGGCGCCTGAACTCTGGGCCTGGGCGCTGTCCTTCATCTCTTCAGCTCAAGGCTAGCACTCTACCACTTGAGCCACAGCTCCACTTCCTGCTTTTTTCTTTTTGCTTATGTGGTGCTGAGGAATTGAACCCAGGGCCTTAGGCATGCAAGGCAAGAGCTCTACCACTAAGCCACCATCCCAGCCCCTAGTTTTTTTTTTTTAAGTTATCATCTATCTGTAGTGAATTTTTGTCATTTTGTGGATAAACATTAACTTCTCACCAGGTATAAGCTCATTTTCACCTAAATTATAAGGCAATATTATTAAAGTCTTAATGTTACTGCTTAATTTATTAAGCTTTTTATAATTGGTCAAAGAAACTACTAAGAAAACTAATATAAAAATTAGAAATTGTTTATGGTGAACTAGTCTACATATCAAATAAGTTCATTATAAAAATAGTTAATTTATAGGGCTGGGAAGGTGGCTCGGTGGTAGAGCGCTTGCCTTGCATGCATGAGGCCCTGGGTTCGACTCCTCAGCAGCACATAAGCAAAAAGAAAAAAGCCAGAAGTGGCGCTGTGGCTCAAGTGGTAGAGCACTAGCCTTGAGCTGAAGAGCTGAGGGACAG